>NC_056569.1:9399838-9424841 GCF_013358625.1 Macadamia integrifolia
GTAATTTTTTAAGTTATAGTTCTAGGCTTAGATCTAGGTGACAAGATCACGAGCTGTGGAGCAATTTTTTTTCAAGTTCAAGCATTGATTCAAGTAAGTAGGCTTCTTCAGTAGTCTTCTCTCCCCCCTCTCGTTCCCTCTTTTGACTACCCTTTCTTTCTTAATTTAGGATTTTTATTTTCAGTCGTTACATTATTGCTATCCCTTTCCCCCAAGGTTCATGGCTAGTGTATGTGTTGGCTTTGCCCCTCCTAGCCATAGAACCATAAATTTATTGCTTTTATTTTAATTGTCTCCATTTCCCTAAAGCCAAGTAGAGTAACCCTTGTAAGAGTGACTCTCTGGTCAAGTAGGGAAGCTCATATTATGATGCATCCCTCGGGCTAAGTAGAGAAACCTACTTGTGAGTCTCTCTTTAGCTTTATCCCCTTTCTTTTACTTTATTTTTATTTCAGCATTTTTTTCCTTTATATATTTATTTATTTATTAATTGCGTGGGTTGTTTATTTTCAGTTATTTATTTATTTATTTAATTTTAATTACATGGCTTGTATCTTTAAATTCTTAGATGACGAATGGTTAGGACGTTATTTTAGATACATATGTTTAAGACGGTAATTAAAATTAGATCACAACCATTAATCGGTTCACTTTCGCATTATTAAAAGAAATAAAAAAATAAAGTGGCTGCTCTCCCTGTGTTCGACCCGTAGCTACACTGATCCGTACGCTTACGGTTACATTTTAATTCTCAAACATCTAGCAAGCCAAAAGCCCTCACGTTGGGATGGGTTGTTTAAGGTTTTCAATTTTTGAAACATCTAGGCGATTGGTAATAGAAAATCATCTTTGGGACAAGTTGAATCAGTAGGCCATGAATGAGGTAGCATTGGCGTGTTCGCCCTAATGAGAAGATTATTTTTTATGTATAGTAAATTGTTGTACCTCTCTCTTTTTTTTTTTTTTTTTGATAGGTATGTTTGTACCTCTCTTGATTTGTCTTCCTCTGAATTTATTCCTATAATCCCTCTCTTAGCTTCTTACTATTCCTCCCTTCATTTGATTAGACTTTTTTGTGTGAAAGATTCCTGTCTTATCTAGTTTGCAAGCCCAGTTATCCACATGGACTAGTGAAATAAAATTTTGGTAGTTTAATATTTAACAAATTACATGTATTGATAATATTTCAAAGTTTAACCTTAAATTTAATTATTTATTCTTTTATGTATTTTTATCAGGGGTGTGAATAGTCGATTTCGATTAGCTTAATTGGTCCCCACCAATTTAAAGCTCTATACCATTTCCACCCATTTAGGTAATCTAGCCTTATAGGCCCTAACATGGACAGATTTATTCGGTCAGCCAATTTTCAATCTATAATGGAGCTCAAAGTAATTATGCTAATCGATTATGATCGGAATTAAACGGGCTAACAGACTATTGGGCTATAAATTGTCCTTAAACAAGTTACAATCAGCTAAATATATTTAAATGGGCTAATCGGGCTATAAACGATTGGTTGTCTATAGGTTAAAGTTTCGGTTGGTCCCTGTCGGACAACTGTCAAGCCACTACCTTGCAATAGGTCCATCCGGTTATTAATTGGTCAATTCTTGAGCCTAACAAGTTTAGTAATCAATCAGATTGATCTCAAGTTTTCACCGGTTGGTTTGGACTTGGACTTCAACTGATCGATCCAAGTCGGGCATACCAATTTGGGGCCAACTTTTGACATCCCCATATCAATACACCTTGAGGGGTCCATGCATAATAAACTTTTCTATTGCCTTAGGATTTTGCAATGCTTTATTTTACCACTTGGCAAATAAACTGAAACTTAACATGTGAGTTAGAAATCTTCAGGTATATATCAACAAATTTAATTTTAATTTCATTTGTTCTACCACATGCGATATATTATGTGCAAACCAGGCAAGGTTAGATTACATATATAGACTAAGAAAGTTCTTTTTGTAAGAATTCTCTTCTTTCCCAATGCCACCCTCCCTCTCCTCTAAAATCATTTTTCTTATACAAGTATTTTAAAAAAATAAATTTGTTACATACTCGATCACTTTGTCTCTCCCCCGTCACATTCTATACCACTTCCAACTTACGTGCTTAGTTAATTCGTACTTAGTCTCTACTATTGTGTCTCCAAGTCACTTTCATAAATATGGGCAATTAACTAAAGCCTGCCATTGCAACATGTTGGTCACATGTTCAAAACTTGAAAACAACCTCTTCTGCAAAGCAAGGGGGGTAAGGCTACGTACAACTTGTCCCTCCTTGACCCTGCAATGGTGGGAGCCTCGTGCACTGAGTTGCTCTTTTTTTTTTTTAACTAAAGCCTGCCAAATTAGTTGATTTACTAGCAAAAAATTTTGGATTTGGATCAATCTTCTCTCACATGGGATAGAGTCCAGCCTGCATCCAGTAGTTGGAAGTCCTTCGGAGTGCTCACCCAAGTGATGGGTTGTGTGCCATATGCTCTCAGACATAGGATGTCATGGGGAACACCTCTGATTTGGAGAGAATCAGAATCCAAAACTAGGGGCCCGTTTGATAACGTTTCTGCCATTTCTGTTTCAAGAAACGGCAGAAACATAAATTTCCGTTTCTAGAAACAGAAATGGAATTGAAGGATAAGTCATGTTTTTAAAAGTTGATAGTAACCAATGAAAGAATGGCCACAAGTCTTTTCCAGAAACGGCGAAACAAGTTGAACTTGTTTCGCCTGGGTCGTTTCTTGAACCATAAATAAGTAAAAAATTTTATTTATATTTCTGAAAATAAGTGAAACGAAATAGTTTTATCAAACGCTTTTTACTCCGTTTCTGCTGTTTCTGGAAACAGAAACGTCAGAAACGCGTTTCTTGAAACGTTATCAAACGGGCCCTAGGTGTGTATGCATATGGATTCGGTTTTTTTATTTGGTGCAATGATTATAAGATCTTTTCTTTGACACAATCCAACACTAATATTTGGGAAAACTATTCCTGCCAAGCTACATGGAGCCTACGCCCAAACACAGGGGGTTGAAGTGACACCTGTGCCACCTGTAAAATGCAAAGATTTAACCCCTTTTGAAGTTGTGGGTATTATCATTGGCCTCACACTGGTGCAGGGGCCATGCACCTGGGCAGCGACCGGTGTTGTGTTAGGTTAAAATATGAAAAGAGTATTCCAAACATAATATCTCAAATGTGAGATAGCAAAAAACATTTTTGATCAGTAAACATACATAATAGTTACTCAAACATTAGAGAGTTCATAATGTACATAAAACGTATATATCTTTAGAAAAACTACCATGCATACTTCCTTCATCTCTATGCTTGTTGAAATATATGTCATCCTTTCTTACCGTCCGATAACAATGTCCATCAATAGATTCCCACACACAAACTCCTCTTTTCTACCATTGAAGATTTCAAAACTACCTTGAATATTTTTGCCCAAACCAGAGTATGTGCGGATCAAGATCATCATCTGCGGATTTGCACTGTACTTCTAATTTCTCATTTGGACCCAATTTGTTTTTAATGTACAGTGTATGTTCCTTGCACAAAATATGGCTGGGACAGGGCCAATGTGAAGGGTAGTGCAAGGACAAACTTCAAGGTATTAATGGTTTTTGCTATTGGCTGAGTTCTTGATACTTAAATCATCCCCTTCAAATTAATTTGCAAGAGATTTAGGTAGAGAATTGTTGCAGCTTTCTTTTTTCTTTTTTTTTTTGTGACATCATGAAAACCTCAAATGACCTTCGATGTTTGAGTTTCTCAAGAAAGTTAAGATTAGAAATATAGATCCCACTCCCCCAAAATAGAAAAATTGATGAGTATTTAGAGATTTCATTTTGCACCTTAAAACTAGAAACTCTTAGAAGAAGGTGTCGTAGCCGAATCAAAATCCAAGCTGAATAGAGTCATTACAGTGAAAACTTTTAATAAACAGTTCAGTTTTGATTTTAACCATTTGAATCGTTTAGAGAGAGAGAATTTGTTTGTTATTCTTTTAATTTTCATCTTTATTAGAGCAGGTTCAATGTTTAAAATAGGCAATTCAAACCGAAGGGAAGGAATTATCTACACATGAAGGGAAAGTTCATTTTTTCCACATGAAAAGGGTCTTTCTTCTATCATAAATTTTTTTTTTTTTTAAATACAAATAAACTATAGTGTGAGATTGGTGGGGATTCCATTCTTCTCTGATATTTTCTAAAAAAAATATTATATATTTTATGCTTGGCAAATTGTGTTATCTCTCCTAAGAGTTCTCAGTTTGATGTGGGGACTGGGGAGTAGGACCGCTCTCTAATCTTAATTAAATTCATTTTTTTTATGGAAGGTAAGCATGAAAAGTAAGTTAATTAGCACCATTAATTGATGCTTTAATGATGTGACTATATCAATGATAAAGGGATGGGCAAAGATAATCTGATTTTTAGTTCAAGCTCTCTCCAACGTTATTATTTGTGATGCTAATGATATCAATGTGACTCTGCCCTAATCCTGTCTAAGAATATTATAACCTTAGAAAATGATTCTATAGCCCGCCTAGAAAATCTCTAACTGGATCTTAAATATCTGCCACTTGGCCGGAAGATGCATAAAACTACCATATTAGTCCTCTTCCACGTCACAAAAGATCTACTTGAAGACTTCTTTCAATGGCTTAAGAGTATTCTTGGAAAACAAGCATTTTGATCTGGTTTGACAATTCTAAACTTTAATCAAAGCAAGTTAAAAAAAAAAAAAAAAAAAAAAAAGAAGGTGCTTAGCTCAATAAAGGTTAGTGCCTATTATATATTCATCCTTGTGTAGACAATAATATGCTCTGAAGTCACTCTAGAATACAATATATATAATTTTGATGCTTTCATACTTGGATCGATCGAGATCCTTTACAATTCTCTAATCTTGCAATTCTTGACACTTCTACCTGCGGACAGCGACATGTGGTGTTGTTGAGGTGGACGACTTAGGTTCAGAGAGAAAAGACACCTCTACCAAATCGGATCTGGATCTCAGACGACCCAATCTATATGTCCTCTCCTTTAGATCCAGAAATCCCGATATGAAAGCTCCTTTACCTTATTTTGTAACCTGAAAATCCACTTCCTTCTCCCATTGAAAACCTCTTGCCATGAACATGAAATCGAAGCTCTGTGGATCAAAACCTTCTAGGTTTGAGAACTTGAGCTCAAAATAAAGACATCCATGCATCAAAAAACCCTTGCATTTTGAAAACACTGAAACAGATCTCTCCATCCTTTCATAGCTCGGCTATTGCAGACTGATGCCTGTGCTTGAAATTAGAGAACAAAAAATGAATTTCCTTCACAATCCAAAGAACATAATTGCTTAGGAATAAAATGGTAGAGAGAAACAGAGAAGAAGAAGAAGAAGATGCAGCAAGTACAAATACATTGACAGAGAACTTTGAAGTGCTTAAGAGGGTCCAATCGTCCAAAGCCCTCTGATCTGAAATACATACATGTGTGTTAGGTATTCTACTCCATAGAATCATATGAGCAATCTCATAGTGTTTAGAATACAATTAGGAATCATAAAAGAGATTAACCATATAATCGTTGAGCATGGGTGTAGTCCCTAAACCAAGATCAAAGGCAGTCCCCTTAAGAATCTTAGAACACACAAATATATACATTTACTGGTATCTATCATAATCAACGAGACTTGCCATTATATGAACCATAAATAGGAGTAGAGGAGTTCCTGTATGTAAGTTTAGAAGCCCCCACGAGTATTGGTCATAAACCTTTGTCCCATGTGCTTGGAGATTGGTCCCTTGGAGATGACAATGAAAAACTACTCAAAAAAGTTTCATACGTTAAGATCTTCTGCAGCCATTCACCCTTGGAATTCTCTCACATACACGCTACTCCAATGAGGGGAGCCTATGCTTCCAAAACCATAAAGATATTAATGTGACGGCTGCAGAGACCATTAACTTCTAATTATAATAGAATCCCTAAAACCCTATTCCTCTCCTGCGATGGATTGGGATAAGAGTTTTACAATCAGAGTGAGTTTATAACTGTTTGGGACTTTGGGTCCAATAGATCAATCAGTATCAGTCAAACCCATATCTTAACAATCTGCTACTTGGGCTGCATTGATATTGACATCTTTTCATTGACTTTTGGCCAAAAATCCTAGCACTAAACACTACTTAAATGATCTTTGATTCAATCAACAATCTCTACTATTGAACAATATTAGAAAATACACCTCATCAACTGGCAATAACTATCTCATGTTACAAGCAATAAAAAATCATTATTCAAAATTGCCTAGAAACAATATATATAAGGAATTGATATCATAATTGTGATCACATGAAATATCTCATTCCTTATAGGTCATTTCCAAATTTAAAGATTAGCATACCTTAAAAACCTCACAAGTAATGAACTTTGATATCAATCAATACTCAGGCAAAATGTCATTTTATTGAATTAATATATTACTTTGGCATGCCGCCTATGGCTAACCACACTTCCATGGATTTAGTCTAAATATATTATAAATCACAAACTTTGGCAAACCATCATTCCTTGGATTTAGGCTAAATACCGTCATAAATCATAAATTTCTGCTACATACTGCCATACATCACAAATCTTAGTTGAATATCACCATATATCAAGAACCTTGGCTAAATACTACCTATTATCATGAACTTAAACTTGGCATGTGAGTAAAGAATCTTCAAGTATATATCAACAAAGTTTTTATTTCATTTTGTTCTACCACATGGGAGATATTATATGCAAACATACGTAGAGTAAGAAAATTCAACATTTTTTTTAGTAGAATTCTCTTCTTTCCCGGTGCCATCCTTTAAAAAAAAAAAAAAATCTTATATACTCTATCACTTTGTCTCTCCCCATCACGTTGTATACCACTTCACAACTAACATGTGTAGATTATTCGTACTTGGTCTCTATTGTTGTGTCTCCATGTCACCTTCACAAATATGGGCAACTAAAGACTGCTATATAGGTTGATTTTACTAGCAAAAAATTCTGAGATTTGGATCGATCCTGCCCAGCCCATGTCCGAAGGTTAGGACTCCCTTAAAATGTTCATCACTTATGGGGTGTGTGCACAGATGCTCCCAAACATAAAATGTGCACGGGGATTGAGTTGGTGGAGAGAATCAGAATCCAAAAATCCATTTGTATGTATATGGTATTTGGGAAAATAATTCCTGCCAAGCTAGAGCCTATGCCCAAACCCATAGTCAGAGGTGTAGAAGAAAGAGAAGCATCCATCAACGTAGAGCTTGCCGGTAAGGATGCAAGAGAAAGCTGAAGGGGAGGGATATAGCTGCTAGAAGGGATAGGCAAAGAACTGAAATTGTCTCAACCACAAACTTGCTAACCAAATCTATCGAAAGAGCAAAAGGTTGGGATTGTCCTATTGAAGGCCATGGTGTTTCCGTACTTTCAAATCTAAATCCAACAACTGTAAAAGTCTTTTGAAATTCAAACCCATTTTATCCTCCCAAATGCCTTAAATTTTTATAATTGTTGGATTTGAAGATTTATAGATGTCGCGCACAGAGAATATTGAAAAAAAAATTGGACGATTAAGAATTAGAGACCAGCCGGATGCATGAGTTGTAAAAAATATGAAAAAAAAAAAAAATCCGAACTGGCCGGGCTTGTCAAACGTTTATACCCAGCCCAACTTGTCCGGGTTGATGTTATCTAGTCCCAGCCCAGCCTAAGAGGAACATGGGCTCCCGACCCAAGTTGTACACAATTTAGGGTTTTGTCCCAAACCCTCTGACCTCGTCTCTGTCATATTTAAGCAAAAGAAGAGTCCCCGCAAAATCTGAGGGGAAAGAGGAGGAAGAAGAAGGCGCTTCCAGGGTTTTGCCAAATCCCTACGTTGCAGAAATGGTCACTTTCAGGGTGAGCTTGTCTCTACTCTCCTACCTCCCGTGTTGTTTTTAGGATTTATTTGTTCTCAGTCTGGTTCTAAGTTTGCTAGATCTCAAATGAAGTTCTAAACTTTCGGATTCGCAACGAATTGTTACTTATCAGATCTATGATTTCCGAGTGGCAGTGCCAGTTTAAGTCAGGGTTTTTTCTTTTTTATTTTTAAACTGTTCTTATTTTTTTATTAATGGTTGCGTTTTGGGTTTGCGATCCAGTTTCACCAATACCAGGTGGTCGGGAGAGCACTCCCCACTGAATCGGATGATCATCCAAAGATCTACCGGATGAAACTCTGGGCTACGAACGATGTTCGTGCAAAATCGAAGTTCTGGTAAGGGCCTTAAATGTTAGCCTTTAGTGTTTTCTGCTTGTACTGGCTTTTATTCGTTTGGTTTTATCATTCTGTGACGACTAATTGGTTCTTATCGTTTTGGTTGGATGGTCCTATTATTATTATGCGATTATGAGTTTTTGTTGTTGTTGTTGATTCACTTAGGTATTTCTTGAGGAAGCTCAAGAAAGTCAAGAAGAGCAACGGACAAGTGCTTGCAATCAATGAGGTAAGTTTTTCTTTGTACATTTGCTGGAGTGTTGGTTTGCTCCGTTATATGCAAATTGCTAACTGGATTGCATGTTGGCGTTGGGTAGTATCATTATTATGTGATATTAGATGAAAAACTAAAAATATTATATTTTTTTGTAATCGCCTAAAATAATCTAGAGAGTAGATTGTCAAATGTGGGAATTGGTTGCCCCCAAAAAAAATGTGTGAATTGGATTTTGGAGCATGTTGGGTGATAAAGGGTTGTCTAGCCTGATGATTCAGCCTAGTAAATCTGATTAATCAGATTCATGTGAACTCAGGTGAACCAGCTATAATGGAAGTCAATTTTGCTTCCTTGTATTCCAATGTAGAGTCTAGATTGTCAAATGTAGGAATTGCATAGTAAGTCGTTAAGCCTGGTAAATCAGCCTAGTAATTCTGGATAATCAGATTCAAGTGAACTCAGTCAATCCAGCTATATGGGAGTACATTTTTGTTCCCATGAATGTATTGCTATTTTAATTTCCATTTTATTCTAACACATCTGCTTTCCTTCCTTTTATGCCTATATTTTTTTCAATGGTTGAAATTCTATTTGGATGCATTACAAAATGATTGAGAAATAAGATTATTAATTGGGTTCATGGTCATGAGAACAAGAGTCAAGGTAGTCTTCATTGTGGAATCAAAATATGTGAATTGGCAGTTATTCAAGCATGTATATTGTCGTTGGTCTGAAAAATGCAATGCGGAAAAAATTAATCATTAAGATCCAAAAAAAAAAACATTTTCATAAATCTCAGGGGCTAGATCAGTTCCCTCCAGTCAGTTTCCAGGTTCGGTTAGGGGAATACTGAGCAATTGTGTTCACGGATCTCAACTACAATGAAATAAATGACAAACCTGACCTGACCTGACATGGTTGCTTTCGGATATTTATGTAATGTTTTTTTTTCTTTGTTATTATTTTATCTTGTTGAAGTTAGATACGTTAGAAGAAAGTAGGAGATTGAGCTTCTGTTTTAAGTTTCGGTAAGGATTGGGATCATTTGAGTTTTTATATTTGGATGCTTGCAACCAATGAAAGATTAGATTGGAATGAATTTGTTGGTTTTGTCAGCTGCTGAGAGCTTCATCTTGGTTTTGTCAACTGCTTTATGCTCTTCAAATGATCCTATTTCTCTAGTTTCCATTGTTCTTTAAGCTTCTGCTAACATTATCCTTGCTTTCTTATTTTCCTTGCAACTCAAGGTATTGTTGGATTGAACAAATCTGATTACCAACACACAAGCATAGGTTGATTTGATGTGATATTCTGGGTATAGGCTGCATCTTCTAGTCTGATTCAAACCTCCAAAAAATGGTCCCAGAATTCCCATCTAGAAATTTAATCCAGCAAACTAGGCTGATTCACTTACCGCAGGTTATAACTTCAGACACTAAACTCTCCCTCCTCATCTGCTGTTTTGAATGAATAGTAGACGCTTTAGAGGGTTACCAGTTGTGAACTCTTACTTGAAATCTCTTTTTGATGGGGCTTCCATTGAGGGAGTTATTGTTGCCATCGTGTTGTTAACTAAAATCCCCGTTATTCCAACTTCCCATAAATACCCAACTCTACTTTATTCCATTCCTTCCCCATCTTTTATTCTCCAAAAATAACCTCCCTTGAGAAGTAGCTTCCAATTCTGTGAACTTTATTCTTCTATGCTTGTTGATCCTGGAATTCAGAGTATTTATGGGATTGTTACTACATCTTTGAATTGAGGTTTTTACTATTCTTATGGGGCCAAGGGTTTTGGATCCCTTTCTTTGAATTTAGATTATTTATGAGATCACACCAGTTTACCTATGCACCAATTGGATTCTTAATTTCACATATGTATGTACTATTGCTTTGTGTTTACTCCATTTACCTTTCTTATTTGTCAATACTCAATATATTGGGTGCAGATACATAATCCCTGCACATTATTTGGAACTCATCCTTCTTACATTCTTCAATATTGTCCCCTCCTTTCACCCATATTGACCTTAATTTCCATTATATGTTCTCATTTCAAGTTTTACTAACATGTCTTATAATATTACCTATATTATATACATGCTTGTGTGGCCCTCAGTTTGTATTGCCTTTTTCTTTGTTTTTAATTTATATAATACATAATCTGGGGATAAAGGTGTGTATTGAGATTATCTAGATGCGTGAGTATCTTTATTTTTTATTTATTTTTATTTTTTTAAAGTATCTCATTGTAGGACTTAGATGCTGCACCGCATAGTTTTAAACACGACTAAACTGGTATCACTGACAGGTCAAATTGGGTTTTAACTGGAACCATCCACCTTTGTTTTCCTCTTTTTTCAGTTTGGTGCGTTGGTTTTAAATAAAATTTGTGCCTTGGTTGGGAAAAGGGTTAGGGAACCTCCACTTTTTTTTTACCACAGTCCAGTTCTTATGCTGTTAGTGCTCCTACCACATACTTTTTTTCTTGTTCTTTCTTGTTCTTTTTTTTTTTTTTTTTTGGTGGGGTGGGGGGGGGGGGTGGGGGCGTAAGAAACATATACAGTTTTTATCATGGTTTATAAAGTTAGACTGGATGTATTTATATGTAAAGTTTGATGCAGTTCTTTTTGTTCAATTGATGTGAATGAACCATATTCCCTGGGCCAAAACAAAATGAATTATTGATTTTGGTTCTGATCTTGGTATTGCTTGCAGATCTTCGAGAAGAATCCTACCACGATTAAGAACTATGGGATTTGGCTGCGTTATCAAAGCCGGACGGGTTATCACAACATGTACAAGGAATACAGAGACACTACTCTTAATGGAGCTGTTGAAGCGATGTACAATGAAATGGCTTCTCGCCACAGAGTGAGGTTCCCTTGCATTCAAATCATCAAAACTGCCACAGTCCCAGCCAACCTCTGCAAGAGAGAGAGCACCAAGCAATTCCATAATGCCAAGATCAAGTTTCCCTTGGTGTTCAGGAAGGTCAGGCCACCGACTAGGAAGCTGAAGACCACATACAAGGCATCCAAGCCAAACTTGTTCATGTAATTCTGATCTTTCAACAGCTTCAGGTTGCATAGAGAAAGTTTGAGGTTAGGATTTATTTGGAATCTGAAATTTTGTCCTCCAGGTTGAAATACTCTGTTTATCAGAAGCTTTCAGTTATATTAGATTTGTGTGGTTTTAAACCCAGTTGTTAAAGCCGAACTTTTGGGGCTTGAAGATTTTTCTTATGCTGCTGATATTTTAACAGCTATGTTAGACAATTATATGGAGATTTATATTTGGCAAATTTAAGCCAGTCGAAGCGGGTTATTGTGATCATAATCATTTCAAGGTATGCCACATTTGAAGGTACTTAGGAGTCTTTTGGAGACCCAATAGATCTACATTTTTTTTTCTCACTGCAATCTTTTCTATTGTGAATTGGTTTGTGGAAGTGGATGTGCTATTGGAGAGCTAATGCTACTTCCGTGGGACCAGTCAAAGGTTTTCAGGATTTAAAAGTAGCACATGTGTTTGTAATCACTGAGATTCATGTATGTGCTATGGTTGACAATTTATTGTTTTGGGTCAATGGGTTAATGTTGAAGTTGGATTCTGAATCAACCTTCAAATGTGAGGTACTATGGTTAACAATTTATTTTTTTGGGTCTTGGGTGGATGTTGGAATTGGATTCAGAATCAAACATCAGATATGATCACGACTGGGAGGTTCACACCTACCAAAAGAAAGCATTTGGTGTTTAAAATTGGCCCATATGTAAAGCTGGTTTTGGTGACCAGGATTAAAAAATGGCATTTTTTTCGCTATTGTGTGAAGGGAATCTAACCATTGGAATGTCATCATTTCCTTTTCTCTTATATGAATTCGAAATTCCCTTGGCACTATTGAGCTCTATCTGCCAAAAGTCAGGAAAGAAAATGAAGAATGGAGTTGCCAGTATGCGAGGAAGGAATTTTGAAGTGTTTACTCTCAAGGTTCTCAAAAATAGTTTTTGGTCAAAAGAGATAAAAATGCGGTGGCTGGGAGCAACCTGGGGGTGTGTGCTTATGTGTTGGGGTGTGTCTTTGGAGTTGATCCACTTCAATTCGTCCTGATATGCTATCAACTCCTAAAACAATATGTTCAAGCCGACCAAATGTTTAAATTAAATCGTTGAAATAGGTTAGAATTAAGAGGTTGCTGACATGGCAATTATGCGAATTAGATTGATAACAGACCATTTGGATTGGCTATTTGTAAAAATAAATATGAGCCTTAATCTTTTTTTTTTTGGTAAGAGCCCTAATCGATCACATAGGTATGATGGAACTATCAGTCAAATAGGAAACCATGTATGGAAATTTTCCATAGCAGTTCAAATCTTGATTATTCCTCAAAATGATTGTGGCATGCGAGAGTATCACCTTTGCACTAAAATTTGCCAAATGAGATACGGGTGATCTGGATGATATATGGCCAAATAATCTATCTTGAGATTCAACTGACAGAAGCAAAGAAATATAAGAATGTGAGAAAGGCTTCTAATCCCTCCTAAAGTGTCAACGAGTGTCCCACTTAATCTATGTTTGGAATTGGAAGCCAACAAAAGAGAAGAAAATAATTATATCGCCTTATTACCATTAAATAGGTGAAGAGGGCTATTGATTGAAACCAAAGAGATAAATGTTAAAAATAAAAAAAAAAATAAATAAATAAAAGAGTTATGGTGATATGGACAACATGCCTAAATAATCTATCTTGAAGTTTCAACTGACAGAAACAAAGAAATATAAGAATGTGAGGAAGGCGTCTAATCTCTCCTAAAGTCTCAACATGTGTCCCACTTAATCTATGTTTGGAATTGGAAGCCAACAAAAGAGAAGAAAAGAAATATGTAGCTTCGTTGCCATTAAATAGGTGGAGGGGTTTTTATTGAAACCAAAGAGATAAATGTTGACACATGAAACCTACGGATCTAAATTTTCTAAATGGTGTTGTCGAAAAAAAAAAGGAAATATGCCACATTATGGACTTGACCTAAGCGGAGACTTAGGGAGACATATGTCCTCAAAATTTGGACCAAGTCTGATTCGCCATTTGTCAAATATCTTTGGGTTGTTGGGAGACCAGATAACTGTTTTTCTATACAAAAAATATGGATATAGTTTTCCTTCATCATATGGTGAAGTTCACCACACCATCCTAGGTTCACAAACCCCAATAGGATTTTAGTTCATTTCCTAACAAAACCCTCATGCTACCGGATGTGTGCATTCAAAGGAGAATGGATGCACTCCTTGTAGGATCACCAGCAGCGGATCTAATCTCCATATAAAGTATCCTGTAGAATCTTTTTGATTAGGTAAAGTATGGAAAATGTTTGAAAAATAGAAAATATGAAAGTTTTATTAACAACATGGTTCACATTACAGGTTCACCATGTCACCATGAGTGTTTTTAGCCTTCAAGGTGGTCCTTACTAATTTACATGACGGGATTCCCCGTGCTCCATGCTACTCAGGATCAGATCCGTTAGAAATATGATTTTGCCATTTTGCATGCTTCAATACCTATAAATTACTTAGAAGAAGTCAATATAGCAAGGCTTGATTTTGTTTGAATATGAGGAAGTTTGAAACCATAGACTGACCATACCAGCCGTCATTAATCCCCTGAAAGAGCAAAAGCAAAAAGCTTAAAATGGTTTGTTATGGGAGATGGGTTGGTGGGTAGATCTGAAGTGTAGTCTCTATTTGGCGAGTCAACAAACCTTCAACAGTGGATGGCTTGACCAGTTTCTCTTTATAAACCTGTCTCTGTTGTTCCTCTTTTCTTCTTAGGCAACCATCTCAGCTTTGCTCTTGTGAGTTTTTCTCTGCTCTCACCCCTTATATGTCTGTTTCTTTATTTTTTTAGCTTTCTAAACTAAAAATTTCTGTTGGGTTTTCTTCTATGGCTATAGATTTTCAAGGCTTAATAAATTTGATAATGGGGAGAAAGGAAGTGATTTAGAGATACCCAGATTGTAGTTTTTCTTTCTGCTCAATGAAACAGTTCCATCACTGGCCTAACATATTACCTCTCACAGTGAAAGATTAAGATGCTGGAGTATTGTGGTTTTAATTCAGTTTCTTATGCAGGTTTGATTTTTGGTTTTAGAATAGTGTACCTATTTCAATGGCACAAGGTCTGGTAAACCCAGGGGAGGAGGTATTTTCTATGTGGTTTCCTTTTATAGTAATGGTAAATAGATGTCTCTGGTGGAAAAAGCTTGTTTGATTACTGAATGGTTTGGTTACTACCCTTTAGGTGGTTCTTGTTGAAGAAGTAAACCATGTGAGATTACTCACCTTGAATCGACCTCGTCAACTTAATGTCATTTCTTGGAACATGGTATGCCTAATTAATTCACCAATTCTTTCATTTCCTAAACCAATATTGGAAACCAATTAATCTTTTAGTAATCAATTCCTCTCATTGTGTTTAGCTTTCTCTGCTAACTAAGTATCTAGAGATGTGGGAGAAGGATGATCATGCAGAGCTTATCCTATTCAAGGCTAGTATTATTACTTCCCATCACAATTCAGTAGCTGGGTTTGCTTTCCTTGCTCTGTTAATTCATGATTTACTTACTTTTGTCTTACATTTTCTCATGTTGCTCATGAATCTTATCTAGGGTGCTGGACGTGCTTTTTCTGCCGGTGGTGATTTAAAAATGTTCTATGATGGGAGGAAGATAGGTAAGTGTGGATCACATAAAAGTTTATTCTTTTCAGTTTCAAGCTGATTGATGCTCTTTTCCTCAGAATCTACTGCTATTTGAAAATTGTTAATAGAATCTTTGTCATGTCTATTTGGACAATAAGTAACTCATGAATTGTCTTTTGCCAGAGGATTCCTGCCTAGAAGTTGCATATAGAATGTATTGGCTGTGTTATCACCAGTTCATTTATAAGAAAACGCGGGTATGAGGCTTGACCTGGTGAACAGAAATGATGTTTCTTCTGTTTTCTAAATTATGTGTGGTAGAAATTTTAAATTCCTCGTGTAAAGTTATTTCTAGGTGGCTCTTGTTCATGGAATATGCATGGGTGGAGGTGCATCTCTTATGGTTCCGATGCAATTCTCAGTTGTCACGGATAAAACTGTATGTATTTGACATTGTTTGAGATAATGCTATATACCAAAACATATGTGTTTCTGTTACTGGAACAAGGAATTTGTATACTACAGATTTCTGAAATTTCCTTTTGCTTCATAGATTTTTGCCATGCCTGAAGCTAGGATTGGGTTCTACACAGACTGCAGTTTCACATACACTCTTCCACGTCTCCACGGGTATTTGGGTAAGCTTGTAATTTGTAAGCAAAATGACATAATTCAGGTAGATTTCGATATGTGAAAGTGGTTTTCTTATCCACACTTATGGGAGGAATAACCAGAAACACTCAATTTTGGAACAGAACGTTTTTTCATGATTCTCTCCCTGCAACTAATATGTCAAATGCAATTTCACAGGGGAATACATGGCCTTAACAGGTGCTAGATTAAATGGGAAGGAATTGATTGCAACTGGTCTGGCAACCCACTTTGTTCCTTCTGAGGTGAGATTAAGCCTTTGTGTGTTTCTTGTTTCCTTCTCTTCAATCTTGACTTTGGAAAAAATTGAATTACTGGTTTCTCCACATACTCTCATTGATGGATTTATGACTATCCTTTCACATATTAATTATTTTCTTTCCATGGGTAGATTTAGAGAAGGCATATTAAAGATTACAACTTCCATACTCTACAAATGTCAATCATTTCCAAGTCTTCAACTATAACATGTACTCAATTTATATCCTTTTGAGGTCATTGCCAACCTGGTTTTGTGAAAATTGTTACCTGCTCAATTATGTTGAAGAGATTCATATTGTTTTGTGCAGCTAAGCTTTCTCTAACATATAGCAGAACCTAGACAGGCAATAAGTAATTGGACACAACATGTACAATCACTTATTCAATTTGTAGAAACTGTATTTTAGATTTGTAACACCCTGAAACTGGTAATCCTTACAGATATTGGAGAGGATGCTGGTCTTGATATGCTCTGTTTTCTTGTGAAGACAGAAGTATGTGCAATCTAAACCCATTCTCATCAACAGTATAACGGAGCCGATATAGACTTACTGAATGCCTATATTTCCACAAAATTGTACAAACTTGGCAATATCTGAATTTGTAAGATGTATGGCATTGAGGTGGAGAGTTGAAGAATTAACTGCTTCCTCCTTTTCCAGTAGACAAAAAATTTGCATAGGAATGAAAGCACAAATACCTGCTGGAGAGAAGCCACTGGTACATCTCTGACCCAATACACATCAATTTATACACAAGGTTCCAGAGTATATGGAGACAAATGTAGGGAAAAAAGTGTATAGATTTCCTGGATGCTACCAAGGAACCCATAAAATAGAAATCAAATGAACAGATTTAAGGCCCCAAATAGAGAAGGGGAAACATCCAACAACATTCTGATGCCATGTAGCATGATGGAGTTTCTCAGCCTTAGTTGGATGAAGCTCACATTGGAACTGATGTATGGTATATAAAATATATGCACTTGAGACATTGTCATCTATCTTTTGTTTTGAAATCATTTATACTGCTTGCATGCATGAACATTCAAATTACTAACATATTATGGCATTTTTTGAGACAGAAATTTCTTCAGCTGGAGAAGCGTTTGATTAGTTTAAACTCTGGTGATTATGATGCGGTTAAATCAATAATTGAGGAATTCTCCATTGATGTTCAACCCGATGAAGATAGTTTCTTACACAAGTATTAATACTGAACTGATAAAGAATGTATTTTCTGCTTTGGAGGAGAGGATCAGTGCCATTGGAATTACACTTTTTGTGGTTTTTTTCTCCAGGCAGTCAATAATTGACAAATGCTTCTGCAAGGATTCTGTTGAGGAAATTATAAAATCATTTGTGAGTTTCTGTTGTCACTTACTGGTAGATGTGTCAAAGAGAATCTCTCTCTCTCTCTCTCTCTCTCTCTCTCTCTCTCTCTCTTCTCCTTATTTTCCTCTCTTTTTATGTTGCATCATTCATGGCACTTGTCATGAATTTAATCTTGTGGGGGGTTGGGCCTTTGGTTAGTTGTTAACATACAAGGATGGGTTTTGGGGTATTAACCTCTCCAGACTTATATCCACCAATTGATCAACTACCCTTGAATTGATCAACTGATCAGTACAAGGATGGTTTTTGAGGCTGTTGGAGTTTTGTTCTATTTCCTGTATCGAACTGTATGGTTTTCATAGTCTCAGATCTATCTTTTGCTGTTCAGGAAACAGAAGGAAACATGAAGGGAAATGAATGGATAGGTCCAGTGCTCAAGGGTTTGAAAAGATCTTCTCCCACAGGATTGAAAATAACTTTGAGATCGGTATTGCTTGCTACCTCCTTCCTTACTGGCATTTTTTTTCAATTTCAGTTTTGAACTTTGGACAGTCCATTTTTTCTTGACCCAAGAAATTGTGATTTTCTATATGGGAAATACATCATTTCTTGGGTCCTTTTCTTGCAAATTCCAGCCTCCACATCTTCAGTTCCATTTCTTCATTCTTTCCAGATTCGAGAGGGAAGGAATCAAACCTTGCCTGAATGTTTGAAGAGAGAATTTAGAGTCACAGTTAACATATTGAGAGGCAAGATATCTGGTGATGTCTATGAGGTAATAAATATAATTATTGGTATTATCAGAAAAAGGAATATAGCAAATCTGTAACTTATTGTGGCAATACATGTTACTCTGCTGCAAAGATTAATGGATCCTTCTTGTTTTTGTTCTGAAAAGGGTATCAGATCTCTAACCATTGACAAAGATAATTCTCCAAAGGTACTCTCTCTCTCTCTCTCTCTCTCTCTCTCTCGCTCTCTCTACCTATACATGTAATATTGTGTAAAATATTGTAGTGGGATCCGGCAACTCTTGATAAAGTTACTAGAGAGAAAGTTGACTTAGTCTTCCAGCCATTTAAAGAAGAACTAGAGCTCCAGATTCCAGCCAATGAAGAGTGCAGGTCAGTATTGGTAAGAGGTTCCATTTACTCTTCCTTCACTCTTTTTTGCTTCATCTATTAACTTCTCTGGTTTTGAACAGGTGGGATGGAAAGTATGAGAATACAGCCTATCCAAGCTTAAAGGCAACAGCTTAACCAAATAATCTCAACTTCTCAACAGCCATGGATTCCCATATTTACTTCCCCTGTTTGTATGTTGATTGATTTTTTGAAGATGCAGGCATGTATTTGATGTTCCAATAGTAAAATATTTTCATTCTAATGGGCAGAAAGGTTCATAAAAGCAGAGGCTGCAAATATAATTTTCCCTTTATTTTTTGTTTATTTACTGTCCAAGAAGTATCTAATGGGAAGGTAGATCTTGAAGAACTAGAAAAGCTAGACAAAAATTGAGTGGATTAAGAAAGATCTTATCCAAACAAAAAAAGATTAAAAAAAAAAGAGAAAAACTTGTTTCAAATGGCTGAGATGATGGATCAAGAAACTCAAATCTGTGTTTTGAAGATGCAGAAAATATCCATGGCATATGCATAAGAGATTCTTAAGGGAGTAGGGATGACTTTTAGTCCCACATCGACAAGGAATACATTATTAAAAAAAGTGTCTATGACACTGTATATTGTTTTAGCCACTGGACTAAGTGACTGGGCCAAGTTCACTTGAACCGTAGCCCTAAAGCCCCAGGGCCCATTACCACAGATAAAGGTGTCAATCAGTCGGGTCTGGGCAGGTTTATATCTTCGATCCATGACCTACCTATTTAAGGAATGAGTCGGTCTCATGTCGGGCTCGATTGGGTTGTGGTCTTTAATCGGACCTTAAATGGGTAATATACTAATAAAGCCTGAAACGGTCTTTACTTCTCTTAGATTTAAGATACTTTAATTTGTTTAAACGGTCCGGCTAAATGTGTCGATTCGAGTCGGGCTTGTAAATGGATTGGGCCGGTCAAGAGGCCCATCAGGCTTACCGCTTACACCGCGTACTACCTCTTTATAGACGGGTCAAGCTTAGGCCCGACATGTTTATTAATCGAGCATGTCCAAGTCAGGTTATAAATGTGTCAAACTCGATTAGACCTACCGAGGTGGGCTTCTAATTGACACCCTTAGCCACAGAGGTGCCAGCCTTTGAAACAAGAAAACTTTGACTAGTTGAAATATGTTCCGCCCGGAGCGAATTATGTTATCTGTACCACCATTAGTGTGGTGTATAAAGTGTGAAACCTTCTCTCTTTTCCATTAAATATCTATAGGCACGCAATCACATTTTATGTCTCCGAATTCAACTATGAACCTTTTCTATGGTTTTGAATTTTTTTTCAAAGCTTTATTTTATCGTCACTTTGGTTGATATAAAAGACTTATTCGGAGATTCTCTTTGAGGCTATGTTTGGCACATAAAGCACTGAAATACAATATCTTTTATGGCAGAGGTTTTTCCCAAAATGTCAAGTGAGAAATCACACCAATGTGAGGTTTCTGCAATAATGCCTATATTTTGCATGAGAAGATAGAAAATAAGTATAGATCCCACGGCTCTTTATATGAGACTCTGAATAAATCTGCGTCAACCTACATTTTCTTAAGTGAATGAAACACTATTTAAATCATCCTCATTTACATTTTAATGTCCGACTTGTATTAAATGAGAAGATGAGAGATGTTTGCCTTCATTAAATTTCTCTTTTAATAAAATAGAGAAAAATATGAAAGGAAGTCTTTGAAGTTTGAACCATCCAAGGAAGTAAAATAAAATAGAGAAAAATATGAAAGGAAATATTCACCCCATCCATTAAGCCATATGGTATGTATTTGAGCCATCCAGGAAAGTCTTGCTGAACCATCCAGTAGAACCTCCCAATTTAATTAAATAGAGAAAAATATGAAAGGAACTATACCCCAAATACTCATAGAATTTGAAGAAGCTGACTGGAATGATCAGAGTATAGTTGTTGATTGGTCCAGTTCCTAACGGGTTTCGTCCTCTTGAGGCCAGGTTCAGAGCCGATCAATTAACTAATCGATCTTATATATGAGAACCAGGATCAATTAGTAATCAATCAGTTGATTCCGGTTCTTAAATTATCCTTGATCGGTTTGAAGCGCGAAGGCAAGAAAACTAGTCTATCCAGCCTGAAGAGTATTTTTCAGCCCATATACTGCTTGCGTAAGAAATGTTGGGCACTCAAAAAGAGCGATCTGAATAAAGTGAGCGTAGCGCATATGAGGATGTTGAGAGGATTGTGTGGTAAGACCAAGAGAGAGTATGGGCCCGTGAGACTAGTCAGGCCGAAGGCCTGCATACTCGTAGTTAGCAAAAAAAAAAAAAAAGGCCTAGTAGAACATATGTATACTTGTCAAAGAAAATAATAACCAAATATTAAGTTATTGCATGGGACTCCATATGAAACTATATCCTCGAATTAATTGTAGATATTTCTAAGGTGATTTAGTAAGAATCCTACATTAAAGCAAGCTTCAGATGAAATATCCAAATTCCGAATGGCTTTAATTTCAAAGACTAGAAAAACATGAATCAAATTTCACACAACTTGAATGTTAGATCTGATATCGTCCGTGTCTTAGCCCTTAATAACCAATAACTAAGAGCCCGTTTGGTAACGATTTTGTTTTGAGAACTCTGTTCTTCGGCAAAATCATCTATTTGTGTTCCTTCATTATAAGATTATCTTTTGACTCTAAGAGACCAAATATTTAGTATCGATGTGGACAACTTGGATGATATATGTGGTATTTTCTAGATGATAGGGGCTTCTTTTTTTTTTTTTTGATAGACCCTTTAAATCAATAAAAAGGGTATGTTTAACTTGGAAAAGCTTTATTATATGACTTACTATAACGAGGCTTAACTAAATGACTTCACCATTTTTTCATGCCATAGCATCTTTTTTCATGTATTTTTTACCATTTTGTCATAATTAGAACATGAAGAGTTCACATATTTTGTTTATTGTTATGCTCTCCCATTTAAGTATCATATGTTTTCAAAGAACACAAAACTAGAACAAATTGAAAAACATGTTTGATAGGGATCTCTCTGCAACTTGAAATATTGGAGAAAACTAAAGATTTGATTTGATTATGAACTTTCGTAGCAACTCCGCAATTACTTCTTCAGTTTCACCACAATCATTCATGTCTTCTATTTCATTTTATAACTTTGGTTTACAGAACTGAAATGATGACTTTTATGTCTGTAAGGGTTAACTTATTCTCACAATCGTTGCAACATGAAGTAACTACCCATACCATCAATGGACTATAGATCTAAAAGTCTAGGTAATTGTCTAAATAGGGAAGTTTGTAATTCTCAAGCCTCATCAAAGGGGAGTATTCTGTGAATTCGCTTCTTCAGCTCCAACTGGTTTGACTTTTTTAAGGAAATTCATTTTTGAGAAAAGGGAGGTTGGAAGAGAAGTGAAATCTGATGAAAATAAAAATATTAGCATTAAAAAAAAACATCTTTTGTTCATGCATGACGACCGTAAAGGCTGAGAATCCATACACTGTTTTTATAATAACCATAGGATCAAGTGTATCCAATCAAAACCGTTGATATGAAAATATTTTTCATTTATTGAAAGTATCAAATAATTTTTCATTCAGATTTTGCTTCCACCCAAAAAACAAAACAAAATGAGGTGCTGATTTTGAAGAAAAAAAAATAGCAACCGATTCTTTTTGTCCAGTATCTTAGATTTGAGCCATAGTCTACCAAGAAAAAAAATTTGCAGGCATAAGAAAATGTAGTTCAATCAAATAAATTAATTAAAACCTAAGAGCAAATAAAAATAAATAATAATAATAAATAAAAATAAAAATGAAAACCCATTAATTATCACTGCTTCACCATTGACTCAAAATGGGAAAGAAATGAGAGATGGTTTAAGATTTGAAGTGAAGGGTTCCTCTCACACAGTTGCCTTGATTTGTCCTTACAGAAGGAAATGGGGATTTTGATACATGTTTTAAGAGTATGGGTTAGCCTACGGATTATGGACGTATTTTTATCATTAATGTAAATAAAATATGGGTGAGTGGTAGTAGAACGTACATTCCGCAAACTTATTTTCACTTTCTTTAATAGCAATCATACAAGTGGAATTGGATTAATCCCAGCCATCCAACAAATATGAACTTAATCAGCGATTACTTGCTTTCACGGTGACATTCAATTTTCTGTGAATTGGGACTGCCAATGAATGGAAGCCCTAAATTCTTAGAAAATCTTTTGCTCTCGTCTTTGATAACGTTAATCAGTTCTGATTTCTAACCTCTCTATCCTCTTATTCATCTTTTCTTCTCTCCCATGTGTGTGAGAGGAGGGGAAATATTAAGTTTTAATGGCGTATACACGTTTTGCCTGCATTTCAATTCAAATCAGGGAAGTCATAGGCTCATAGCTGCATAGAAGCACCAGGTCATCCCCAATGCTTCTTCTTCTTCATCATCTACTGCAAATATTCCGTGAAATTTTAATTTCGAGTTGAACTCTGAAAAAATCCTCACACACATATCCAGGGCTTCGAGGACTGTCTCTCGTCGACATCCCCCTGCCCTTCGCTCTCTCTCTCTCTCTCTCAAGCTCAACACATAATAATAATAAATCTCACAGTTTGTGTAATACCCCGCTTCTTAAACCCAGTCTGATTTCGAGGTTGAACCGGTTTAACCATGCAGGAACCGAGCCAGAGGAAATTAGAGCGGGTTCCTTATAGGCTATGATGGCTCGGGTGACCTTAAACACCGGCTGACCCGACAAATCCGAGCCAGTACCAGAAGAGACGGGAGTACCCAAGCCGTGTACATGCACCTACCATAAGGCTATGTACGGATAAAGCAGGTATTGTAGCCGTATTTTAAGGTATATACATATGTTACATCGTATGCCGGGGGTGGGGTTCGCGACGAGGCCCGAACCCGGTCAAAATCCCAAGTTTGGCCCTCAGGTGGGTAGGACAGGTGGGTACACCCACCCACCTGAGTGACCCATCCATGTGCACTATTCACTTAATTAGGAATTATATATATAGCTTTGTGTTTTCTTTTCTTTCCATTTATGTCACCCGTACGTTGGTGAGAATAGTAAAGAGGAGAGAGAAAAGAAAGGGAAGAAGAAAGGAAGAGGAAGAAAAGAGGGATTTCAGCGGCGCCGAAGCTCGATCTTCCCATTCCGGCACCGGGAGAGTGATCGTCAACTCTAGATCTACAGTTAGAGGTAAGCAAAGTTGGGTTTTGTGAACATTCACTATACTCACGCTTTAAACCCTTGATTCGAGTATGGTTTCTTGAGATCTTGTAAATCCCCTTTGAAATGATGAATCTAAGGTTTAATAGATGATTTATGTGTTGATCTTGAAGGATTTGAAGAGACATTGACAAGGTGGAAGAAGCATTGTGAGTTTGAAGTGATTTGGAGGGTTTGAGGTTGTTCTTGAGCGAAGAAGGTAAGATGGTTTCCCATCACTTGAATCTAACCTAGATCTAGGTTAGAACCATCCTATAGGACCTTGAAGGTGTGAAGAATGGGTGGGAAAAATCCCCATTTGAATCCCCAAAGAATGGAGAAAGTTGGGAAGAAACAGGGTGTTTCCCACCAAGACCGGTGAGTACAACCGGTGGGCCCCTACCCGCCTGTGGGTACCCACCTGAGAAGGCAGGGGGGCCTTCGGGCCCAACCGGCGGGCCCCTACCCGTCGGTCCCAACCGGTGGGTAGGACCGGTGGGCCAGACTACCCACCTGTCTGATCCACCCGTGTGGCCCCGAAGGTGATCCTTATGTCCGATCGAACCCAAATCGGACGTGTGACCTTCTTTTAACGTTCTAAACATGATTTTATCATCGGATCGCATTAATTTTGATCCTAAAATGGTGAAGTACTAACCTCGCTCAATTATGTTAGGTTCACCAAATCCTACCCGATTCGCACCGGATCTCACCCGTACCGAACGGGAGTCCTCGTACGCTACAAGTAAGTGGGGAGAGGACGTTTGACCTTGTTTCAAGGCATTATTTGACATTCATTTAATTATATCTAGTCTAGTCATGCCATCATGAATATGCTATGTAGACTATTCATTCCACACATTGATGTGCATATGTGCTATGTTTACTTTCCAATTGCCAATTGAATGAGATGCTTATATGTTGAATGTGGACATCATTGTGCATGTTGCATTAATAGACTAGATGCCGTAGTCGGCTTGAAGACGAGTGCATTGGTGGCCCGTGGAATGGGACACGGAGGCACTATGCAATCGTACTATTGTCATATAGGAGCATGCGGTATTAGGATTTTCACCATCCCGTGCTACGACCCTTCCCAACAGGGGTTAAGGTGTTGGGTTATCATTTGGGGGGAAGCAGTGGTCGCGGTC
>NC_056569.1:9424861-9434333 GCF_013358625.1 Macadamia integrifolia
CATGGCATGTAGTGCATATGATGTGTTGTGATGTGTGGACTGCTGTGTGGTCCATCTTTCTACTTACTGAGCTAGTGAGCTCATCCCACGTGTACACCCCTTTTTAGATGATTTTGCAGGTCATACATCTGAGGAGCATGGGGTGGGTCCCACAGTCGAGTTTCCTGAAGAGGACTGGTAGACCTCTGAGGAGTTAGAGCACGGCACCGACTGCTCGTGCGAGAGCTGTGCTATGGGACAGCAGTTCTGAGGCCGAGCTGAGCTCCACCTTTGAGGCTGTGCTGAGCTCCACTTCTGAGGCCGAGCTGAGCTCTACTACGTGATGCCGAGCTGGGCTCAACCCTTGATGCCGAGCTGAGCTCCAGCCTTGATACCGAGCCGAGCTGTGTATTCTGATTGTCTTGGTGGATTTCCTTCTGTACTTGATATTTTAATTTTATTCTTTTTGTGTAAATATCATGCCTTCGGGCCCAAATGTATATAATTATTGTATCACTATCCGGGTATCAAGTATTATGGGATTATTCACAGGTAAAACTTAGTCTTCCGCTGATCTGATGAGTTTATATTAGTTGTGTGTATGCTGTGGTGGAATACAGTATCTGATGATCCTGGCAGGTTTGGGTTAACCGGTGTTAACTCGGTCACTGGCCCGGTTCAGTGTGAACGGGGTGTGACAGTTTGTCTCTCGTTCTTTACATTTGTTCTTCGATTCCTGTGATTGTGAAGAAGAAAACACAAAGAGAAATATTTTAGTGAATTGACGAGATATTCGAGTCACCAAAATAGGGGATTTAGTGGGATAAGTCCCATAGAGAATGAAGAAGAGTTAGATGTGGTTTGCTAAGGATGACTTGTGGTAGACAGTCTCGTGTAAAATGAGAGGGAAACTTTTCAACGGTTCAGATTTTATGGGGTTTAATCTATAGTTATCTACGAAAATACATTCAGACAATTTATTTTTACACACGTACTGCGACAATTTTGCCATAAAATATATAGGTATTTGGAAAAGGCACTTGTAAAAAGAGTTATACTACTTGGATGATTTAGAATAAATGTTTTCATCTGATAACGAGCATTAAACAATTTAGACAGGGTGAGGGCAATTGAAATTCATTTGAGAAAAGAAACTAGAATTCCCGAAAATCACTTTGATTTTATGATAGGAAGATCTAAGACATATGCTATTTACTTAAAAAACTCGTGGAATTATTTAGAGATTGCAAGAAAAATCTTCATATAGTCTTTATTGACCTAGATAAAACTTATGACCGGGTCCTTTAAGAGCTCATCTGACAAATACTAAAGAGAAGAAGTGTTTCAAATAAATATATATGTTGACATAATTAAAGATACGAGGTGTGATCTATTGTAAGAACTTTAAAGGTCAATGTAGTGAATTCCAAATTACAATTGGGTTACATAAATAATCAACTTTAAGCTCAATTTATTTGCCTTTATCATTGATGAATTAACCAAAGACATGTAAAATGAGTTTTTTCGATGTACGCTTTTTTACTAATGATATTGTATTTGTGGATGAAACTGCTAAGCACCGTCCAATTTGTCACGTGACAAATATAAAGTAACCTAGTCATGTGAAGCATGTCACCTGGCTTTTTGACAATAAGATTGTTGGAACTGTGTGGCCAACACACTTTTATTTGTGTTATTTTTTGCACACTATTATTGGACATTTTCATTTTATTGTGGGCCATGTAAAAAATATTTTGTGGCTTATGGAATTGTTAAATGGTTTCATTATTTTTTGGTCTACTGGATTAGTGGATTGGTTTATGGATGATCATTCGGATGAGCCACATTGTAGTTCTTGATTTGACCGCACCTATCATGATGCATTATGTGCTTACATATGCACTGTTAGACTGTGATAGGTTTGAGGGGTGCAAGTCAAAATTGTTCAGACTATGGGAGACATGAGGACTAGTCTCTCGATGGTCAATACACATAAGGTCTGTGGAGTCCATCCATGGAAAGACCTCATGTACGTTGAGTGTTGATCTTAATGACTAATGTTCCATTGCCAGTGGCTTGACAATTATAGAAGTGTACGCATACTTACAACTACCGGTTTGAAAAGATTTATTGTCAAAATGGTTTTGTAGAAAATAATGTTTTTATTTATTAATATAAAAATAATATCTATTTTCTCTTTTTTGCAAAAACCGATTTTGATTTTGGAAATGGGCAGTTTGTATTTTTGTTTCCTTTTTTCTTTTGGGGGCATTTTAGTAATTGTCAAGGTAGGCCCAAGGAGCATTTTGGATATGGTCATTAGATGGCTAGCATCTCACTTGGGGTTGGACTTTATGGCTGGTCATCTCCACCCTAGAGATATAAATATCTCAAGGGCACACATGCAAGGGGAAAAAAGAAGCTCAAAATGCCGGGTTGTAGTATACCTGTCCAGCTGGGGTGAGCACTTTGATTGCTTGTGAGTTCCTTGGATTTTGGTGGCTTCATCTATTGTAATCATCTTCTATAAACACCTACAAAATCCTCTATAAGGGTTTGATCTATATCTTCAAAATGGTATATCAATTTTTGTTAGTCTTTCATCATTGTGAAAAACCAACTTTATGATTTTTCTATTTCTTAAATTTGTATCATATGATTCTCTTAAGGGCTCTCAAGCCAAAAAAGATTACCCTCAATTGGGTTTATAAAATAGTTCCATGCCCAAAATATTTGAAGTAGATATGGAGCAAAATCCACAAGAAAACAAGCCTTCATAACTACAAACAAGAAAATAGGAGGATCCCAAAAAATGTGCGGCATTACAAAATTGAGAAATATACAAGAAATGAATGCTAGAGAAAACAGAATACAATGTGCCATCCAACTATTTGGCAACTTGTAAATCCAAAAAAGTAATAATAATAGGGTGATACACAACTAATCCAATCACCCAACATTCACTATCAAAATGGGCTCTTGGATTAAAAAAAAAAGGAAAAAAACAACTCTATCTAGTGTAGGTCACAATTGCAATCAAAGATCTTGGGTTATCAATTGAATTTGGCAAATTACTAAGCTAAAAAAATGACAAAAAGGTAAAAGAACTCTATCCAAAGAGTGTGGCCTATGCGCTTCCATCTATCTATCAAAGGGCCTGCGTACCACTCACTCCTGACAGAAACCTATTTCCAAAGAAAATTCTGGTGTGGTTGCCTATATAAACCACTTGCTCTGACGCTTTTTTTCAAACTCATTTTTGAGATTTGAACAGAATTAATCATGGTAGCAGAAATGGAGGGAGAAATATAGAAAGAACAATGAGAAAGTGAAATAGGAGAAAACAAGATGAGTGATGGTGAGAAAGACAATAAAGTTGAAGATATAGAAATGAGTGATAGTGAGAAATAGAGTAGAGGTCGAGATAAAAGAGACAAATAATATTGAGAAAGAGACTGCCACTGAGATGAAAGAGGAATTGTGAGAGAGTAATTTTCAAGAAGAAGAAGATATGAAGAACTCTGATATTGATTGTCAGCGTCATATCTGTGTTTTTGAGATTCCCATATGGAAATGGGTTGGCACAACTTAGTTTTCTCCAATATCTTATGGTGAATATATTTTTTCTTCTGTTTTTATTCATTGAGAAGTGTTGTTTTCTCTCTACCAAAACATAGGTGACTTAAATAGAATGACACAACAATAAACAATGAATGAAAGCTCTTCACATTTTGATTATGACAACATGGTACAAAAAAACATGAATGGTGACTATGACAATATGGTGAAAAAATACATGAAAGATTTTTATTGTTGGAGACAGCTCTTTGAGTATATTCAAAAAAAAAAAAAAAAAAAAACCGGGAAAGAAAGTTTGGCTTTAATCCATTAATTTTAAATGATTTAGCACAAGTGCACAACTAGTATTTCACACCCCCCCCCAAAAAAAATGTGCACAACTAGGTTTTCTGATATCTAATATCGTAATGTTAGATCTCTTATGAAAATAAATAAATAGTAGTATTAGATTTCTTACCAAAATAAATAGTATTACTAGATTTAAATCTCTGATTTCTCTCTGGTGCTATCTAACCTTGGGAATTATTTACCAAAAAAAAATATCTAACCTGGGGAATCTGATGGGCTTTTTGGACTGACAGAGAAGATTGAAGTTTCGTTTCTAGGGTTTATTGAGCTTCACTCTGTTAGTCTCTGTTTTTTGGTTTTTCTAGTCTCTGGCAACATCATGCTACAGTAAGATCAGAAAGAAGAGGTTAAACGGTACTAGCCTGAAACTCTAACTTACCCTGGTCGACTTCTATATGCTATGCTTTTATCTGTCCTTTACTCTTTTAGCTTTTTTGTCCCATTATTGGAATTTTCTTTCTCACATTCACACCCTTATATTGTTTCTCTGTGACAATTTGTAGAACAGGTACTGTTCTATCTCCCCCCCTTATCTTTTATGTTCAATTTTTCTTTTAGGTGCATTTGTTTGATCGTTTTCATGTCTCTAGATGATAATCATACCCAAAGCTGATTGAAGTAGGGGTTATTGAAGGCTTAATTGAAAGAGAATCTGTGTTTAATGTATGTGGTGCTCAAGAAATCAAGCACCTTTCAAGTTCCAATTGTGTAGAACAACCTCTACTGTAACCATTCTTTTCAAATCCAGTAAGGAAAAATGGACTATTTTAATTTTCCTCATCCTCCATCATTTCAATCCTGCTTTTGATTGGTTTGGGCAGTTTTCTCAGTTTAAAATAGTTGCAGTTGATACTTTGGAACTGTTGGGTTATGCCCCATAAGTTGCTGGCAAAGCGTCTATGTTAACCAACTTATACCTAAAGTTCAAGGTTTTATTTGTCAGGCTTTGAAGTTTTCCACATAATTAGCATAAATCCAGAAACTTGCAAATTTATCATCTACCCAGATTTGGTCAGAGATATATCTATAGTTCTTTGTTGCTTTCAATTTGATGTGGATGTTTAGCTTATTCAACCCATAATGAGTGATTGACCTGTTGAACCTCAAAGAGTTTTGCTACCTTTTTGTTCCTTTCCTTCTAATTTTGTTCTATAATTCTTATATAATTTGATTTCATGAAATTAATTTGGAAAATTATGTGATCAATATTCTTTGATTTGACATCCAAATTTTTTTGCTCGAATTTTCTTTTTCGGTGGGCAAATAATTCCTGACTCCAAATCCAAACCCAAATTTTTGTTTTGCCTGAATTTTTGACCAATTTTTTTTTACTGAATCCTTAAATTATTCAGCCTAATAATTTCCCGTCCAAATAATTCTTGAATCTGAATTTTCTATTTACGAAGCAACCATTGCCAATACCCCCCACCCTCTCAATGCCAAGCCTCAAGGTAACTCTGATCTGAACATTTTTTTTTGAAATTAGTTGTTTCTTTTTTGTAATAAATTCTATCTAATTCCTGTTATATATGTATCTCAATCAATATCTTTGTGATGGCTTTCCTCTTAATGCCAAAACCTCATAGTAACTTGGATTCGAACAATATTTTATTTTTTGGGTTTAAATTCAGTTTGTTTTTCTCTAATAAATGTGATCTAATTCTAATTATGTATCTCAATCGATATCGTTGTGATGGATTTCCTCTCTAACTCCCTTTTTTTTTTTCAATAAATGCCTCAAAATTAGATTCTTAAATTAGTCATTTTATCGTGGTTGATTTATTGTTGAAGTTTAACAGGATTTATATTGTTTGGAACTCAATTTGCAAATATGTGATTCCCTTATTTTTTTATGATTTTTATATTTTCTATGATGTGATATAAATATATATTAATAAAGAAAAAAACAGATGATTCGTCCTAAAAAGTTTTGACCTGCTCGACTCACCAGGTTTTGAGGAGGGCGAGTTAAATCCAAACTAGAATCTGGCGCAATTTGGTTATAGAGAAATGAAGACCAACAAAAATGAGTATTTGAGCCTTTAATGTTTCTTGGGTAGTTTGTTTCCCTCAAAGAGATCCATGAAACCTTCTCCATTTGCATTTTTCACCATAGCTAAATTTAAGAAAATGTCTACATTAAATTTTGGCCATAGGATTGTGATACTTGAAGCCATGGAGAAAATATAGTTTCCTTTTACCCAAAGCTATCTTGTATTGATATAAACTTGTAATAGAGGAATGAAAAAGGTTGATCCCATACTCGAGCATTAGTTACTATTGGTACTTGTTAAGTTTGTCTCGAATTCTTCATCTGTTTTGAAAATTGGCCTGCTTCGACATATTTTGGTGGTGATCCGAATGGAAAGTTTTCTAAGATCCGTGATGGACGCAGAAGGATAGGCCCAAGCCCGGAGCTCAACACTGATCTTGTATAGGGGTGCAGGGGTGTAGCCCCCACGATATGGTTCGACCGAATTGACTGAGACCTGATGGGTCGACCCGAGACTTAGAGTATATAATGTACTATCTTCTTGTTGAGCATTGCGATTATAATTTGGGGGTTTTTTGAGTAAGAATTTTAAGGCTAGTTTTTCTCACCGCTGTTTGGATGTAATCTCTCTTCTGCATAATGAAACATCTTCTTCTTCACCTAAGATGTCGCACACCACATCGATATGTGAAACTTGTTAAATCTTTGTGTTGTCCATCATCATTGATGAATTCCCTCGGTCGGATGATAGTCATCTTCTACATTTTCTTTATGACAAAGACCACTACAAGCTCGCTCCTTGCCAGATCAACTATGCAAGGAACCTTGGTGAAATTGTGAAGTATGTAAAGAAGTTGGAGTACGGGGACTCACATTACCGATGCAAGTACCTAATGGTTTCGGCTATTGGTGAAATATGTAGAGTGATAAAGCATATTCGTCCAAGCTTGACATATTTAGAGCAGATCAGACAGCATGAAATATTTGATGGGTGCAATCCCATCAAATATGGGATTGATGGGATATAAAGCAGCTCCGTGGGGCAGCGGCAGCTCTCTCGAAACCCTAGGGTAAGCCTCCATACTGATGTGCCCTAATCTAGATTGCTGCGATATAAAGCATTTCATAACCTTTTTATTAATTTTAAGGGTCCAGAGTCCAGACTCTAGACAATGCCACATATTCATCCACGTTATTCCTTCAATATTTCGATATTTCGATATTTCGATATTTCGCTTTTCTTAGTTAACACTCAAGTTGTGTGCAATTTAATTCCGGTTTTTTCTAGTCTTTGAAATCCAACCCATTTGGTTATTCTTTCTCCTTGGCCAAGCCCAGATACCTATATTTGGTGGGCCGTTAAGTCCCCAAGTTTTATATTTTATAATTTTTTCTTGTGAAAAAGAATCTTGCCAGTCTAGTTTAGGTAACACCAGCATGCGAGGCCAATGGGAAACGTAGGCAACACTAAACTAGCAAGGTACTTTCTCCCTTTTTTTTTTTTTCTTTTATGGGTTAAATTGTATCATCAGATTGAATACATAGACTAATAAAGAATCAGAATCAACTAGATTGATTATTAATTGGTCTTGTTTTCCATATATAGGATTGATTAACTAATCAATCAGTTCTACCAAAAAAAAAAATTAATCAATCGGTTCAGTCCTGACCTTAAGAGGCTGGAACCTATAAGGAACTGGACCAATTGACACCTCTACTCTCATCATGTAAGTATTCAGCTTCTTTAAATTCTTTGTCTATTTGGAAATATTTCATTTTATAACATAGGCAGCCAAAATAATTTTATTGATATCCAAGGGTTATGCTTGTCACATCACCTCTACACAAATAAGTTGGGTGAAAAATAACTCCTTTATAAAGAAAGTCAAAAGGTTCCGTGCATAGTTCTGCCTCCTCAGAAAAGGGGTTCACTAAAATCCCCCTTATTTAACACCTTGTAACCGGTCCCCACCTTATGTGGCCGTGCATGAAAACCCTCCCCTTAAAGTAATAGTGTCTCAAAGGAATTTTGAGACATTTTTTTTGGACTTCACAGTGTTATGAAAAAGAAATAGATAGAATGTAAAAAAACACTACCGATAAGATCCAGGTTCATACTAACTGCAAACATAATGTGGAGAAATCTTCATAAAGCACAAACGTTTTGGCCTGCTAGCTGTTCCACCGTTAAGAAGAGCTGAGGACATATGAGGGCTGGTCATAATAAAGTTTACAAGTTGTTTTCAGATGTAATTGAAGGCAAAATATATATATATATATATATATTATTCGGGGTGCCTCATCATTGTTGTGGGCCCTTTGCTTTCATTATATCGTTGTGGATTTCCTCACAAAATAGCAATAGAGCTTTTCCAAAAAATTGTAATTCGTGGTCTAATCAGACAACATGTTGCTTCCAACATAAGGGTTGCTAAAAGTAAAATTCGGGAACAAAAGGTATCGTGCTTGAAACTAACTACACCATAACCCTAAGACCCAAGAAAAAAAAAAAACATATATGAATCTGTTACTGTAGCTTATTCAAGAGGTGAGTCATGGGTGCACCCATTTCATAGGTCAAGTCTATCTCTTGGAGATTTTTTTGTGGCAAAACTTTGTTTTTGACCCATTAAATTAAGATTGAATTCTTAACCTCCTGTACAGAGCATAGATCAAACCATCACAAACGGACAATTCCAACCCATCTGATAAGAAAAGCAACACTTTTTATGAAGGGCCAAATCTGACCTGTTAGAAATCTACAGTTAATCTAATTATCATTACAGATGATAGTTTCAACAAACGATACAGAGAGCCTAGTTGGCTCTCGATTCTGATCACAGGTTCTGCACAGGAGACCGGAGCCAAGTGCATCAAGAAAGGACTCATTGGAGCATTATCATTGGGAGCATGCATTCACTGAGACTGGAATGACCCACAAAAGATGGGTGGACCAGCTTAAAAACAATGAGATGAATCCATTGGGCTTGGGAGCTTTTCTTTAACTTATTTGATATTTTGACTCTGATTCAGAGCTTTAGTACTCTTATTATTAAGAAGCAAGGCATATCTGAAAAATCAATCTTGCTCACAGATTAGTAGTCAAAAGCTAGGATTGAAAAGCACTATGAGAATGTGGATGGCATCACATTATATATTCCTTCGCATCTTTAGTCTTCCAATAGGTCTTGTTTCCAATATTGCAGCTAATTCTTTGCCACGTGAACTGATGATTTGGCATTTTGATTATTGGCTAGAGGCAGCCATCTATGGGGCTCTTCCCCTGTTTCCTCTCTTAGCTAGCTTAGCTGTTGTTCTGTCTTAATAAAATTTACTAAACAATAATCATAAAAATAATGCATAGCATGCAGTACAGGAACAAACCTTAAATTCTGTTTTGACTTTCATTGCAGCTTTATGGTTTCCCAGAACAATACAGGTGTGAATTGTATCACTGATACTTGAATCAACAAATATGGCCTACTTTTTGTGGTCACTTCTATTTCTTGTTAAATTCTGCAATAACAGCAATTGTAAGATCCAACCCCCCCCCCCCCCCCCAAAAAAAAAAAA
>NC_056569.1:9434353-9450669 GCF_013358625.1 Macadamia integrifolia
AAAAAAAAAAAAAAGGATTCAGAAGTTCAAAAGGGAATCCCTCCCTCTTCTCCTTCCGTTTTTAAGTGGTAATGGAGTGGTTTTGGTTAGGCCTACTTAAGCTTAAATTTGGTTCAGTACAAAATCAATGGAGCTGATGTTGGTCCTGAACAAGATCACTGGAGCTGATGTCGATGTCCAGCCATATGCCTTCACTACAAAATCTCTCTTTGTTGGACATACAAATTTTAAGTGCTTAGGACACCAAATGATCGATACACTGGGCATTTCGGATTGATTTTTTGGAAGATTTCAACATAACTGAGATGTGCAGTATCACAGCTCTAGGCCATTTACACGCCATGGATAGTATGCAACAAGACTGATTTGCAGAAACTGAGTGGACTTCCAGAGGAAGACATGAAATTGATCATGGGGATGAAAGCTTTTTTTTTTTTTCATAGTTAGGCCCCAAGGAGAGTTTGAACTTATGGCCTCTTAACTTTGAGGTGTTGGGTCTTTTCCAACTGAGCAACCCCCTTGGTGTGAGATGAAAGTTGAAGCCATGGAGACTTCGGCAAGTCAATGTGGTGATGCTACTAGCACTCTTGGCCTTCTTTTTACCATGAGCGCCTTGATTGATGATGGGATGACCGCTGTGAAGAATGCAGCTTGTGATATGTTATTGAATCAGAGGGTGAATTTGAACATTGAATCAAAGAATATATATGATTGCTTGAACCAGTTTCGTGTTGCAGTCCCCAGACCGGACCAGAAAGAGAGGTCCCTTGGTATACATCGGGCAGTTTTGGCAGCCAAAGCTCAGACAGCTACCAAAATGAAGAGCAAACTTGAGAAGGATTTGGCGAAATGCCCCCAGGGGCCAGGGGGAGGTTTTTATTCATCTATGACTTGAGTAAGCACTGCATCTTACCCAAAAAAAAGTGAAAAGAAGATAAACTGCCTGAGATAATTGATGGGTACAATGTCTTGACTTTATTGATTCAGAGATCTTACAATAGCTTGAAGTATTGGAGATAGATATGGAGCGAAGACATGAATGAACAAGAAGCAAATAATGATGATGATTATGATTTGGATTAGGGAGATCAAGATTGGCCATTTGATGCAGTAACACTTCCCTGGACTGACTAAACCGATTGGTGGGGATGAATCGGATCCAAAGTAGGGTCAAAAACTTTATTTCAAAAGGCTGAGATGGATCAATAAACTTAAATCTGTGTTTTTTTTTTTTCTCTCTTTTTCATGCACTGAAAGCAGTGAAGAACACTGAACACCCTGTGTATGTAGCCCAGTGAGGTAATAGGAGTTGAACGTACACACGCTTCTTAACACAAAAGTCCCTTCCCAGCTACCTTGGGATTACATCTTAACCCTTGCAAATGAGAATGAAAGACAGAAAAAGTATCAGGCTCTGGAAATTATATTTTTCAACCCAATTTCTTAATCTAGTAGTCCAATGATAACACAATTACCTCTACCCAAATTCTCAATCTACTAGTCCAATAATAACACAGGTTGTTGTCATAGACTGTACTTCTACATTGGTTTATTGTAGGAGTTTTATTTTATATATTTGAACTGCAACGGATGTAAATTAAAAAATCTTTAAAAGAAAATAATTAATTGAATCACAGCAAAACTTTTTTACATATCTATTACCATTATCCTAAGTTTCCATTTCTTTCCTATTTTTACATATGAACAATCACCACTGTACGATTTTCATTTCTTCCTATTTTTAACATGTCACACTCACTAACTTTCAACTCTGAGAAAGAGAAGAGAGAGAGTGAATCAGAGATCCATTTGGAGACCAGTGTTGTTGAGTGGGAGAAAGAAGAAACACATCCCAGAAATTCATGGTGTTTCATTAATTATCGAAAAAAAATCCTCCAAATTTCATATGTTTCTTTGCTTTGCTTCCCTTTTTCATTTTCGTGGCACTCTATGATGGAGCTATTTATAGATTACAAAAAGTGAGAAGCAGACCCTTATTCTGAAGAGATAATAACTCTAATTTTGTGTGCGTTTACATCTAACTGTTTAGTGTTCTCCAATATCTCAAGTTGCAGACAAATTTGCCATCAAACACATTAATAACCACCTCTAACTGTGTAGTATTCTCTAATATCTCAAGTTGCAAACAAATTTTCCATCGAACATATTAATTCCTTTTATTCCATTGAAGTGTAAGTTTCTTTTCTACCAAAACATATGACACTTAAATCGAATGGCACAACAATGAACAATGTATGAAGACTCCTCACATTGTGATTATGACAATATAATACAAAAAACATGAAGGGTATAGAGGTGTCATTTTATGAAGGACTCATCACAATGGGCCTTGTAATTAAGCTTTTCCTAGTTAGAAAGCATCTCATTACATTTTTCCTATATTAATATCTAAAGCATGTCATAACCTTTTTGTTAATTTTAGGCCTAGGCCACATATATCATCCAGGCAATTTGATTCCGGTTCTTCTAGTCTTTGAAATCCAACCCATTTGGTTATTCTTTCTCTTTGGCCAAGCCCAAATAATACCTATGCTATGTACCTAAGTCCCCAGGCTCAATATTTTATTTTATTTTATTTTTTTATCTTTTGGAAGAAAGAACCCAAGAAAAAATCCTACTAGTCTGGTGCAGGCAACACCAGTGTGCGAGGCCAATTAAAGGGTACGTGGGAGCATCTTTGATGCATGGGGTGGCATGATCTTTTTGTGCCCATCTATGTTTGGATGTAGGCAACACCAAACTTACAGGTTTCTTTCTCCCCTTTTTCTTTTATGGGTCAAATTGTATCATAAGATTAGGTATATGGATCGGTTCAACAAAAGATACAGAGAGGCTGGTTGGGTATCGATTCTGATCACAGGGTACTATCATTGCAGCTTATATGGAACACGGTAATATAGGTTCTGCACAGGAAACTGGAGCCAAGTGCATAAAGCAAGGACTAATTGGAGCATTGCCATTGGGAGCATGCCTCTACTATGACGACTGACCCACAAAAGATGGGTGGACCAGCTTAAAAACAATGAAATGAATCCATTGGCCTTGGAAGCTTTTTTCTCACTTATTTGGTATTTTGACTCTGATTCAGAGCAGCTTTGGTACTGTTATTATTAAGAAGCAAGACATCTCAAAAACCAATCTTGCTCACAGATTAGTAGTCAAAAGCTAGGATTGAAAAGCACTATGAGAATGTGGATGGCGTCAGATCATATAGCCTTTTGCATCTTTACACTTTCAATAGGTCTTTTTGGTTTTGGTTTTGGTTTTGGAGGGGTCTGGGAGGGTAATTAACTTCTTTCAAGCTTGGCATATCTTGCTGAAAAGATTTTACAGTGTAGGTAAGGTAATTGATATCAAGTATTTTACAAAAATACAATTAATAGGTGGTTTTTTTCATTTGAAACTTTTTCTAGTGCATCCCAATCTCTGATTGTAGCCAAAGCATAAAAAATTGAGCCACCTTTTCACCTCTTCTCAGAAACTCGAAAGATGATAAGAACAATAATGAAATGAAATCTTTCCAAGGGCATTGCCCATGTATAAAGAATGGAAAAATGGAAAAAGGGTTCAACACACCACTGGAACTGTTTCCAGCATTCTAATTAATTCTCTGTGACATGAACTGAAGATTTGGCATTTTGATTATTGGATAGAGGCCAACATTTATGGGGCTCTTCCCTTGTTTTTCAAATACTTTTTAAGCATTATATGATATATAAATCAAGTGGAGAAGCCAGATAGGTTTAAAATGTTAACCAATGACTAGATGATGATGGACAACATATCCACTGAAGTTGGGTAATAGACATATTGTCACTTGGCCTCATAGACAATGTTTATATGTAGAAGTTAATTTTACCTAGCTTAGCTGTTGTCCTGTTTAAATAAAGTTTACTCAGCAATATTCATAAAAATAATGCATAACACTGCAGTACAGGAAAAAAAAAAAAAAGGTGATTTTTATATCAACTAGATGATTGTGAGTAAATGGAATCATGAACTAAGAAATATTACAATAAAGTTTTGAGTGACTTTCTATTGAGATTCTAAGACCATAAAACCTTACACCTGTTTTACCTTAGCAGTTTTGCATGCTCTTCAGCAGATTTTGATTCAAATGTGTGCCCCTTGGTCTCAGCAAAGAGACTCTGAGCCTTCTCAATTAACTTTATGAGTGGATCATGAAGTGGAGATCCCTTAATCACCATTGGATCTTTTTCTAGTACCCATGACTCCTTCCACAGTAGAAAATCCACATCCTGTAAAATCAAACAACATAAAGTTACGGAGACTGATGTAAAGAAGCATCACACTGTATATACACAATGCTCCAGAGTATATGGAGACAGATGAAGGGGGAAAAAAACAGTGTAGAGTTCCTGGATGATCCCAAGGAATCTATAAAACAGAAACCAAATGAACAGATCAAGGTCCCAAATAGAGAAGCGAAAACATCCAACAACATTCTAATGTCATGTAGAATGAGGAAGTAACTCACCTTTAGTTGGATGAAGCTCACACTGGAACTGATGTATTCAATATAAAATCAGTCATTTTTGAGTTTCTGTCGTCGTTTACTGGTAGAAGTGTCAAAAGGGAATCCCTTTCTTCTCCTTCCGTTTTAAGTGGTAATTGAGTGGTTTTAGTGATGCCTACTTGAGCACAAATTTGGTTCAGGTTTCATTTAGTAGACCATTGTCCAGGATCAGGCTACATTGATACATGATCTTTTTTTAAGGCCTTGATTCTTTATAGTTTATATCCCTATTCTTCTTCTGTTTGCATTTCTTATTGAGCTAACCCATACCTGCCTATTCATCGGTCAGTTTGAGTTTAATTTAGCTAGAACCTGCAATTATGAACCATATTCAAGCACAAAGAAATGTGCCTGCTTAATTGCCCAAAACAGAATATCAACTATCTGTTCCCAAAAGTACATGACATACAGAAAATCCATCTGATGAGATACTTGGATTAGCCATATGAAATGTCCTTGTTTACATTAGCCCATATTGCATCATTCATGGCACTAGTCTATGAATTTATCTTTTGGAGGTTGGGTTCATATTTAGTTGTTAATATACAAGGATGGGTTTGAGGGTGTTGGAGTTTTGTACCATTACCATTATCAAACCGTATGGTTATTGTTTTGAAAAGGGTATCACAGCTCTGACCATTGACAGAGATAACTCCCCATAGGTACTCACCTTGACTCTATCTATCTATCTGTCTATGATAAAGTAGAAAAAAATTATGAGGGGATTGAGAAAGCAAAATAAAATAAAAATAAATAAATAAATAAATAAACTTGTTAAAAATTGCTGAGATAGATCAAGTAAAATCAAACCTGTGTTTTGCCGATGCAGAACAAATCCATGGCTAATGTGGTTGCAGAGGTATTTGTCCCTCAAAATCCAATTATCTCTGAAACCCTGTTCAGCAATTCGAAATGCCCCTGGGAAGGGCTTCCCACATACCTATAGGTTGAACTTTTTAGTCCCACATCGGCTGCATTTTAAAATCTGTAAAGGTATTAGAACTTTGTTCTTAGGATCTGGCTCATCTAAGCCTCAGGACGGAGTGATTGGGTCATGATTAATGTAATCACGGCCCAGGAAAGTCCCCGGGCCATGACCGCAGAGATGCGGCCTCGGAAGCGAGGATACTTCGGATGGGGTTATCGGTTCGCCTTTGCTGCGAAGGGCTGAGACAAGTGTGGAGCCTTCGATTTCCCACGAAGGAATTTGGCTGTTTGTTAAACAGTAATTCACTCTATCCGACGGGATCAACTGAACGGGGCTTACGATCCTGTGGCTACCTTTTTCTTCAATCAAACAAAGACTTTTATTTGCACAAATTTTGGGCTGATATTGGTTTTTATCGGGCTATAATGATTTTTTTAAGTTTTATTCAATTCACTGCTCATAAAATATTAGATTGTTTATTTACAAGGTAATTAAAAAAAATGAATAAAAATTTTTAAATCTAAAAAAAAAAAACTTTAATAATCATTATTAAACTTGATTTGATTGACCGTCTCCTTCAAATCCTAAAATTAAAAAAAATATATTGATTGTTCAGTTGTAGGGAAAATTAAAAGAAAAATAAATAAAATAAGTAAGGATATGAATTAGAAATCGATTATCGAAACTAAATTGAGCTGTTTACATTGAAATCACAAAACGGTTTAGTAATGGTTCAGCCCTGGTTTCAAATTTCAGGCCGATTATCTAAACGGGTTGAAACCAAACCTAGCTATTTAATCCATTGATTTTAAGCCGAATTGAAACAGTGAAAACTGAACTGTATGAACCATCAGAACCAATCCGATTAACCTGTTTAAAGATAAAATAAGGTGGTTGAAAAATATCATTAGTATCTCATTTAATTCAAAGATTGAGTGTTACAAACCTGCAAGTAATTCTAGTGGTAGCTTACTGATTGTTTGGAATGTCAATTAAATTAATCTAACGCACCATAAAAATGTAATTTTTGCTTATACCATGGCATATTAAATATGTATTTTCCAATATTATAACACATTATTTGGGGGAAGAAAAAAATCCCTATTATAAACATTACTTACTGACTTGTTATATACGTTTAAGACTGTTTTCTATCAAATTATTTTTTTTTACTTAGTTGTTTGGTTGTTTTAACAAAATATAACAGTTTGCATTTCACATTCTCAAGATTGAATTGTTTATCACTAAAAGCAAATTTTAGTAAACATGCGAATAAACTAGCAAACCGATTATTAACCGTTTAGAAACCGTATGGAATCAATCGAAATCGAAACAGTTTAAAAACCATAGAAACCGAAACTGTTTGTTAAATGACTGCGGTTTCAGAAAATGCAACCATTTAGTAAATGGTATGATTTTGATTTCAACCAAAATATATGTGAACTGAACCGAACCAAATCGAACCGAATCATTTGACACCCTTAACTGAACCAATTAACATCAAAATAAGTAGGGAAGTTTTTCCTTATTTTTAAGAAAAAGAGAGACTACAATAATTTTGAGTATACAACAAAACCGAAAGTACATGACTGTACATGACTGAAATTACATGATTGTGAACTTTCATTGGCAGTATATTCTATTTATTGAATTTTTTAATTTCTTACATAATGTATTAATAATATTTGATACTTAATGGGAAGGGTTTGAACATGAAACACATTTATGCATCACACCAAGCTTTAGGCTAGATTTTAAGAGATTGTTTGGAATACTCTTGTGAGGAGAGAAAATATTGAATGCGAAAAATTCATTTCTATAAAGAAGCAAGGAAAATGAAATGACATAGATGAATCAACCATTATCTAGTTCTCCTCCCCCTCACTCCTCATCCACCCAATCACATACACCTCATAAAAAATTTTCATTTATGAAAATTAAACCCTTATTGATCGATTCAATTATATATCGTATCATTCACCTAAAGCTAGGCCGTTTACTTAAACAGATATTCACGTGCAAGGCTTCCAAATGATAAGCCCAACTAGGCCCAACCAAGATTGACCTGCCCGACCGATTTGACACCCATCGTACTGGATCGGTGGTTTCAAACGTGAGTGTGACTGGTGAGGCGCGACTCAGAAGCTAGGAGACTCAGGACTCGTGAGTTTGTGAATGCCAATTATAGGGAAGAAGGAAAATTAATTTCCCATTCATGTCTTCACGGCGCAATTAAGTTCAGAAATTCCTTTTCCTTCTCTTCCCAATTCGTTCCCTGACATAGAAATTGGTGATTAACCATTAGCGATGGAGTCTGTGGTTTGATAATAATCAATCACACAGACCAGATTCTAGGGTTTTTTTCTTCTTCTTTTCATTCGAAAATACGAACATGTTTCGTTCTTCTCTGCAAACGGCAAGATATCTCTGATAATTTAAACCCTGAATTCTAGCCTTTAGAATCCTTAAATGGCGGCTGTATCAGTAGCTGCAGAATGGCAGCTCCTCTACAACCGCTATTACCGCAAACCAGAGATCTACACAATGCAGTGGAAGCACATGGATCTCAATCGCAACAAGGTAGCCTGTGCTCCCTTCGGAGGACCCATCGCAGTCATCCGTGACGACTCCAAGATCGTTCAGTTATACGCAGAATCAGCCCTTCGCAAGCTTCGCATATTCAATTGTGCCGGAGTTCAGCTCTCCGAGACCGTTTGGAAGAACCCAGGTGGACGTCTTGTGGGTATGGCATGGACCGACGATCAGACTCTAGTCTGTGTCGTTCAGGACGGCACAGTGTACCGTTATAACATCCACGCAGAGCTCCAAGAACCAAACATCTCCATGGGTAAGGAGTGTTTTGAGCAGAATGTGGTTGAGTGCGTGTTTTGGGGGAATGGAATGGTTTGTATCACCGAAGCGTACCAGATTTTCTGTATTCCTGATTTCAATAATCCAAAGCCATGTAAGCTTGCTGAGACGACAATTGAAGAGTTGCCGCTGTGTATGGCGGTGATTGAGCCACAGCATACGATGTCGGGGAATGTGGAGGTTCTGCTTGCGGTGAATGATCATGTTTTTCTTGTTGAAGAGGAATCGACTCAGCAGCTTGGGGATGGGGTGGGTCCGTTGCAAAAAATGGTGGTGTCACGAAATGGGAAGTTGCTTGCTTCGTTTACACATGACGGGCGGCTTCTGGTCATCTCTACTGATTTCTCAAAGATCATTTTTGAGTATAATTGCGAGGTCAGTTTTGAATTTTTCTGTTCATACTTATACTATAAAAAAATTAGAACGAGATAGCCTTGAATAGTGAAAACTTGCACCTTGATCGTTGGCATCGTTTCCCTTTGTCACTTGATTGAATCTTGTTCAATAGGATACTATGGTAACTCTTTGTAGTATTCCACATAATTTTTATCCATATATTCGATGACAACTTAAATTTTGAAGCAATTCAGTGCTGAATTGGAGAAAGAATGCTGAACTTATTCATACCTCAAATATGTTTTTACTTTTTTTTCTGCGAAATTGCCTTTCTCTTTGCCCCCTTTATTTCATTAAAGGGTTTTGTTTCTTTTTTTCTTTTCCTTGTGAAATAGTGGAAATTTTGGTTTTGGTTGTATTCGGCATTGCTTTTTGAGAATGGTTTTGATGGCATCCTTGACAGTATATTGCACTTAATGTTGCAACAACTTATTGGGCCACAATACTTTTACTTTCATATTGCAGTCAGCCTTGCCTCCAGAGCAGTTAGCTTGGTGTGGAATGGACAGTGTGCTACTTTATTGGGATGATATGCTTTTGATGGTGGGTCCTTATGGAGATCCAGTGCGTTATCTGTATGATGAACCTATTATTCTTATCCCAGAATGTGATGGAGTGAGGATTGTTACAAATACAAGTATGGAATACTTACAACGAGTTCCAGATTCTACCGTGTCTATATTTAAGATTGGAAGTACACTACCTGCAGCTTTATTATACGATGCGTTGGATCACTTTGACAGACGTAGTGCGAAGGTATGTTTCTTTTTATTCGCAAATTGAATGACAAGCTCATTGTGGCTAAGACTGCAGTGCACAATCACTGAAGTAACTGTAGGAAATTTTTTTAACTGAAATACTGCCCAAAATTTTATGTGGACAATAAGAAAATAAATGCTACATGCAAGGTGCTTTTATTTTTCTATGTGTGTATTTATTGACACACATGTATTCTATCGATTCTACACTTCTGTTATTCCTTTCCATAAATGAAGTAAAAATGGTGCTAAAGAAAGTAGACACAATATTTCAATTTGATCTATTGTTGAGCTATTTAAGTAACTTGAAGATATTGGGTTAATAATTCTCTATTAGAATGTACTATGTTATGGTCATATGAAGATGTTGAAGATGAAGAATTTGGGAATTCACGATATACTAAGACAGCTTTTGTGCTTTGGTTTAACTGTGGTTAAATTTGTATCATTTTGTATCTAATTGTAAGGTTTTTAATAGTTTTAGATTCAGTAAGACAGCAAGTAACTAAAACCAACCCACAAGTAGGACAGTAAGGGTATAATTTCCAACTACAAAAGGGAACCTACGCTTGGATCAAGCCGTATTCTGGTTGACTGTGGGAAATAGGTAGAAGAACAGTACTTCCAAAGTTTGAGGATGATCCAAGGGTTAGATATGTTGCTATGATAGAGAGAACAAAATATAAAGTAGGCCTTTAATTTAGCAACAACCAAGATCTAACACCAAATTATAATCAAGAGTTGGGATTGATGGCTGAATACATCTCTCCAAGTATGCCATCAAACTGATGGTTAGATTGAAATATAGGAGCAAGACCTGAAATTAGTTGGTAAGGAAAAATTTATTAACATACTAACTTGTAGCAGAGCTAACCATTAGATGGGGCTGAGATTATGGTTGATGGAATGTCTCAAAGGGTGGACTCTACCCTCAAAGCAATGGCTAATTCTGATAGCCTGAATAGGAGTTGTTGAGGACTGAAAGGTCTGCTGCAATATAACACCACAAGGAAGGTGCCTCAGGACAGAGATGATGTAACAGGGTCTTCTCCGTGTGGTATGATGTGATCCTGGGTCGGAAACCCATAAATTGGATCACTATGGGCCCACCAAAGAACAAATAATTCAATTCTAAAAATCAGTGACTCTCTTGTAATTTCAGAAGCAAGCATGCACCTTATATATAAAGTAACAAGTCAAAGGGTCAAACTGTAAAGAGAACTTAGAAGTGGAGGGCTTTTCTTGGAACTAAACTAATGATGGGAATAAAGTAACAGATTTGGAGAGATGAGGGGTTTTCTGTAAATAAGAAAAAAAGTGTCTTTAATAATAAGATATGATCTTGGGTTTTTGTGAGTTATGATTTCCTTATTCTCTGGTATTCACACTGTTACGTTATCAGTAGAGTCCGTAGAAACATAGGACACCTGGTTTTGACCCTAGCATCATTTAGTAGGTGGGTGATTTACTTGGTTAAGAATGCATAGTAGGTAACTGAGAACTCAAGCACAACATGGTGAATTTTGGTGAAGCTGCATGATGTACAGGAGGGTCATTTAGGAAATTTCTGTTGCCATCCTATTGTGATTATTCATTGATTAAGGATTTAGATTCTCCTTGAGATGTTAAATATCCTACTTTGGAAAACTTGAAGATTTTAAATGACAGATTTATACATATGGACCAATTAGTGTTCGGATGATTTTTCCGATAGATTTATTTATTTATTTTTATGTAATATCCAAAAAATTTTGTTGGGAGCTTCTATATAACTCTACCATCTTTGACAGGCAGATGAAAATTTGCGTTTGATTCGATCCTCTTTGCCTGAGGCAGTTGAAGCATGCATTGATGCTGCTGGTCATGAGTTTGATGTCTCTCGCCAGCGAACTCTATTAAGAGCGGCTAGCTATGGCCAAGCATTTTGTAGGTTAGTCTTTTAAGAGCTTTCCCAGTTTTGTTTTACTAGAAGTGCAAGTTAGAACTTTTGGAAAGAACCCACATGCATTTTTCATTTGAAATATTCCTTTCATGATTGAGCATGGAATGTAGGGTTAACCTATTTAGGTTTAGGGTTGTATTACTTGTTTTGTTTTCATGACAGGATTGATTTTATGAAGCAAAATTACTTTTTCCTTTGTTCTGAAACCATTTTGTTGGAGTGAAATAAAAAATGTAGTTTTCTGGTCACTTCAGTTCTTCTGGCATAATTTTTTTCCTGATGTGGTCTTTGTCTGGTAATACCTAAGGTTATATTTTTTGGGTGAATGCCTCTAAGGTTATAATATGTGCCCTTCTTCATGGTTTGTCGTTCAAACTGTGTAATCATCTTGCAATTATCTAAACCATATCCTTTTTAGTATTTTAAGGTATTAAAACACAAAATTCTGATTTGCACTCTCGGTAATGATATCCAGTTGGCTTTGGCAGCAATAATCAACGTGACCGGTTTCAAGAGATGTGCAAAACATTACGAATGCTAAATGCTGTGCGCAACTATGAGATTGGTATTCCCCTTAGCATTCAGCAATACAAGGTCTTCAGTACTTACTTAATCTATCTGCCTTGTGTATTACACTTACTGAATTCAATTGCTTATTATCTCTGACTATTCCTTCTGTACTTGCCCTTTTCAGTTGCTTACTGCGGCAGTCCTGATTGGTCGTTTAATAAATGCTCACCGACACCTTCTTGCACTGCGGATATCCGAGTATCTTGGCCTGAACCAGGTAAGCTTCTGGAATTTTAGTTTTGTAGATTGCCTACTTTTAAGAATAAGAGTTCATTTTAAAATTTCTTCCCATATCTACCCTCTTATCAGTTTCAGAGACCAACACTGTATAAGCCTACATAGTTTTCACATTTTCCATCTTGGGCACCACATAATGCTTGTCTATATCCCACATTAAGCATTATTCTCACTGGCTCTTTTATTGGTTTTTTTCCCCCATTCCTTTATTTCCAGCAACTCAGGCTGTCCAGTTATCTACTTATAAAGTTCTTCCTGTTTAACTAGTATTATACTTATTTTCAGTTGGCAGGTCCTCCTGCTCCTTGCTTATTTATTTTGCACACAAATTTTGCCTTGTTTTCTTCTTCTTGTGCAACCAAACAATCTAATTGAAAGATTTATTTACCAATCACACTGAAGTTTTGCGTCCATGGTAAATTCTCATAAGTTAATAATACCCAAGAAGTGATGATATAATCCCAAATATTCAAGAGCTTTGTTTACATTATAAATTCTAACTTGTCTTCTGCATACATGCAAGCATTACTGTCCAAATCCCTCACCTGATGGTTAATATGTAGACATGGTATTCGGATATGTGTGCCCAAGTCTCTCATATACTACTTACTTAAAATAGTTATGTTAACTTTCTTACCTTTCCCTGTTGAAAGCAAAGCATCATTTTCCATAGAAGTCTATGTAATTTTCTTTTTAATTTGTCTTGTGCAGGAGGTGGTAATAATGCACTGGGCTTGTGCAAAAATAACAGCTTCCTTAGCTATTCATGATGCCGCTCTTCTTGAAATCTTACTTGATAAGGTTTGTGTTTCCCCACATTTTAGTCAAGTTATGCAAAAAGTCTTCATGGTATTCCTCCAAAAACTACTTCATGTGACTTCTGAAGCGATGCTTTGAATTTCAGCTGAAACTATGCAAAGGGATGTCTTATGCAGCGGTTGCTGCACATGCAGATAAGAGTGGACGCCGAAAATTAGCTGCAATGCTTGTTGAACATGAACCACGCTCATCCAAGCAGGTTATTTTGTAATCTTTTTGTGATGAAGAAAATATCTATTTGCCCCTTCATTGTCAATTCACTCACTCAGAAATTGTTCAGATTTTATAAATGATGATACTGCAGTAAGTTTCTAGAAACTTTAAACAGTATAGTCACTATCATTCTTGTTTTCCAGGTCCCATTATTGTTGAGCATAGGTGAGGAAGACACAGCGTTAAGCAAGGCTACTGACAGCGGCGACACTGACCTTGTTTATCTCGTTCTTTTTCATATCTGGCAGAAGGTATTACCTACAGCATTTTGTACATTACATCAATGAAGCTGCTGACATCGGATTTCACCTTTACCATGATTTTCTTGTATTTTCTTACTTGTAGAAGCTCCCCCTGGAATTTTTCAGTATGATTCAAGTGAGGCCTCTGGCTCGTGATCTCTTTATAACATATGCACGGTAATTTGTGCTCTACAGCATCATATAGTTATTTTAGATATTTCTTTTCCATTTTTTTAAAATCAGCATTTTGATCAGAAGGAAAAATATTTTGTATTCCTATATATGTGAAGCAAAAAAATAGGTGCATATGTTTGTGTCTTTGCTAGGAGATGAGCTCCTTGTATACAATAAAATGTATATGTAAATATAAAAGGACATGCCCATGGTCTTGTGCTTCACTCTAAATCTCAGTAGTCTTTTGTGCTTCACTTTAAAGTTCAGGGTTTGAGTCATTCCCAAAGCTCAGGTGTATGGGTGAGCTGTTCATAAGTGAGTTCAATTGCTTGGCAAATCTTTGACCCTGGAGTTCTATCTTACCATACTTTTACCCGTTTTGATGGTCTTCTTTCGAACTGTTGTAGTCCAAACTACCATTGAATTTGTCTTTCTTCCAGGGACCTTAGTTTTGCATTGTATGTTCATTCACTAATCCTTTGCCTTTCAGGTGTTATAAGCATGAATTCCTGAAGGATTTCTTCCTCTCGACCGGACAGCTTCAAGTAAGTTTGAGATGTTTGACCAGCTCTATGGATTGAAACTAGTCAATTTGTTTTCCTTAGAACCATGAGGGTTTCTTGAATTGTAGATATTCATGCACAAGGAGTTATCTTCTACTTTACCATGATCAATTATGAGCTAAAGTTTGGGGAGACCCTTTTATTCTTGTAATGCAACTTTATGCCGTTTGATTTTAGGATGTGGCTTTTCTATTGTGGAAAGAGTCATGGGAGCTAACAAAAAATCCAATGGCGAGTAAGGGATCTCCACTTCATGGTCCACGAATAAAGTTAATTGAGAAGGCTCAGAGTCTCTTTGCAGAGACCAAGGAGCACACATTTGAATCAAAAGCTGCTGAAGAGCATGCAAAACTGCTAAGGTAAAACGGATGTAGGGTGTCGTGGTCTTAGAATCTCATTAGAAATTCTTTCACTTCATTGTGATTTCTTAGTTCCTGATTCCATTTATTCATTATCATCTAATTGATATAAAGGGTATTTTTATTTATTGGGAAATATGTCACGGTCGCGGTAGCACGCAGATATAGCATGAGTTCACTTATACCATGCTGAATCGACGAAGTTCTTCTAGTCTTCTTGTTTGTTCAGGAGTTTCAAATCTTCATTTGAGTCCTTTGTTTGGAGCACATACACTTTTAAAGCATAATCTTCTGTGCATTGTGTCCAACGCTTCTTGCCATATGGAGTTCATTTGTACTAGTGTAGGTAGCTTATCTTGCTGTTGGCTCTGGAAGGGGCATCCTCACACAGCATGTGATACTTGTCTGGAAGAAAAGAACTGCAATTACTGTTTAGCTTCCACCTGTCATCCTGAATATCCTTAGCTCTTCTGGTATCTAATATGGTAATTGTAAGTGGAAAATCACTTCTCCCTCACATGCAATTGGCTGAGCTGATTACTAAGTTTTTTGGACACAAAATGTTAGCTCCTTACAAAATTCTCATTTCAAACGGTTGAGAAAAGCTTAATTTTCTAGTCATTGGAACTTATTTATTTAGTTCCTGATATTTACATCATATCCGTCCTACATTTGTTGAACATCCTTTTGAACTTCTGAATCTTTTTTTTTTTTGGGGGGGGGGGTGTTGGGGTTGGTTTTCTGCAGTTTTGGATCTTACTGTTGCTGTTATTGCAGAATTCAACATGAATTAGAAGTGACCACAAAGCAGGCCATATTTGTTGATTCAAGTATCAGTGATACAATCCGCACCTGTATTGTTCTGGGAAACCATCGAGCTGCAATGAAAGTCAAAACCGAATTTAAGGTTTGTTTCCTGTAGTGCAGCATCATGCATTATTCTATGATTATTGTTTAATAAACTTTATTAAAACATAACAACAGCTAAGCTACGTAAGAGAAACTTGTTCATTTAAGTATGGTCTTTAAGGCAGGTACTTTCCATAACCACTGGGTATAACGGGGCAGGGATCCAGGGCACCATACCTTCCAGCCTGCATCGCTATAATTGCTATGGCAATATATTTATTATCCAACTTCAGTAGATATGTTGTCCATCATCATCTAGTCATTGGTTACAATTTTTAACCTTTTTGGCTCCTCCATGCATGGTTGGAATGCTCTAAAAGTATTTGAAAAAAACAGGGGAAGAGCCTCATAGATGGTGGCCTGTAGCTAATGGTCAATATGCCAAATCATCAGTTCATGCGGAAGAAAATTAGTTGGAATGTTGGAAACGTTCCAGGAGTATGCCTATTATCCTTTTTTTTTTTATTCTTCATTTCTTTAAAGTTTTCATCTTGATTACTGGTTGCTACTATTGGGCAGAAGGTTCTCGTTTACATGGGCACCCATTTAGAAAGATATCATTATTATTCTTATAATTATTAAACTTTATTTCTCTTTTCAGGTTTCTGAGAAAAGGTGGTATTGGCTCAAAGTATTTGCTTTGGCTACAATCAGAGACTGGGATGCGTTAGAAAAATTTTCAAAGGAAAAAAGACCACCTATTGGTAAATATCTCTTATGTTTTTCTTGTAAAATCTTTGATATTCTGTTGCCTTATCTATCCTGCCATCTGCCCAC
>NC_056569.1:9450689-9563094 GCF_013358625.1 Macadamia integrifolia
AAAAAAAAAAAAAAGGGTGTAATCAATTTATATGTACTTCAGGAGAGCAAGCTATTGTTAATCAGGCTTTATGTGAAAAATCTTACCTTATTCAAGTAGTAACTTTATATGAAGAATCTTACTTTATTCCTCAGTGGGCAAGGGGGCGCCTAAATTGACATGAGTCTTGAGTTCGACTTCCCTTACCCCCTTGGGACCAGCCCCATGGCTTCTATAGTTCTCATAGGATCTGGTGTTGACCTGTTGCGCATGTGTAGGGGCGTATGCACGTGCCTGGGTAATAGTCAGGCCGAAGGTCTGGACAATCTCGGTCGCCCAAAAAAAGTTATCTTACCTTTTTCAAGTATTATCCAATATAATAGGATCCAACGCGACACCTTGACAACTGTTGTCATAATATCATGGTGGTTATTAGCCCCTACATATTTCTGATGGCGGAGCTATTATCTCATTTTCAAGGCTACTGAAAAGAGTAGTAGCACTATTAACACACGTATCGGAAAAAAATGGTAAAGTTTGGTCACTATTCCCCCCTTTTCTTTTCATTATATAAAACATTGGCCTCAAACGTAGGTGATCACATTCTGTTATGCAACTAATCATTCAGCATATTAACTGCTGAATGCTGTAAAGAATAAACTACATTATTGTTTTCTTGGTAGTTGTATTTTTTATTCATTTTGAGGATGAATTTACAAGACTGTTACTCCCTGTTTCTGAATCCAATAGGTTATAGGCCATTTGTGGAGGCATGCATTGATGCAGATGAGAAAGCTGAAGCCCTTAAATACATCCCAAAACTTACAGATCCCCGCGAAAGGGCCGAGGTAATTGAGCCCCTTTCTATTCTTTGACTAAGATATTATTCTCTCTAGTATTTGATTTTCAAGCTCATGCTTTTCTATATGTCTCTTCTTTTTCGGCAAGCTAGATATAACTTTTTTTCTTTACCTCACTTATCTTGGGGAAAAGAAAAGTTTATTTGGAAGCTACTGCATTTGCTAATTGATTATCACATCTCTTGTATACTCGCCACCATATTTTCCCTTGGCGTGCTTGTAATGTATGTTTCTGAAACAGTCATATGCACGCATTGGCATGGCCAAGGAAGCTGCGGATGCTGCATCGCAGACAAAAGATGGTGAATTGCTTGGTCGATTGAAGCTAACCTTTGCTCAGAATACAGCAGCTTCATCAATTTTTGATACCTTGCGAGATCGATTGTCATTCCAAGGAGTTTCTTAGATTTATCTCCACTTTTATCCTTGTGTGCTTTTATATTGTGTTGTTAATCATGTTTTATTAGTATGGCTTGAATGGAAGATAGTGTCTATTTTGTTCAGGGACTATAGCCTGTGGATGGGGGAGCAATTGGGATTTTTTTTGTTGCTTTCTCATGGCTGTTCTCTTGTTTATTCTATATTGTATGTATAAGTAAATCTATTGATTCTGTGTGCAGTTTCTTTTAAGCACAGTAGTACTTGTTAGCTGATACACTTGGCTCCAGCCTACTTTTCGAAACATTTATAACAATGTTCCATATGAGCTGCAGCTATGGTACCCAGTGTGATCAGAATTAAGGCCCAAACAGCTTCTCTGGATTGTTTGTTGAACTATATTCTGTAATGATTAAGATGATTTAACTATGGATATCTAAGCGATCCGATTTGGCCCTCCAGATAAGATGTGGCTTTGCTTAGAGTCAAGATGAATTGAAATTGTCCTAGTTTAATGGTTTGATCAAATTTCCCTCAGCTCCCCTTTGTGCTTTATGAAGATTTCTCCACGAGAGTGATTTTTGAGCCATATATATATTGCATACTTATCCAATCTTATGATGAATGTTTCCTAAATGGCTTCTTCATTTTCTAACTAGGAAAAGCTCAATTATGAGGCCTAGTGTAATGAATCTTTCCTAAATGGCTTCACCATTTTTGAGGCACAAGGATGGCTGATTAGAAATGGTTAAGACCTTGTTCAGGATGTCTAAATTACACCTTCAAGAAGGTGTATTTAGAACTTGTATTTATTTTTCATGTTTTGGTTGTCTTTTGTATTATTCTTAGAAGTTCTCTAGGTTACGGGGAAAAAAAAAACAATCAAAATAATTTAAAAATGACTTATTAGTATTATAATATAAAAAAACTGTTGGCAGTCGATCCCATTAAGTTGGGATAAGGTTTTGAATATTGTTTTATAAAAAACTGTTGGTCTACATGTGTGAATGTAATGATGGCTTTATCAAAAAAAAAAAAAATGATAAGATTTTGATCACTATTATAAAAATAAAATGTATTAAAAGAAAAAGAAAAAAAGTAAGGTTAAATATCATGTGACACCTGAAGGAGTGCAGCCAATTACATTATGAAGAGTCTTCTATTTAACCTTATAGTTATAGTTATAGATGAAAAAAAAAAAAAAAAAAAAAAAAAAAAACAACAACAACAACAACACACAACTTGAATGGATAGAAGGAAAAAAAATATGGTGCTCACATCTGTTTGCCACTTGATTTCTGGAGAAAACTACCAACCTTATTTATTTAGTTGGAGTATATTTTTTAAGTTTGTATCATCAATAATCTCAAGTGCAAGAAAGTGTCGATTGAAAACAATTAATTACATTTTCTTGGAAAACACTTTGCACAAGTGATTAGTTAATCCTAATGCAGACTAATAAAAGATCCAATCTTTGATCAATCAGGAGATGCCATGGTAGACTCCGGCCTTAATATTTTCTAATGTCAAGGACTTCCTTCCACTAGGTTACCCACCTCGTTGGCATAGAAAGTAAACTCTTACTTATAAGATTTTACATAGTAAGTACACAAGTTTCCATTTTAGTTAAAATTTGATTTAACTTCCTGATTAAAGGAGAATGATAGCTAATATGCATACCAAAATCCCGTATTTTAACGAATGAAAGCAATTATCAAAATGGTTCTCATACGAGTCAGATGAGTTGTAATTGTCCTAGTGTGATGGTTTGATCAAGTTAAGAATCCATTCTTACATTAATTTTGTAAATATAAGAATCCATTCTTATTTTAATTTTGCAAAGGTAGTTTGCTACAAAAATAAATCCCCTAGATCATGAGATAAAGTAAACTTCTATTGGATGGCTATGAAGTAAGGAATTATTGATTGGCTACCACCCTAGTTGTGCAAAGGTTCTGTGGCATTAATTATGACCCTTGGATACAGGGTTATGAAAATTGGAATCGTTGATCAAATCTGTCAATATCGATTTTGATTGAAATCGGTTGGATCAGTCATGGTCCATTCTGATCTGAATCGAGAGATTCGAAGGATCTAATTCTGATTTTGAATTTGAAAACGGTGCATGACATCAATGAAATGATTTCAATTGCCTGACAAATTTCGTACCCAAAATCAACGAAAGCCATCCCATGTATTTTCAATCTTGTATTGCCTTATACTCAAATTCCCTTTTGACACGTGTTGAAAAACTCCAAGGGGGTAATCGAGTTGGTAATGGACCTTCGCCTTAGAAAGTGTGGTTCTGAGCAGCAAATTATTTATTTCTATTTTTTTTTATTTTTCACTTTGTGACTCTTAAGGCAATTTGATTGTATTGAAAGTTGGTTAGGCAACTATATTTTGTGAGTTGGAGAGTGGGGTACACCTATCCACAGAACTAAAACCTCCTCAAATAGGACATGTGATTGAGCGATGGAAGAAATCACTGTTTTTGTTGGTTTACGGTACCAATACTTGATCTTTGGTTCTCAAGATAGAAGATCTAAAGATTTTTCAGAGGCAACCAAAGGTATTGGTCTAAGAAATTACTGTTGAATCATATTGTAGAACCCCGGGTCCCCACCATCTTTTGAAAAGTTCTCTAAGTATCAAAAAAAGATTTTCAAAAATAATTATTTGATAGACTTATATTATGTAATTATCAAAATTTGTCAATGATTTCGGCCTTACCATTTGCTATTTAGATAACAGTACAGTTTAGTAAATATGATCTTCATGCAAATTGCATGAACAAACTCAAACTGAGAAGCATATTCTTTGCTGGATTTTAATTTGTGGGTGATCATGAAAGACAAAGCAAAGGTAATCTGCTCAGGTACTATATAGAGTTTTTATGTTCTGGTATGCATTTCCTGAAAGAGATATAATGTGATGTACGGCCCAGCCTCTAAGAGCTCGTGCTGAACCTAAATGGTTTTGTTGTGTTTTTCTTTATTTTGATACAGGGGTTCAAGGTCTTTTCCACCTAATCCACATCCTCTGGATCGCTGCAATTATGCACTGAATATCGGGTGGTTGGGAGTATTCAGGAACATACCGTAAGGTGCTCTCAACCACCCAGATCTTTACTGCACCATTATAATAGAGGATTTTTACACCACTTCGTCATGATACATTGGATCATTTTTTCATAATCAAAAGGCAAATAAGAGTTTGTTCATTGCTCGGAGAATCAGAAATTAGTAATAACCTTTAAGGGAAGTGTTTCCCACGACACTAGTGTGGCGAAAATCTCCCACACCACCCCAAGGGTGGTGCAGGAAAGGTATAATTTACATACATCAGAAAAGTAGGAGAGAGAAATTAATAATAATAATAATAATAATAACCCATGTGGTGTTGTAGAAAAAAAAAAATAGGGGTGGGTAGCAAATGGGCTGGGCTCATTAAAAAACATTGGGCAAAGAAAGTGAGCTGTCCAAAAGAACCAGGGAATATTGACAAGTTCTGGGCCTTATTCCACGGATCTGGCTCCTCTCCAACCACCCTCCAATGATTCATCCAAGGGTTCGAAGGGTTTGGTCGCGCCTCCCAACATCTGCCAACACCTGGGGATATGTGTCCAAGCACTCTTAATCATTGGATGAATCGTTGGAGGGTCGTTGGTGTTGGAGACGATATTTTTCCCTATTCTACCGCCTAAGCCTTGTACTTTGCTCTGCTAAAAGATGTATTAACAAGCATGATGAGTGGTTTCCTAGTTATAACACTGACTATTGGAAGTTAGACCACGCACAAACATTTGTTGTATCCGAATAAGTACAATAAATATATCCCAATCCAACAATCGAAAGAGGTTGTTGACTTGTTCCCACTGTGTGAGTGCTTCGGTTAGAGAATTCACATCAATAGAATAGGAAAATCAGTTTTCGCATGACCTTGTTGTAAAAGAAGGGATCTCAAGATCTTTGCTTTAATATCATACAAAAGGCCTTAAAGATGATTTCCCCTCTTAGCATGAGCAAGTGAACAATATATTCTACTATCTCTTGGCCGAAAGAAACTGTCCGCTTGCCTGGCTCTATGCCCAAATACATGGGGTGGGCTGCCAAGAGCAGGGATGACTTGCCCCATGTGTTTGGGTGTGGAGAACGTAAGTGGAAAGGGTTCTTTTTCCCTTAAAAAACAAACGGAAAAAGGGGAAGAATTCTGGGAATATAGCTCCTATACCAATGTGTCAATGGGAATGCACCTAGAAACATCATCAGGGTTGGTATTTTCACCTTTCATAGGGGTGGAGTGGGCATTTTGCTTCCTTTCATGTCGGCATATAGCCCCTACTCTCTTGACTAGAGTCATTTTCCCAAAAGAAAATATCCGAAAGCTGTTTGGTGTTCTATATATGTAGTTTTTTTTCAATTTTTTTTTTTTTTTTCATATTAAGGGGTATGGGTACCTAGTGGCTCAAAGAACTCTTTCTCTTTCTTTATTTAAAAAAAAAATGGTAGTTTACTACAAATATAATAGTAAAAACGAATAAAATCTTTACAAATAAAGAAATGAGAATAAAAAGTAGACAATATGTGGGCCTATGTCTAGACATAGAAAGGGCAAAATGACACCCTCGTGAAATGAAACTCCCATCCCTATTGGATGTCCCAATGTGCATTCTCATTGGCCCTTGCGTTGACGTATGGGACACACAATTTGGCAACAATCCTCTATTTATGCAGAAATTTAACTTTCAATGATTTTTCTGAATTATTCTTCTTATGGGGGGGGGGTTTGTGGTGTTCTATTGTTTCCTATTTTGAATTCCATTTTTTTTTAATTACTTAGACACCACCTGTACTATGGCAATATTGCTTGACACTCAAAAGCTTAAAAAGTTCACTTGAAGCCCCATGAAACCTAATGGTATTAGTGGTTGAAAATATATGAGATTGTATAAGTTAATTTTGGATATAGAATTTGACATAATAGGCATTTCAAATCCCCTTTTTTTTTTTTTTGGGGGGGGGGGGGAAGGGTAGGAATATGCATTTCAAATCATTACATTGATATCCAATATTTTTTTCTTCTTCAAGAAGAAAAAGGTTGTTCCATGGTAGTAATCACAGTCCCCTAGGTCGAAGCATCAATACGGAAAATAGTGCTTCAATACGAGCAATGAATGACAGTGGGGGTCTGAGTCTGATTTGGTGAAACAGAGTAGGTGTTCTTATAATTGTGGCATTCTCCAGGGGTGGCGTTCTAAATTTTCCTTTATTTTAAGTCTTTTCTAAATGGTTTCAGCATTTTGAGCCACAAGAATGACTGATTAGGAATGATTAAGAACACCAGGGAGCAATGGTTCAAATAATAAGTTTCCATGTCAATAGAGTACCATTTTCATGTTTGGGATTGGCTAAACAACACCTCTATAATTGTAAAATGAAAGATGCATCCTTATTGGGGGTTGGGGGCGGGGGTAGGGGTGGGGGTGGGGGTTGAAGTGTGCTAGTAATAAAGGGCAAAAAGTAAAATTACAAATTATTTGACACCTCAATATGAAATTCCCTTCATGGGTTTTTTGTACCATATTGTCATACTCACAATGTGAAACAGTCGTTACCAAAATAAAAGTGTGAAAGAATCCTCATACATTATCTATTGTTATACACTCCTATTTAAGTCTCCTATGCTTTGGTAGAAAAGAAACAAAACTTACATAGAATAAAAAGAAAAATAAAAATATGTTCAAGACGGATCTGTCTGCAAATTGAGATATTTGAGAAAACTAAACAAGTAGAGCTTTCTCTCATGTTTAATTACCTGTTTAGTTTCCCTTATTGAGTACATCAAGATATTTCATTTATTCTAACAACCAATCTTTTGTCTTATTTGATAAAATTACAGATACCCTCTTCAACTCAAGAGATGGAATTCTTTTGTCACATGAAATGCTCAACCAAACCCAAGAAACACCTATGCTTGTTGGTAAATTTTCTTTCTTATATTCTTTCTATTGCCTTTTTCTTTATCTTTAAAAAAAAAATGTGCAAATATTTGAAACTATATTGAATTGGTGAAGATTTCATTGTTTCATGAAAAGTTTGTTTATTTGACACGTTTAGGGTTGTTTGTGATGGTTCTGCAGAGGGGGATTGCGTATGCTATGGAGACTACGAGTCTATCATTGACCATCCAATGGTCAAAAGGTGAAACATTTCATGTTACATGGCCAATGCATACATCATTTTACCTGAATAATAACAATAGCAATTTTACGGGATTGTGGAGCAATGCGGAGACAAGAGACTACAAGTCTGTTATTGAGACCATCCAATGGTGAAGGTTATATATAACATTGACATCATTTTACCTTGATAATAATAATAGTGATTTTCTTAGATCATCTTAATTAATGACTAAACGAAAATAAAATGCAATTGCAATGTCTTATTTAGTTACATACAACTTTTTTATGATTTAAAGCTAAAATTGAGAAGCTCATTCCTTGGCTTTAATTTATGCGCTATCATGAAAGACAAAGGAATGCGATCAGGTTCTATCTAGAGTTTTTTTTTTTTTATGTTATGGTATGCATTTTCTGGGAAGATATAATGTTTTGAGACTAGCATCTGTAAGAGCTCAAGCTGAATTAGCTCCCTAGATGGTTCTAGGGTGTTTTTCTTTATTCTGGTAGAGGCTCAAGGTCATCATGAAACATTGGATATTTTTCATATTCAAAAGGCAAATATGACTAGGGGAAGATATAGATCTCATGATGCATTGGGGAAATCTCCCATGCCCCACTAAGGGTGGCTCATCGGAAACTGTTTTCCTTAAAACTTGGTTGTGTTTGGTAACATTTTTGTTTTGACATTTCGTGTAAAAAATTGAAATTTCAGTTTCTGTGTCAAAATGTCTTTTTTTTTTTTTTTAATGAAATTACGAAACGACGGAACTAGCTTTTGACTTCATTCCGTCATTCTCAGTTTCTAACAGTTTTTTCTTTTTTCTTTCCACTTTAAAAAAAAAAAAAAAAACAACAAACAAAAAAACAAAACAAAACACGCCATAAATGCACCAAACATTTTATTTCGTTTTTTCATTCTCATAAAACAAAAAAACTCCAAAAACAATTTTTTATAATGTTACCAAACGCAGCCTTAGTAGGAAAAAGTTTCTATGCGTAACCGTGCATGTACACGAATAACATTAAATGCAGCCAGATAGGCCTAAATGCTCCCTTTTTTTTTTTTGTTGGTAAAGTTAGGCCTAAATGCTCATCCAGAATGACATAAACAACCCTTGCTCCTACTTCACTGAATTCGATGAGAGAATCTCCCGTGCACGAATACCTTCCCCCACAGGTAAGCAAGGTTAGTAGCGAATGGGCTGGGCTGAGCTGAGCTCATAAAGAAACATTGGGCAAATGACGTGGGCTGTCCACAAGAAACAGAGAATAATGAGCAGTTCTGGGCCCTTAGCTACAACCCAAGCCTTGTACTTGGCTCTGCTAAAAGATGTATTACCATGCATGACAGGTTGATTTCTTTTTTGGAACACTCATTGTTGGAAGTTAGAACACACAAAACGTTGAGTGTTCTACGCCTCCTCGATCACATGTAGCTTCTTATTCATTTTCACATGATGGGGCATGGGGTACCCGGCAGCCCAGAGAGCTCTTGCCCTAAAAAAGATTACAAGTCTATTAGAAATATAATTATATTAAAGGGGGAACTGTGCCGGTTTGGCATAGGAATGCCAGATACCTGGGGCATGAAAATACCCTACTGTGGTGGGGGCAGCTAGGTCTTTCCATACCTAACTGGTCTAGCATAGGAAAGCAAGGTTCTTTTTCCTATAAAAATGAATAAAATCTTTACAAATAAATAAATGAGAAAAGAAGATTGCCGATAAGTTGCATGCACTTGTGTTCAGACACAGGAAACGTGAAATGATTGCTCCGCCTCCTATGAAATGAAAAATCTCGTCATTGTTGGATGTTCCTGTGTTTTTTCATTGGCTCTCAAATTGGTGCAGAGTGGCCACACAACCTAGCAATAATCCCTTTACCTACAAAAACTTAACTCTTCAATAAATTTTCTCAACTTTTTTTTTTGTGGGGCGGGGTGGGTGATAGGGGATTATACTGTTTCTAAACTTGATTTCATTGCAGTTTGGGGGTGGGGGGACTGTTTCCTACCCTGATTTGATTGCGCTAAACTTGATAGCCAAAGAAGTGAAATAGTACCAAACTACTTGTGAACCAATTGCCAACAGCTGCTAGCAAAATTGATTAAGGTGCTGCTTGTTGAAGCAGCTTCCATCATGACATGTCTTGAGTTTGAGTCTCCCCCTCCCTGATCGCCCTTCCTTGAGTTGGGACATCACCTGTTGCTTTTGGGTTGCCAACCTAGTTGGTCTATGGGGGATAGGAAATGTCCAAAAAAAAAAAAAAAAAACTATGAACCAATTGCCAACAGCTGCTAGTAAAATTGGTTAAGATGCTTGTTGAAGCAACTTCCGTCATGACATGTCTTGAGTTTGATACTTCCTCCCATTGGTCGCCCTTCCTTGGGTTGGGACACCACCTGTTAGGTTTGGGCTGCCAACCTAGTTGGTCTATAGGGGATAGGAAATGTCCCAAAAAAAAAAAAAAAATATCTGTGAACAATTTGGGTGTCAGGTAAAGGTACTGGCAATTTTTTTTTTTTTTGGCAAAACAAAAAATGAAACTTTATTAGTCAAAGCGATGAATACAAAGTGAAAAATGATGTCTTGTATTCCGTCGTAGTTTAATCCAGTGAGTACTGGTGCAACACCTAGACAGGCAGGATGGCGGTCCCGCTAGCCAATTAACGGGCCATGGGAGTTGCAAGGGGGCAAGAGGCCCCCCTGCATAGCAGGGGGTGTAGGGGGGCGCAGTCCCCCGCTCAAATTTTTTATTTGAGGACAATTGTGTACTTTTCGGATTAGGATTTTTTTGCTATATATTTTTAGCGAGGGTTTCTTTCTCTGTAATGCAAGCAATACTAAGAGATGTGAGGACGAGAGCTGTAACTCTATTCTCCATTGATAGTGAAGCAGGATCTCATTTCACCGAGGACGTAGGCAACCTTGCCGAACCTCGTAAAAATCTACGTACATTATTTGTTTTGTTTTTTCATTATCTTCTGCATCATTTTAGAGTTACAATTTTACAAGGTAAAGGTACATGGCAAATATTTTTTTTTTTAGCAAAACAAAAAATAAAACTTTATTGGTCAAAGTGATGAATACAAAGCTAAAAATGGGTGATTATTAAGTTTAGCTTTCGTGCTAGTGTTCCTAACACTATCACAACAATGTGAAGTGAAAGCTGCACACAAAATCGTAAGTGAGTGTGTGAGATACGTATACATGACAAACGTTAGTGAGTGGGAGTGTCAGGCTAGCTGGTCTTGTAACCATGCCACCCATTATAGTAGTGGTTAGGTGAGGTAAGATTTTTCTATAAAGGAAAAAAAAAAAAAGAACAAAACAAAAGCAAAAATGGGAGGTAAGAATTTGAACCTTGGTATGTGGTAAAAAAAGAAGATTCAGTCTCATCTAATTGACACTTCTATACATAAACCTGCGCTAACCCTAGGTTTTGATAAGGGAACCCTAGGCTTTGACAAGGGACCAGCTCGGCCAGAATCTGGATCAACCTTGAATCCATGCCACAAAGCCTTCTGGATTAAATTGACATGGTTTTCATTGCAAAAAAAAAAAAAAAAATGGTAGTAATAATTAGTAGGGCCCTTCTATTTGGTGGATCTGATCCTCAACTTGTTTATTGTCCAAAAGGCAAAAGCTTATAACGACACATCCAATTAAGATATCTCCTTTTTTTTTTTAGTTGAAGGTTGTTAGGGAGAGCATCTCATTCATGATCCATATTTTAAAGCACCCACTTGAGTATCCTTAAGGAACACTTTCTAATTTTTTTCTCACTTGATATGGTTAAAGAACAGCCTAAAGAATAAGCAAAAGTCAAATTACATTCCAAAAGGTTGGCCTTTATAGGTTTTATTCTAGGTTAGACTATAATCTAGTCCTCCAATGGTAGAATTAGATAGTGAAAGCATAGTCTTCCTTTGAATATCTTTATTGCCTTTCAACATATGAATTCAAATCAGATGGAATACGTAGTTATATGCATTCAATCTCATGATTTCATTAGGTCATTGCTGTTGGAAGCACATGTGATATGTCAACAACAAGGGAAAATAGTATCATTGGTTCATGTGTTGGATGAAAGATGACTGAGACTCTTTTGAAAGTGATTGCTACCATCTTAATCTAAATCTTTCCTTTAATCTAATATATTGCAGTTATGGTTGGTGAAGATAATTAATCCAAACACTATTTGTTCCATGACCTGCCTATTAGATAGGCCAAGGTCCCATACCAACCTTAAAATCTTCAGGGGAAGTGTTTTCCGTCACGGAGAGTGGCTCCCACACAAGGCCAATGAGAGCACTCGCAGAAGCATCAACAAGGGTGAAATTTTATCTTTTATAAAGGGCAGACTAGTCATTTCTCAGGGGCCTGTGTCTGGGCATAGGAGCCATGCTCCCAGACAGGCTCCTTTTTCCTAGATGTCATAATTTTAATGGTAAAAGCTTTGTACACCGCCAACTGAAATTTGAAACTGCATACAGTCACCCCTTTTAAGACTCAAGTTATTGAAGCAACCCCCACTGTAAAATGTCTTATATACACCCCCTTATTTCAGTGTTCCCCCGTAATACCCTCCCTCCAAGGCTCGAAATTGCACACTGGCGGAGGAGGGAACCCTGCCCCTAATTTTAATAGTTAATCACAACAACTGAGATATACAAGCTCCAACAAATGATCATATATGCATCAATTTCAAGTTGATCAGGCAGCTTTTGCATAGTAAAATAAAGGGGACTCTTCAACGTTGACATTATTTAATAAGCCAATATGTGTATTAGTTCTTAATGAGCATGATGAGTCCTATATAATTGCCTGAGATTTGGCCTCATGGGTTTTAGTTCTCACTAACCATGATGAGTCTGGTATAAATCATTGAGATGGGCCTAATCTGATAGTGTCTCTGTTCTTGAATGACAAAAACATTGGATTGGAATCAATGTTTTTGGTGTGTCCCAGATGTTTCCCATCTCATAAGACAGAACCCCAATCTATCTCTTTCCCCTCAAAACTTTCCAAATACTTTTAATATACACATTTTTGTGTTATGTGTAAAATCTGTAAGATCCAAATCATCATGGTTGCCAAGAAAGTAAGTTCAGGGTTTGATTACAGTCAGGACCACAAGCATCTGTGTTCTAGCCACACACCCCCTCCCCCTTCTCACTCTCTGATTGATGACAACTTGCACTACTACCATTATGCCATGTCTATGTCATTCACATAAAAAAGTTGGGAGTTCTCAATTCTTCATATCCTGAAATATGGAAGTGTATAGTATAGACTTTTAAGGCCACTGTCAAGAAAAGATTGAGGGGATTTCAACCTGAATAGAAATGAAGGATACTGGAAATCTATTTATGTTCAAGGATACTATTATTGTGCTGCTTAGAGGGGGGAACAGTTGAAGTGGGAATGCAGAAGATAGATGTCTACGTTTACTTCCATACACTACTTTATAGTCTTTTTCAAATATGTCCCTCCAAAAGTCTTGACCCTTTTTCTATTATGCTCTCTGCAACTCCACATTCTCTATCTCAATCCAAAAAGGTAGTTATAGTGAGGCCCACATGGTTGGAATTACTATTCATGGCCACCATTTCTTTTTCATTTTCAAATCTGCTAACCAGCATGGCAAACCATTTGAGCTCCATCAAGAATCAATACCTACAGGTCACAGTGTATTCATACAAAACTAGAGTAGTATGATTGTCCTTTTGATATTTACTAAAAGACCCACTTTTTTTTTTTCTTTTTAACTGGAAGGAAAATGCAGTTTCTGGATGAATGAAGGTATTGAAAAAGGAGGACAAAATACCAAAGTAATTTGCTTCTTAGACAGAGAGAGAGAAAGAGAGAGAGAGAGAGAGTGACATAAGGAGACGTCAGCAAATGGGTATGTGTTATTTACTTAAGAAGTTCATCTAGCGGAGCATGTCTGTGTTTGAGAAGCTGTTTAGAAGATTGTTTCAGCTGTGACTCTGGACCATTGCTGCCAGTATTGTTGGGTCTGTGTTTCAGCAAATAGAGTTTTTTAATTGATCTGAATTGGGTTGTCCTTGTTTTTGCTTCAAATTAAAGAATGAAAATCTTTCAGAAGCTAGTTTTTCTTACCATTGCTTCCAGTATTGTTGTTCTTGCTCTTCTGCCATCTGTGAGCTCATCAAATGAAGAGAAAAAACCCGTGAGCAATCACAAGATACAAACTAAGAACATTCAAAAGGTATTTTGTTCAGTCTTTAGCTTTTCTACAAAACTCATATTTTGCTTCTCTACTATGTTTCCCTCCACACCACCCCCCACCAAAAAAAAAAAAAATCTCCTTTTGTTCAAAACTGTGAGAAAAGAATTTGTTCCCTCATGCTACTAGCTGGTTACAGAAATCATTTTTTTTTTCAAATGTGATTATGAATTTCTTAATCATGAAAATTAGCAAAGTATCTGTGTGAACTGCAGGAACTAAGCTAATGAAGCTGACTGTTTTTATGTTATATCTACAGTTGAGCCCTGAACTTTCATTTGAAATTACAGTCCATGGCTTCCTCCTTTGGGTTTCAATGGGGTTCTTGATGCCTATTGGTGTTCTTATCATTAGAATGTCTAATAGAGTGAAATGTAGGAGAAGGCTCAAGGTCATCTTCTACTTCCATGTTATTTTGCAGGTGAGCATACCTCTTCCTCTGTTCTTCTGTTACTTGGGCCATACTTTTTCTTGATGAAGAATCAACCACACTGATTCTTTTTTATTTTCCTTTTTTTAAAACTTAATTGTGATTGCTCCTGGAGTCATAAAAAGTTATCATTTATGCTTTTGGCCTTTGAAGTTTGTTTCTTAGACACGGTTGAACACTAGGATTTTCAATGATGATGAAGGGACTCCCCCAAAAAGAGTTTTACAGTATTGAAGTATTTTGTTTCGGACACAATTATAGTAACTATGTTAATCAAGTTAGCTATCACACCTTTAGGATGATCACTAATACTATCATGTATGCTTGGATATCAAGATAATATAGTGTCTAAGAGTATTCATAAAACAAAAATCCAAATAGTTTATTCACTTCAATCTTTCTAAAGAATTATTTGATTATTGATTATATCTATGCTCTAGTGTCCAGCTTGCTTGGCCTACAAATCACAGCTTATGAAAGCATGGTTCTATGTAATTTAATAGTCAAGTGATCATTACTAATTTATTTAAGTGTATACTTATTTTTCCTATTATAATGGAAATGCACGCTACACACAGAATTTTATGTTTTTATTATCATATACTGATTGACTGTGTTGGTTACTTGCATTCAACAGATACTTTCAGTGCTCCTTGCCACAGCTGGAGCAGTCATGTCCATCAGAAATTTTGATAACTCCTTCAGTAACAGCCATCAAAGAATAGGCTTGGCTCTTTATGGTGTCATATGGGTGCAAGTCTTCATTGGATTTTTCAGGCCTCAAAGGTAATTTAACTGAGCCCTCATAAGTTTTTAAGGGGGGGGGGGGAATGAAGTGTTTATTGAAAGACTGAATTGGGCCACAGAATGACTAAATCTTCATTTAGTAATTGCAGGCATGATTGGCTACTTGGTTGTCATGTAATAGGAAGTTCATTAACCCAAATTCAGTTTATGAATTTTATTTTTTAAAAACATTAAAATAAAGTTCATAGCTCCAAGTAACTGTGCCTGAGTACAGTTTCATTTCCATATCTGAAAATGTGTGTGGGTTGGTGGGTGGGAGTCACAGAGAGAGAGAGAGAGAGAGAGAGAGAGATAAGGGAGGGTGTTGGGCAGGGGTTATATGTTTCTATGCTTTAAGTTCCTTCTTTACCCTGTACAGGGGAACCAAAGGAAGAAGTATATGGTATTTTGCTCACTGGGCACTTGGAACTGGAATTTCTATGCTGGGGATCATCAACATATATATCGGGCTACGAGCCTATGAGAGTAAAACCTTGAAAAGTACAAGAATATGGACATTACTTTTCACTGCTGAGATATCGTTCATTGCTTTCCTCTACCTGTTACAAGACAAGTGTGATTATATGCAAAAGCAGGGTTTAATTTTGGGTAATGAACCCATCGCGCCCAGAGAGCAGATCAAGTCCTCGTACGAGAAACATTCTCGTAAGGGGATGATCTGCACAGATGAAATCCACCCAACAACCAACTCTGTGGTGGATTCCATTAGTGTGGATCAGCCTGTACAAGAACGGTTCTCATACGAGAACCTGATCCACACTCCCGTGCCCACAGATCCACAAGTAATTTCTCCAACAGCCAACCAAAAGGAAATGATTGTGCCTTGATGGAAAAGCAATTTTAAGGTGTCCTTCCAACTAGCATGGGATTCTTTTTTGTCTTTCCCCGATTTTCTTCCTCAGACATTGAATTTCTTGGAATTCATGAGACCAACTGAAGCATGTTCGGAAGAAACAAAAGTTTTTTTCATTTCCTAAATAGATATGACCGATTGGGAATGGTGTGCTGCTTTGTATAAGCCATAGGGGTTGCATATAGTTTTCCAGTTAACTTGTAAGCATCTTTCTACATTACTGACCATGATGAGTACTACAGTTTGTAACATTGAATTGTGTAAAAGCTTCCATCAGTATACTTAACCTTGTGTTTGTGTATAGAATGAATGTTTATCATGGTATCGTATCAATTCTCAAAACATCTCTGAAATAGACCAATCAAATTCATCATTGAATATAAATTTAAAATCAGTATTCTCTCATGATTGTAAGTGGACCGTAGTTCTCAAGGCCTCACCTAAGCCTCAAGGCAACCTGGGATGCCCTAGGCAACTGTTCGCCTCAATGGTCAAGGTACCTAGACCATACCAATTGGGGGGGGGGGGGCGCTGGCCACTGCCTTGGCACCATAACAACTATGAAGGGGATGACAATCTCTAAAGCTATAAGCCAAGATTACCAAACAATGCTGGCTTCCACATGATACACATGATTGAACTTTGCTGCCCTGAATGCCACATCTAATAGCCAGTAGTTTGATACTTGTTTTCACTCACATTTGGTTGGCACATCATCCAAGGAAGGATGAACCACAAAACTTCCTTCATACTTTCATACTTTGTGGACTCATTTATTGCAAAATGGCAAATCAGAAGTTTCTTGGTAAAAATGGAGTTACTTAACCATCCTGTTGCTGGGCAAAGAAAATTGCCATTGCAAGTAATGCAACAACCAATTTGCAGCTAAATGCAGATGCACAAAATTGGGCAACCATGGCAAAGGCAATTTTCAACCACCTGCCAAGGAAAATGTTAGGTCCAAAGGTTGCTTCAATGATAGACTACATGCCGAACTGCCTCAAAGAGGCATTTATTTCATTTACTGACATGTTGGGGGTGTAAGAAACTGCGTACATTCCCTTTAAATATTGAAAATGGAAATTTCAGCAGTATGCGGTGAAGCAGGATTTAGCTCTTTCACTTCAACAGATATTTTTACCTCCATTTAACAAAATGTATGGAGATCCATCAGGGAAATCCTCCAGTTAACTGAAAGAATTCCTGATGTCCTCTTTAATATTGATTAAAGTCATGGAAAAAGTTGCACATAACCAGTTAATACATCTATCCTAATATTAGTAACGGTGGAAGAAGTACAAATGGTCCAATTGTGGCAAAGAAAACACCATCAGTTCTTTGAGACACTTCATCCAAGTAAGCCTATCTTTTGATGTTCCTCTTTCGTGAGATATTTAAAATCTTTGCAGTCGCTTTCTATAGATCTTTACCTAATGGTATGCTGAACTCTTCACCTTCACTATCTCCAACCAGCTGAGAGAGAGCTGATCACAAAATGTTGGTAGCTGATAATCACCACTATTCTCATAACCTGGTCATGAAGCAAACTAAGGGTTTGTTTACATAAAAATGGTTAACCATGTAAGGCTCTTCTCTGCATGAAAGAAAGAGCACCTACCGTCACTCAAGGAGCTGGTTGATGCCAGTTGTTCCAAGAGATCTGGTGAGTCTGGGCAGAAGAGAAAAACTTTTGACCCATGAAGCAGCAAATATGTATCAGTTTGAAATCACAGTTTCTCTTCAACAAGGTGCAGTAAAGGAACAGTAATGACATGAAAGTCAGCTTCATGAAATAGGAATGGACATATAACTTCCACACTTGTTTTTTAACACTTGTTTAGGCATCCATTAAACAGCACTATGGCGCTATCATTATAATTCCGCTCAAGCTGTAAGAGTCAGACTCTAGCTTCACAAGATTGCTTATCAGTAGTCAGTATTTTCCATGCTAAATGAAATGGTCAGAGAATTAAAATGATGTTCTTCTCTTTTACATTTGTAGTAGGATTATCTAGGTTTGCTCTGCAGTGGTAATGGTGTTGGTGGAGGGGGAAGAGTATACAAGGACTTCAGTTGCTTGGTTATAAGCTCGCTGTTATGGAGAGCCAGTTGGAGTTCCAAGTCATCAGACCACCACTGCTGCAATCCATGAGCCTCAAGAAATTTTTGTTTGCCCTTGGACATCACAAACAGCTTTGCTGCTACATGCCCATCATGACCAGGATCCTTGTTCTCTTTTCCAGAGGCCTCACCACTGTCAACCTGAGTAACTGCCGTTGTCTCGGCTGGATTCGTATAATAGCAACAGACATAGTCACTGTTGTTCACATACAGATGTGGGATCCATTTCTTCATTTCTCCACTTCTCCCTCCTCTTCCTGCACTAGCAATAGTCTTCTGTGCATTCAATTCTTCATTACTCTGGGTCTCAGCATTTGAAGGAAGCATTGATTTGAATCTCTTCCAGACAAACTCAGCTTTCTCTCCAATGGTTCTCAAACTCATGGCTAGTGACACAGATGGTGGATTGAACAGATGGGTCTCCACGAAAACTCCTTGCTTTGCCAGTGCTTTACCCACTTGGAGAGCAAACCCAGCTCCTAAGGAATGGCCAGCAATGCATACATTGCAACTCCCATATATCTCCACTGTTGATTTTAGTGCATTCAGAGCCACATTAAATCTAACAGACCCTTTCAAGCTTTCCCATGCTAGAAACCGAAGATCATCCTCTATGTCCCTTCTAATTGTGGGGCTCTTCAGTAATGTTCCTCTGAGGACTAGAACAGCACTTGGAGCACCACTAGGTCTTATCAGAATAAAGTCAGCCAGTGCCGCTGATCGGTCCCATTCCAGTATGGCCCCAAAAATGGAACCATCCCTTTCATCCAATAATACTTGGGAGAGCTTGTACTTGAAGGGCTTCCACCATTTTGGAGCAAGGGCAGTGGCTTCTACTCTATTCTCTTGCCTGTCAAGTTCAAGCAAGTACACTGCCTGTATGAAGCAGGCTATGACTGTCCTTCTGTAGTTGGCATCCTTCCTGCAAACCGAAGCAGTGGGCAGTTGAAATGTGATAAAATGAATATCTGACTGAAGCTACTACAAAGAAACACTAAAATCTTTGGAACTCCTATAAAGTTCAGAAGAGGTTGATCTAAATTATGCTCAAAGATAGATACAGTGTATTCAGAAATCTACCAGGAAAAAAAAATGATAATTTGGAAGAAATTAATAGTTAGGTAGTCAAATTAGATCATGAGTGATTTTTCCTAAGGATTCGGCTAGAATCTAAACCACTAATTTCATCACTAGAACTCACAATTCTGAGAACGTAGTCATATCCCAAGCATAGTGAAAATTTCAAACTGGTTGCAATTTTATGAGGATCCCATTGGATTCCTGAGTTCCCATCTTCCAAAAAGCAGATCGAACCGGATGATCAAAACCATTATAGGAATCAAACTATTTTGGGACGTCTAGAAGAAAGCACCAGGTAAGGGTCCAGATTCCCAAATAAATAAATTTTTCCGTGTAAGGGCTCCTTTTTACTCAGAAACACTGAATAGCCAAAAAACCAACATTTGGGTCCGATGCTTATTTGATTCCCTGGTTTTTGATAATGGCACAAAACAACTACTTCAAATTGAACAACTTGATGTAGTTTAGGACCCAATGAATTCATAAATGCTTCAAAAAGGAGAAACCATAGACGTTTAAATGAACCAACTTGACCTTATACAAATCGAATTGCAACCCGTGTTCACAGAACTTTCTAAAATTTACTTGAAGTCCAAGAAAAAGATCTAAGATCCATTGCAAATTTTGGGAACCAAAGAAATTACTGAAAGGACGTAAAATGAGAGAGATTCATACCAGCTAGAGTTGATGAGATCTCTCCAACTGGGAGAAGAAACGTTTCGAGGTCCAGATATGTGGAAGGCGTAGGGATGAGCCTCCTCACTATCTGATGAAATCCCTTCTACAGAGCTCTTAGCCATGAAACGATCCTCCTCTCCTTACTTCGTTTTTGTCTCGACCGTAACTGACGAATCTGACTTAGAGAAAGCAATAAAGTGTGGCCACAGAGACAGAGAGAGGGCAACGGTCGAGAATTGAGGAATGAAATGCTGAAAGATAAGAAGTAGAGAGAGAAGAATATAATAAAGTGTGCAGAGAGAAAGAGAGATGGAGAGAGGTGGGAGATGATGAAAGATAAGAAGTGGACAGAGAAGTAAGTATTCATTAATTTGTTAAAAACGCCTGGAAATTCCCCGGTTTATGCGCTCTCAACGGCCATATTCCTCCATCTCAGATAGACAAAATAACCCTGCACTAAAGCCGTAATTACATGGGGTAGGGCTTCTGGACAACGCAAACTGAAAGGTTATCACAGTCATTTCAAGTTTCGAGTGTGGACTTCTTTCTCTTCTCCTTTTCTTTTTGGCCTAGTTTTTGCTCTTTTTCATGGTTTAAGTTAGTTCCTTGTTCCTACTAGGTACCAAGAAATTGCAGCAACAAGGAGAGCTTTTCTCCTAGCTATGGAAGAAATTGGATATCAAGATAAAATATTGTCTAAGAAATATTTATAAAACAAAATTCAAAATAGTTTATTCTCTTCAATCTTTCCAAGGACTAGACTATTGATTATGGCTTATGACTTTGAATGTATTTCCAGCTTGCTTGGCCTCCAAACCACAGCTTATGAAAGAATGGTTGTATGTAATTAATAGTAAAGCAATCATTACTGATTTATTAAATAGAAAATGTATGGCTCATCTGTATTTCACAAGAACCCTGTTTCAATCTATGAAATCAAGCTGTGAGGGCTTCCTTATCACACACACATAGATGGGCAAGTAATGACATCTTCATGGTATTTAGGAGAAATTTATTATCATATACTGCTCGACGGTGTTTGTTTACTTGCATTCAACAGATACTTTCAGTACTCCTTGCTACAACTGATGGAGCAGTCATGTCCATCAGAAATTTTGAGAACTCCCTTCAGTAACAACCATCAAAGAATAGGCTTGGCTCGTTATGGTGTCATATGGGTGCAAGCCTTAATTGGATTTTTCAGGCCTCAGAGGTAATTTAACTGATATACTCAAAAGTTTTTAAAGGGGGGTGGGGGGAGGGGGGAATCCTTTCTGCTAAATGAAAGACTGAGCTGGGCCGAAAAATGACTAAACCTTGATTTAGTAATTGCATGCATGACTGGCTACTTGGTTGAGTTGTGTAACAGTTAGTTCAATAACCCAATTTTATTTTCAATAACATTGATCTAAAATTCATAATTACATGTAACTTTGCTCGAGTGTAGTTTCATTTCCATATCTAAGGATGTGTCTGTGGATGGGGGTGTCAGAGAGAGAGAGAGAGAGAGAGAGAGAGAAGGGGGCAGGGGTTATATGTTTGTGTTTCTTGAAGTGTCTTCTTTTTCCCGTGTAGAGGAAAAAAAGGAAGAAGTGTGCTATTTTGCTCACTGGGCACTTGAAGCTGGAATTTCTTTGTTGGGGATCATCAACATATACACTGGGTTAACAAGGCAGTTGGTGAGCTTGTGGTAAGCCCACACTCACTAAGAGGTCTCGAGTTTAAGTCTACTGGTTGATATCTTCCCCTTCCCCCTTCTATAGTGCATCTATACTGGGCTACTAGCCTACTAGAAGAAGACATAAAAAGGTACAAGACTTTGGACTTTTCACTGCTGAGATATTCTCCATTTGCTTTCCTCTATCTGCTACAAGCCAAGTGGGAATATATGCAAAATTAAGGAGTAATTTTAGGTAATGAACCAGCCATGACCACTGATCCAGTAATTTCTCCAACAGCCAACCGAAAGGAAATGATTGTGCCTTGATAGAAAAGAAATTTTAAGAATTCCGACTAACATGTGATTCTTTTTTGTCTTTCCCTGGTTTTCTTTCTCAACTATGAGAGATTGAATTTCTTGGAATTCATGAGACCAAATGAAGCATGTTTCGTTGCCATTGGAAGAAAATAACGTTTTTTATTTTTCTTCTAATAAGATAAAACCGATTGGGGAATGGTGTGCTACTTTGTACAAGGGTTGAAATCTAGGTTTGTAGTTAAGCTGTAAGCATCTTTCTGCATTATTGACCATGATGATTACTACAGTTTGTAACATTGCATTGTGTAAAAGCTTTCATCAGTATACTTCGTAACCCTGTGTTGTATATAAAATTACTATTTATCATGTTATTTTATCAATGCTCAAAACATTTCTGAAATAGCTCTTATCAAATTCATCTTTGAGCATAAATTTAAAATCAATATTTTCTCATAATTGTTATGTAGACCATAGTTGTCAAGGCCTCACATAAGCCACAAGGAAACTGTTTGCCTCAACTGTCAAGGTGTTCAGACCAGACCAACGGGGGTAAACAAACTCAGAATTAGCAGGTATTATCGGAATCGGCGTGACATAGGGCAGTTAAGGCCTCACCTTGGGTGCCTTGATTGGCTTCACCTAGGCCTAAAGGCCGCTGACCACTGCCTTGGTTCTCCTTGGCACCATAATGACTATGAAGGAGACGACGATCTCTAAGCTATAAGCCAGGATTAAAAAATCATGCTGGCTTCCACATGATACATGTGATTAAACTTTGCTGCCCTGAATGCCACATCTAACAGTAAAACCTACGGGGCTGACGATAAATCAAAGCTGGTAGTTTGTACTAGTTTTCACTCGCATTTGGTTAACACATCATCCAAGGAGGCGGCTCCATATAGAAGTGGAAATGCCTACTTTTTTTGTCAATAAAATACTTTTCTGTGTTGGCTTTTGTTCAGACAAATGAAGTACATTCATTCACAAAACAGAGAATGCGGGACTCTTGCATGACTTAGTGGTCAGGTTTGCAAAGTTAGAGAATAGATTCAATTACCAGGTTAACCATATGTGAGAAACTCTCAAGTCATAAGGAACTGAAAACACAAAAAAAAAAAAAAAAAAAAAACTATTCACCCAAGAAAAAGGAAAACTGGATTTTCTAATTCCATTTTTAAGGTTACACATCTTATATATTTTCTTATGATCAGTATATATAATGTTCTTGTAAAGGGTCCTTATCATGGAGAAATTTTCACACGAGTTTCCAGACATGTAATACATGAAGCATGTAAAAATGCTTCGCTACTCAAAATTCCCATCTTGCTTAATTAGTCTTGCCATTAAGATCTCCAGAGATGGAATGAAAAGAAGCAGTTCTCTGCTAATACATCCAGTAGCTTTGTATGAAAGTTGCTTGTGAGATGAAAGCTATAGCAAAACTTTTAATGCTTCTTCCCTGCTATTAAGCAATCACTTGGTAAATCTTATTTGAAGGGTTCAAATTGGCCATTCATTCCTCAAACATATTTTCTAAAGCTGATAGAAGTCCAATGACTGGAAACTTGTTGAGAACACTGGTTTGATAGTTTAAGACATCCAAATTCTTTCAGAAATTCATAGTTCAAGCATCCTCTTGATTTCGCAGTTTAAGTTTTAACCATAAATGCCTTTCTAGAAAACGCAAAACCTCCTCCACACTTATACTTCACGCAGGAACCTTCTTGACTTTGCGCTTTTTAACCATACTTATCATCATTGTGAAGACTAATTTATTGCAAAATGGCAAATGGATCAGAAGTTTCTTGGTAAAAAATGCAGTTATTCAACCATCCTGTTGCAAGGTAAAGTGCCATTGCAAATGATTCAACGACCAATTTGCAGCGAAATGCAGATGCGAAAAAATGGGTAACTTTGGCAAAGGCAATTTTCAACCAGCTAACTTTTTGTTATGTAACAAATTAAAAGACATATGGTGATCAAGATTCCCTGGAAAAGATCATGACAGGAGCATAGTTACTAGAACAGTGAAAATTTCCAGATAACTAGAAGAATTTCTAATATCCTCTTTAATATTTAAAGTCATGGAAAAAGCTGCACATAACCAGTTAATACAGCTACTCCTAATATGACTAACGGTGGAAGAAGTACAAATGCTCCAATTGTGGCAAAGAAAAACTATCATTTCTTTTGGACACTTGATTCAAGTAAGCCTGTCTTTTGATGTTCCTCTTCTGTGAGATAGTTAAAAACTTTTCAGTCGCCTTCTTTAGATTTTTACCTAACGGTATGCTGAAATCCTGACCTTCTTGGTCTCCAACCAGCTGAGAGAGCTGATCATGAATTGTTGGTCGCTGATAATCACCACCACTCTCATAACCTGGTAATGAAGAAAACAAAGGGTTTCTTTACATCACAATGGTTGACCACATAAGGGCTTTCTCTTCATGAAAGAGAGTGCACCTACCATCACCCGAGGAGCTGGTTGATGTCAGTTGTTCCAAGAGATCTAGCTGAGTCCGGGCAGAAGAGAATGAACCTTTGACCCATGAAGCAGCAAATATGTATCAGTTTGAAATCACAGTTTCTCTTAAAAAAGGTGTACTAGAGGAACAATAATTGACATAAAAGTCAGCTTCATGAAATAGTAATGGGTATATAACTTTCAGTGTTTGTTTGTTTGTTTGTTTGTTTGTTTGTTTGTTTGTTTTTTGTTTTTTTTTTTGTTTTTTTTTTTTTTTGTTTTGGAGTGAATGGAAAATTTATTAAAAGAAGATGAAAAAAAAAACACACACAATAGCCAAGCAGGCAAGGCCAGGACCCCGAAAAATAAACAAAACAACCATCAAAAGGAACAATGCTAACAATATAGGCCAAGAACAATTCCATGGGAAACAATGAGATGACTCTGTCTCACTGTAAGAACATTATAGCCCTCTGATCACAGATAATACAGGGGGGAACCTAATGAGATGACTGTCTCGCTGTAAGAACATTATAGCCCTCTGAAATAGTTGCACCATCCCTGGTGGGGCAGGTAGAAGAAGAAGGCTGCCACGTAATAATATGAAGGAGAACTCCTTGCTTAGGTCCACACTAGCTCCATGAGGCATAGTTTCCAGGATCTCTTCTGAAGAGGAGCTGTCAGACTCAAGGGATGTATCGCATGGAGGCTCCAAAGGGGGGGGGGAGTGTTAAAGTCAAAATGATGCCATTTTCCCTTCGAACTCCAAGCTCCAAGTCAGAGCGATCCCGGGATGGAGGGGATTTCTTATTCTTTTTCTTAGCTTTAATCTCCTATTTTAAAGGAAGATTCTCCACTAATTCTATTGGATATGATTGAAATTCCAAATCAGTAACTGCACCACCTTGAACTGACATTTCATTCACAACTGATTCCACCAAAATAGGCTCTCTTCCATTGACCTCAATAGAACTATATCAATATCCTTTTCCAATGAAAGAGGCAAATACTCAGCAAGCACCCTATCCCCAACAACTTCTCCCTCTTCTTCAAAATTTGAATCCACATTCATATCACTCTTAAAACATGAATAAAAGAAAAGGCACTTTCCAGTACAGATTTGTTTGCTAACACTATGTTAATTTCACTAGTCGACACCATCTTCACAAGATTTCTTATAAGTAGTCAGTGTATATCCAAACTGAATGAATGGTCAGAACATTATTTTACTGTTCTTCTCTACATTTAATAGGTTTGTTCTGCCTTTTTTTTTTTTTTTGGGAGGGGGTGGGGGGGGTGGGGTGGAGCTTGTGGACTTGCAGCTGCTTCAGTGATAAGGCACCATGTTTCTTACTATGATGCATGGGTTGTGAAATAGACCCCTAGCCAACTGTGCACAACAGTACTATGTATGCACTCTTCATTGACTCCTTTGTCTTTTACCGAGTAATAATAATTCATCAATCAATAGCAATTGAGGCTTCAGTCCTTGTTCATCAAATCAATCCGGCAACATGAAAGGAAAACAAGAGCATAACAGTTTCATAATAGTTTTATATGGGCAAAATTGATTGATATTCATTACTTCTGCCAAAAGATACAAGGGTTTTCCATATTCTGACAATTCATCAATTGATCAATTGTAATAGCAGATGAAAAGAAGAACATATACAGTTAAATAAATAAAACAAATTAAAGAAGATGCATGATGCTCACCTGAGAAACTTGAAGGGTCCTTTGTTACTCCTCCCTCTGTTCCTTCTGATTGAGCCGCCGCCTTAAAAGAAGCGGAGAGCTGTTTTCCTGTTTGTAGGCTTGGAGAGCTGGAGTAGAGCTTAAGGAGTAAAAGTCTGCATTTTGGAACCGAAATTATAGGGGGTGAAGGCCTTGAGTGGAGAGAAGCAGCCCCATAATAGAGTGCCATGGAAGGCTTTCAGCAAAGAGAAGGTTCAACATTTCACTCTCCATTGGCTTGCGGCTATACTTCAAGTCATTTTTGTTGTCTGTAATCACCACAATTTAAATGAGAAAATCCCTCCACCACATATATTTTAGCAGAGAATCACGTATCGTTTCACACAAATTCTGTAAAAATGGGACCCCACTGACTTGATCAGAGCCGTTCAATAGGTAGACCAACTCTTGGTACATTATATCGTACACTCTCTACTACTGTCCTAATGCTCACCCGTCACCACAATCATGGATCTAGAAGAGCCTTCTGGTGACCCATCAACCGGAAGAATCTATCGATTTGGATGGCTAAGACCTCTGAATCAATCCACAGTTGGGTTCATAGATGGTCGACGAAGGGTTCGATGTGTATCACATTCAATGCACATCAGATGATTTTCACACTACCCTTGCTTTAATTTTCCCTGGCATCGTTGCTCACTTGCTTGCATCCATGAACCAAGATCCAACCTAAATTAAACAGAGCAGAACCGGTCTTTTGCTTGTCTGTGCACTCTGGAGTCTGGACTTCGTAGGGACTTTGAGGTTTGAGGGCTTCCCAAGATCGTCATACCCATGATCATCATCATGATCATGCTCACAACCATCACCACCATAATACCCACGAGTATTTTTCTTATCAAAATTCTTTCATTTGACATTCCAGTATATAATTATATATGGTCCCCTGCAGCCTCCATTAATTTCCTCTTCTTCTACCAGGGAAGCTCAAGATGTTTCAACATCATGGGTTAGTGTTGATGGTAGAGTGTATCATAGCCATGATGGATTGGCGCCACACTCACATGAACCCATATACTCGCCTGGGTGTTTTAGTAGAAAAGCTCCTGCCCTTTTCAACAGAGATTTCAATGAACCAGCTTTCACTGTTGGCATTGGAGAGCCGGTCGGAACTGGGTATGCTTCACTTCTTTGGTTCTTCAATTCGTTTGCCTTTTCAATTTAGTTTCTTGTAGTCGTTGGCATGTCCAGGATCTTGGTGACACTTTTACCGTTTGAAATGGATGGAAAGGGCTTGTCCAAGTGGTCTTTAGGTTCTTGATTTTGTGTATGTCTTCCTTTGGTTCCAATGCTTTTGTTGATAAGTTTCGGTAAATTTACACTTTGACAATAATAACACATGGTGCTTCATTCAGAATTCTATGAAATGTTTCAATATTTATCATTTTAGAACTTAAAAATATCCTTGTATAATGTACAAGCTTCAATGTTTCAATATATATTTGGTTGGTTCAGTATTGCATAGGTAATTTTCTTCAACTGTTCTGAAAAACTAGGTTTAACTGCTTTGATACTTGTCTGTGTACAGTGGAATTGTGAAGCTAAATTTATTTTTGCCGACCCCAAATATTTGGGATAGGGCTAAGTTGGGTCGGCTCTTGAATTGATTGCATTCTCTTTCTCTAGTCGGCTTCCAGATTTTCCAATAATAAATTAGCCCTTATGGCCCAACAGAGTTGGTGATACTAACAGATCTTTATTCACATTCTGCAGGTAAACAGCTTTAATGTTGGCACTGTGCAGATTCTTGCATGACAAGTACAGTCTCACTGCAGTATGTATTATCCAGTTCAATGTTTCAGAAACATCTTTCAGAACCACGTGTATCTTTTTATTCTCTTCTACCCATCATTCTATGGTGATTGGAGGCTTTACATGGTGTCTGCCTTTTATTTAGGATCTTGATTCCAGAAAATGTTTCAGGTGACAAACGATAAATTCACAAAAGAAGATGGAAAATACCTGATACAAAATGGAGCACTTCCTGAGGAAAGAATATGCGCTGTTGAAACATGATGCAATCCATGAAGATATCAGTATTAATCTTCGTCCTCTAGAAGAGCTATCAAATTTGTTCAAAGCAGACTTACTTCTTTGTGAATCTGGAGGAGGTAATTCATCTGTCCATGTTGACTTGATAATTTTCACGGTTTCCATTATATAGTATAGGTCTATTATGCAGCTATTTTTTGATTACCATATACACATACTGGTCATTTAGTTTCACTTGTTGTTGACAATAGCACTGGTCATCTGGCCAAGTCTGTTGAAATGGGTATTGATCAGAGGAGCCTTCACATGTTGAATTTGTATGATGCAGAAAATTTAGCTGCTAACTTCAGGAGTTGGCTGACTTCATAATTTACATAATAGATGTCTCTGGTGGTGATAAAATACCTCGTAAAGGTGGTCCAGGCATTAGCCAAGCTAACTTCCTAGTATGTTATTCTCTGACTTCATAATTACTGTCCTTTACGCTTCTCATTGTCTTAAAATCCTCAGTCTCATTAAACCATTTGCTGTAAAATAAAATCATTTCAGAGCTATATGTATTTGAATGCAGGTAATAAACAAGACAGATCTTGCACCTGCAGTTGGTGCTGACTTGGCTGTCATGGATGCACTTTGGAATTCGGATGCGTGATGGATGATGGAGGACCTTTTGTGTTTGCTCAGGTCGAACACCCTTTTATCAGTTCTCTTTAGTTCTATTCAAAGTCTTGAAAATGCATTCCACTATCCTTTTGGCTTTGACACTGTACTCATATTTGAAGTGGATTTTATGCAGATGAAGCATGGGGTTGGTGTCAATGAAATTGTGCACCACATTTTACAAGCCTGCGAAGCAGCAACTGGGAAGAAGCAGCACTGCTGAACCCGTGGTGGTTTTTTCTGCCAAATCATATTTGTAGCTCAGATATGAAAGTTTGTACTGCTTTTTAATGCATGACTGACTGTTACGATTGTACTTCTGCTCTACATCACTGGAAAAGTATTCACTTATGTGTGGCTCTCCACAATCTTTAAAAACCAAGGAGAAAATGTCCCCCCCTGACTTCTGCAAGTGAAACTCCATTTATCTGCTGTTTCTATGTCCTTGTTGGTCATTAATTTAAATCTTGTTTTCATGAGGAGAAATTGTGGGTGCTGACTTCTGCAAATGAAACTCAGTCACCTGCTGTTTGTGAAACTAACTAAAGCTGAGCTTTCTGATGTTGTGGGCAGCTTCTGTCCAGTTGCACGAGTTGGGATGTAACGAGGGATATGTTGTACCTGTTGTTAGAATCAATAATCTTGTCTGATTGGCAAGTTCAAGGATTGTTTGGTTGGGATCTGTCACGCTTAAGCCCCTGCTCAGAAAGTTGAACCACCTGCTTTTGCATGGATAGTGAAGTCGACTGCATCCATCCCCCCCCCCTTCGAAAAAACAAAGGTCAGTACTGATTTATATTAAGTCAACCACTATTTACTACATTCATTCTTGTTTTTTTTTCCTTCCAATTACAGCTTCAAAAGGAATATCCTTTCAAATAAAGTAAGGGCTAATCGACCAGATCATATTCTGTTTACTGGAGGCTGTGATCTTTGCAAGAAGACTTACTGCATCAACTGTTCTTTAATTGGGTACTTTAATTATCTTTCATTAATGTTCTAAGAAGATGCAATGGTGAATCGAACTTCTTGAAAAGCATGTTTATTGTACAGAGGAGTCACATTTCCTTGACCAAATTATGTAAATCGAACTATAAATCACTAACAAGAGATTTCCCCCTCACCATCCTGAACTTTGCTACTGCATGTAACTGCAACATCTGTGTGTAACTGTGCCTTTACATAATTTAAATGTCTGAATCTGCCATGTTAGTGGTCCATTTGGCTGAATGCTTCTCATGTTTCATTATATATGGCAAGTCGTAGACTTAAAGACCACCCTCCCACATGACAAAAAATAGCTACTTTTTCTCAGGCAACGGTGTAATATCAAAGATATAAATTGATCAAAGATTCCTAACATGAGTTCACTAGTGGTGATGAAACCTATTTATCTGAGGACACACAATCAGGAGGGGTCTACAAAGAGCAAGGTAGGTTGGTGCTCAAAGAGTAGAGATATGGATGGACTCAAATTAAATTCAGGCATTTCACTAGAGGGCACCTTTATCACATAACCTTGGGGCCTTTATCCTATTATCTGTGATTGTTCTGTACTCTTGCAACAATTTGAATCACACACTTATTAAGTAGGTAGAAATGTAGTACATGATGCTTATAAGCTCTGCAGTTTGCTGCTCTGAAATCCAAATCTGGAGAACTGTGGGAGGAAAAGTATCAAAACTACTCTGTTTTTTCTTCGATCTGAGAATATTATTTGCCGAAAAAAGAAGAAGAAGAGAGACAGACAAATTGAAATAGATCTGCATAGAATGCAAGCATAACTTACACCTTCTATATAGGATTAAAAGACTAGCAGAAAACTATGGACACTGACCAAGATAATACATAATCCACTCTCACAACACTGGAAGGAAAACTGATTGAAGGGAAAATAAAAGACAATACAAATTGAAATAGAACTCCATAGAATGAAAGCATAACCTACACTTTCAATATAGGATTAAAAGGCTAGCAGAAAACTATGGACACTCACCAAGATAAGGCATAATCCACTCTCACAATACTGTGGAAGGAAGACTTGATCATTGACTGTGTCTTGCTTTAGGAATGAGGAGTAGAGGTTGTTTCTTCCGTAACATTATTCCAAACTTTTCAGTCATGTCTAGATTGGCTGGATGCATGCCTTCTGGGAGAGACCAATCGAAGGAGTGAATCAAAGAAGCCAGAATGAAATGAATCTGCCTAGCAGGCATGGGTATTCCTGGGCAGATTCTCCTTCCTGCACCAAAGGGTATGAATTGGAAATGGTTACCCTTGAATTCCACATCAGATTCAAGGAACCGCTCTGGTTTGAAGGTTAATGGATCATCCCAAGCCACAGGGTCCCGACCAATTGCCCATGCATTCACAAATATTGAAGAGTCCTTGGGTATGGTCATGGTTTTAAGTATCGGTGCGTATCGTGCCGTATCGGTAGGCATCGGCACGATACATACCGATACGCTGTGGGAAATTTTTGGCCTCTTTTTGTGTATCGGCGTATTGTGCCGTACCGTATCGGTATCGATACGTATGATACTCTACGATACGAATTTTTGAAAATCTGAACCCGAGAGTATCGGTACGTATCGGTACCGTATCGATACGTATCGAAGATATTGTGCAGTATCGAGCCGTATCGTACTGTATCAGTACGGTACGGCTACTTAAGTGAGAATTTTTTGTTGTTTGAAACAAACACTTCACACTCTCACCAACAGTTTTCTAGATTTTTTATATGTTATGTAAAAACAAATGTTCTACAACTTCCATGGAAATTTTTTATTTTTCTCAAAAAAATATATTTTTAAATTTTTTTTATTCCGAAATTAATTAAAAAAAAATCCCCAAATTTCTTTTTTTTAGAAAATTTAGTTCATTCAACTCTTAAAAATAATGTCATAACTTATAATTACTAAATACATGATTTCAAATGAAACCCATATTTTTTTCCCAAAAAAGTGAGGGTTTCAATTTTTTTTTATTTCTCAGATCTACTCAAATATATTGGTCCACACTTTGTTGATTTTTTATTTGTTCTTTAAAAACATTTAATCTACAACTTCTATAAAAAAAATTTAATTTTTCTACAATGAATGGGAGACCCACTACCATAAATATTTCGACTGGGGTAAATATTGTGCCTATATTCAACAAGTGCAGAATATCATCGTAGTTGTTCTTATTGAAGAAGAAGGTCCTAGCCAAGGATATGAACCACCACGACACTCTTCACGGCATTCATCACAGTGGCAATGGCAATGAGGAAAGAAAAAACTGTAAGAAACTCAAACCTCATCATTTTGAACATTTTCAACTCAATATATTTGTCTATCAATACGATACCCTCTACTTAAGTATTTATGCATTCTACATGTTATATATAGTTTTTTTTAACTATTTTTTTATACAAAAGTGTATAAAAATGTGTTCCCTATCCATTTGTGTGCGTATCTTTAGCGTATCTTAGCGTATCTCCGATACGATACGATTCCTCCGATACGTATCTTAATTTTGACCGATCGATACGATGACCGATACCGATACTTTAATCCTTGGGTATGGTATAATTCTTCACAGTGCATGTATCAATTGCACGGTGAGCAAGGAGAAATGGTGCTGGAGGATGTAATCTTAGTGTCTCTTTTACACAGGCATGAAGGTAGGGTAGCCGAGGTAGATCAGACTCTTGTACAAAATTTCCTATCATCTCCTTTGTAAGTTCATCGCGAACTTTGTTCATGGCATCTATATTTTTCATCAGTTCAGCCATTGCCCACTCAATTGTTGTTCCGCTTGGCATCTATATTTTTCATCAGTTCAGCCATTGCCCACTCAATTGTTGTTCCACTTGTATCTGTACCAGCAGTGAAAAGCTCCTGGCAAGGACATGAAACAGCCAACTCCAAAATTAATTAATGGGCATTTCAAGTTTGATTCTTGTTCAACTTTTAAAGCAAAAATTTGTGTGTGAGTGTGAATGAGAGAGAGAGATACATGAAATATGTTGTTGATATAATCATCGGTAAAGCCACGGTTGATCAGAAAATCCAAGAAATCTTGTTCGCTTGAAATACCACCATCAACTACCCTCGCTCTTCTTTCTTTGATGATATTCTTCCACGTAGCACTGATCTTCTCAAACAACCCCCTCTTCCTCTTGTTTAGCCTCTGAATATCTAACCTCTTGAATATTGGAAACAATTCACCCAAGTCAGGAGTTGACACCAACACCATCATCCTCTTCATCAGTTGCTTGATTCTTTCATCGCTACCATCATCCTCAAAGCTAATCAAATCCTCTGACAGGAAAAGATTACTCAAGATGTTAAAAACAGTGGCATACATTACGTCACCTATGTTCACAACATCACCTTCCTTTGCACTCAGAAAACTTATAAGTTCCATCACCTTATTCTCCCTCAAAATTTCTTGACACTCGATCACCTTGGCTGAGAACGACTCAGACCGATAAAGGGTACGTAGATTCCTCCATTGATCATTGCACTCAGGAGCCCATACCATTGTCATGCGTTCTGGATTGGCCTTAAGGTCGACTGCGATGCGGCCGGAGAGTACAGTGTCATGGGTCTTGAGTATCTCAGTTGCCGAGGCTGGTGATGATGCAACTACAAGGAGCCGGGGACCAAGTCTTAGTGAGATAAGTGAGCCATAGGTTTGAGCTAAGTGGGTGATTGAGACATAGGACTCCATTCCCATTTGGTGAATGTTTCCTATGATGGGCCATGGAGTTGGTCCTGGTGGAAGACCTTTGGATGGGGAAGATCTGAAATTCTTGTAAAGGAGAAAGAGAAGAGTTAATAAGAAGAGAGGGAAGAAGAGATTTATGTCTCCGATGACAGCTCTTTGAACCATGATTCTCATCAAAGCTTGGCACTTCAATTTTAGGGACTATGAATTGAGGTTTATATCAAGGGTAAACAAAGGTGCTGAAAGAGCCATATTGTACCAAGGAACTTGATTTTTTTTTTCTTCCTTACAATATGGTAAACAATAAACAATAATAGAAGATGTTAAGGAGTGACCTATAAAGCGTGTGGGAGCAGGCAAGGCAAGGTCAGAGCAAAGAAAAGGCCCAGATGAATCTAGAGCCAAACCTTAACGGCTAAGGCTTTGTTAGTTAGATAAATCTAATCAGGGTGGGGTGAGGACTCCATGGAATTGACCAGCACACAACAATTGTATTTTTTGGAGAGTTTTCCTTCACCGTTGAGGAAAAATACCTCCATGTAAGGTTCTTCCGTACGAAGTCGATGATACCCATGGCAGTGATTTAGACAACAAAGAGACGCAGAGAAGTATCTTCTTCTTAGGTAAACCCCCAAACCTCTTGAAGTGCCAATGGAGGAACTCCTACTGTAGTTGTCTTTAACCTTGGTGTCTCACATAGATCTCAAATCTCTGGAATCCGCCATGGAGTTAACTCTCACCATAGAGTTTACCTTATGAGGAAAGATCTCTGGAATCAACCATGGAGTACCTCCCACAATTGTTGCAGAAACCATGCAGAGATATCTCTCCATCACAGAGTAACTCCCATCAAAGGAAGAAGATGAAGAAACAGCGTAATGATTATAGACAAAGTTTTCTGGCATCGATGGTTGAATGAGAAGAGGGCCCAAATGTGACCCCCTCCTTCCCCTGACTTGGGGAGAATGGATTCTGCTTTCACCATGGCCTTAGGAAAACTCGGTCTAAGGTTGCATTTGGTAACGTTCTAAAAAAATATTTCTGGAGTTTTTTCGTTCTATAGGAACGAAAAACGGAATAAAGCGTTTGGTGCATTTATGGTGTGATTCGTTTTTTTTTTTTTTTTAAAGTAAAAAAAACTAAAAAAAAACAAAAAATAACCAAAAAACAAAAAAAAAAAAAAAAAAAAACAAAAATGAAAAAAAAAAAGAATTTACGTAACAACAAAAGGTAGTTCCATCATTCCAGTTTCGTTAAAAAAAAAAACGACATTTTGACACTGAGAGCCCGTTTGGTATAGTTCATAAAAAACGTTTCTAGCGTTTTTTCGTGTTAATAGAACGAAAAAACGCTGAAAACCGTTTGACATGTTTAGGCTCCGTTTCAGTTTTTTTGAAATTGTTAGTGTCTAAAAAACGAAATTGGGTCGATTTGTCGAAACTCTCGGAGCCTGTTCTGTCGGTCATGTTTCGTTTCAAATTAATATAATTTGAAACGACCATTCCCGATTGTCCGCGATAGAGAGAGGAGAGCAGAGAGGAAAGAAGAGAGAACCCAGCTCACATCCATGCTCGAACTGCGATTTCTCCACCTCAGGTAACTTCTTCGCCTCTTCTCCTTCTTCTCCTTCTTCTTCTTCTTCATTTCTTCTTTTCTTCTTCTATTCAACCTCTTCTTCTTCTTCATCTATTGTAATCACATAGAGGTATTGGAACAAATTTAGGGTTTTTTTTCTCCTTCTTCTTCTTCATTTCTTCTTTTCTTCCAGAGACAGAGATCGATAAGCTTCACAAAGTTCTGGTTTCGAATATCTTTTGGAACTCGCATAGGGAGAGGAGAGAAGAAGAAACAGGAGCTCGCCCCCTTGTGAAATCTCCTCTGTAGGTAACTTCGATTTCGGCCCTTCTTCTCCTTCTTCTTTTCATCTCTTTTAACCTCTTTCTTCTTCTATTCTAACCTCTTCTCCTTCTTCTTCATCTATTGTAATCACAGAGCAGGTATTGGGACAAATTTTAGGGTTTTTCTAGACCACCTATCGTATAGCTCATACAGAGAGGTAACGTCTTCTTCTTCTCTTCTATTTATTCTTCTTCTCTTCTCGATCTTGTATAGCCTCTGTTGATTCCAAGATGATGCTTTTCTGACACTGTTTGACACTAATCACTCATCTGAAAACCACAAATCAGTACCAATGAACCCCAACAGTAAATATGTTGGATCCATATGAATATATTCAAGTGTTTTTGATTCATCCTGCTCTGTGATTACAACTATAGAATTATGTCAGAGCACAACCAGTGAATTTTCCCTGACTACTACTAAAACAATCATCAGAAGACAATGGTTCCCCTAGCATAATTTCCTTATCATATAAATCCTTCATGGGATTCGAATCAATTATTTCAGAAGACAGTGGACATCATGACATCAGTCCCTCTTATATGACTCTGCTTCCACGCACATCGTGATTGGATTCCTCCCCCCACCAACTGTTCTCAAACCAAATTTTAATGTTAGCTCCTATGGTACTGTCCAACTAGTATTGTCTGGATTTTTAGAGACCATGAAGGTTATATTATGCGTGTTTCCCTCCCCTGGTCCTGTTGGTGTCTATGAGTCAATCTCAACAGATCTGAAGGTGCTTATTGAAGGCCTGGAAATTGTATCTTCTTAGGGAAGGTTGGGTATTATGATTTGAGAGTGATTCTGCTCTGGACATCAAGTGGCTGAGTTCTGGTTCAGGTGTTCCTTGGAGATATCTGCATGTTATTTGGAAACCCAAGAACTTCAGCATGTATTGGATTTTCTCTAGTGGAGGATGATATCAGTAAATGAGAATCTATTCATATTTTTATTCTTCTTGCTGGTTTTAGTTTCTGAGCTCAATAAGGAGTAATGTGGTTATGTTAGAAGGTTCTATCTTGTGCTTTTATTTCAAGTTTGTTCAAGACACATGCATAAAAGGTGTCAACACAGAGTACATGACCTTGATTTTCAGTCTTATTGTGAGCTATAAAACTTCTACCTGTATAAATTTTCCTTGTCTCTGAATATTTTGATAATTGACCCAAAATTTATCTGTGAATTTAGTGATAAATTTATGATAATTCATCTTTAATTTGTTATGATGAAAATTATGGTGAAATTGTAGGGTAAATTTACGATGCCTAAAGTTAGGGTTAGTCTTAGTGGTTGTTTTAATGTATAAGTCTCTAGTAGACCCTATAATTTCATAATTATTGGTGCTTTCATTGAATTTTTATGGCATTTTGAAGTATACTGGTTTTCTGAAACTAATAAGGGCATAATAGATTGGTGGTTTTTTGGTTGGCCTGAATTTGTCAGTTTTAGTGAGATTTGTTGTCTAGTCTATCATCCTGTTAATTCTAGCGAAAATTACATCTCATTGTAGTATACAGATCACTTTGACAACTGTTGAAATTTTGTTTGTTTTGGATTCCTGTTGAACACTTTTGTGCTCAGCATATATGAGTGCTATATTTGAGATGATTTTTCATCAACCTCAGTCCCCAGCAAAGCTACCTATGTACTTCTCCAGTGTGTAATATGGGTGGAACCCAGTAATTCCACCTGTGAGACTGATTTTATATATTTGTGGAAAATCTGTTTATAGCTCATAGTGTCATGCACATTTTTCTATTCTTTTATCAATGAAGTTTGATTAGGACTGATTCTCGTTCTCAAACTTTGGCTTCTTCCAAAAGTTTATGTTCTATTTTGAGTGTCTTAGTTTGAGGAAAAAGATAGATTTAAGAGGCAACTGCCCAAATTGCTCCTCTCTGCTAACCCTAACTGCCCAAATTCCTATCGAAAAAGTAAACGATGAGTAAAGAAGAAGCAACAGCTCATGAAACAGCATAGATCAGAGGGAAGAGACTCATGAATCAGAATTAAGCCTATTGCTCCATTCTTCGCCAGTTTGACCCAAACTATGGCCTGGTTTGTTGCTAGCCTTCTTGTTATTCTGAACTGCATTAGGCAACCAACACCTACTAGGGTGGGTTTGACTACATGAACAACTAATGCACTGGTTTCAGATGACTTCAGTTGCTTTCCACTGGAATTGGGAAGTCCACTTCTTTGAGGCATTTACCTGACACCTTAAAATTACAGAACTTTGATTGACTACGATCAAAATATTTACTTCATACTTCTTTGAATGTGTGAAAATACTTTAGCTTCTTGAACTGAAGTTCATGTTATCAAAGACCCAATATGGTCTCACTTCTATTTTACAAGCCCATGCCTCCCCCCCCCCAATGTAAAGTCTGAGCTTAATTTGTTGTAATTTCTCGGTTTTTCTGTTATTTGGTAATGAATTTATTGTTTAGCCAAAAAACAAAAGAAGATCCAATACAGAAAACACTACTATGAAATCCTTTCCAGTGAAAAGTAGTAAATAAAATATGCATTGCATTGAAGATAGAGTTGGATCTGAGAGGCCTCTTTTTATTGGTATTGAGACATCAACCTTAGGAATTTTCCTTTTGCCTTGTGCTTCTTACACGATTCTGTTTCTGAATTTTTTTTATTCACTACTGAGATCTCTTTTCATCTTTTCCGTAGAGATGTAAATACCATTGGTTACATTTTCCTTTTGCCTTGTGCTTCTTACATGATTCTGTACACACTACCATTGGTTAATCCAAATAACAAAGATAGAATTATAGAGGTGTTTGATCCTCCTTATGTAAGGATCTATAATGATAGGGATGACAATTTTTGTATTGAAAGTATTATTTTTCTGTTTGGTCATTACATGTGTACTGACTAATGGAATTTTCTAACCTTCTGTTCTTCTTTTACAGTTGAATCCCCTTTTTTCCCAGTGGCCAGTCCATTAGGGACTTTTCTCACTCTATTATGCATTGGATACACTCGGTCTAGATTTCATTTTGTGTTTGGTTGTTATGTTTTACCATAAATTTTGGTAGCCTCAAAGGTCTTTATGAGTATTCAGTAAAACTGTCCCCGATGTTTTTCATGTGAGTAATCTGTGTCTTTAAACTCTGCTTGGTTCCCAGTATGCTAACTTTTACACTAACTTATAATGTATAGCTATTATGTCTGGAAGTAGCATCCCTGCCGTTAAGTGGTCAGAATTTGAGACCACTGTTTTCATTGAAGCAATGAAAGAAGCTGTAAAAAATGGTCACAAATCCGATAATTCATTTAACAAAACTGGATGGGAGAACATTACAAAGCAATTTCAACAGGCTTTAAATCGTCCAGTTGGGAGAGAACAGTTACGCAATAAGATGAACAAGTTGAAACACGAGTATCAACAATTCAAGAGACTGCTTGACACAACTGGATTTGGGTGGAACTCAATGACAAAAGCAGTCACAGTTGATGATGAGTCCGTATGGGATAGGGCAATACAGGTACAATAGATTTCACTAGCTAGTTCAATTATTTAAAAATTAGATTACAATGAGTAGTACATCTAAGTGATACAATTACTGCTTATGCAGGCAAATCCAGGTTGGTTGAAGTACAAGAAGTATGGACTAAACAATTGGCCAGATTTGAGCATGGTATTTGGGGATGCATATGCTAGAGGTAACTTAGGGGTTGATAGTGCTCAAGATTTGGATGGCATCGAAGCTATTAATACAGTTGATATTGAGCAAGTCTCTCACTCCCCCAGTACCCCGGTGCATATAAGCATGACTGACCCCTTTCATGAGGATACTCATACTCCAACTCAGACCACCACAAAATGAAGTCTTGATAGGACACCTACGGGACGAAGAAAAAAGAGCGCCAATAAGAGAGATAGCCACGTGAAGGATTTGTATGGGAAGTATTTATCTATTAAAATTGATAAAGCATCCAGTACTTCTGTTACATCTCCTGTTCGTGGTGGGGTAGGTGCATCTTGTCCTCGAGATTTCAGTGTGAGTGCATGTGAGGCGGTGATATACTCCATACCAGATATATCAAAGGAGATATATTTGAAGGCCACCAGTCGTATGTGTACTGATCCTAGTTGGAGGGAGTTGTTTGTCTGTGCAGAGCCTGTGAAGAGGACTTGGCTTTTAGATGCGTTGGAGTAGTTGAGGTTGTGTTTGAATGCTACTTTTGATAATTTTGGATTCGAGACTTTACTTTTGATGTGTGTAACTTTACTTTTGGAGATACATTGCATGACTTGGATTTTATTTCTTTTGTGTTTTTTTCCTATTATTGATGTGTGTAATGTTGAACATGTGGTTTGGGTTGAGACAATGTGTCAGCTTGTTATGTTTTACAGATATTTGTTTCCAATTGTGTAGTAATTGTTTATTTATTGCAGTTATGTCAAATGCATTATGTGAAACTTCTAGTGATGAAGAAGATATGATCATTCACATGGGAATGGAATTACTGAATGAGGCTGTATATATTCGAGAACCATGTCGGGATAGTGTATTTTCAGGTGCTGTCATGATGTATGAGGTATTAAATGGGCATGCCAATAGATGCTATGAAGAGTTTAGGATGGAACGTCATGTCTTCCTTAACCTATGTGACTATGTTAGACATAGGGGGTGGTTGAAAGATACGACCAACATCTGAGTGGATGAACAGCTTGGAATGTTCCTATGGATTGTTAGGAAGGGTTCAAGTAATAAGGACACCCAAAATCATTTCAACCACTCAGAAGAAATAGTTAGTCGAACATTCAATGTTGTCTTGATTGCAATGCAACGCCTGGCTAAGGAGAAAATCAGACCGTCAGACGTCAATATGATACCAATAGAGATTGCACAGAACCCGAAATACTACCCTTTTTTCAAGGTAAATATGTTAATATGATATATGTCTATAATTAAATATATGAATGTTTATATTCTTATATGTACTAGCCATTTAATTGTCAATATATGTCAGCATTGTATTGGTGCCATAGATGGTACTCACATCCATGCGGTAGTTCCAAGAGAGGATCAAATTCGATATAGGAATCGGAAGGGGATCACAACTCAAAATGTGATGTGTGCATGTTCATTTGACATGCAATTCACATATGTGTATGCGGGATGGGAAGGTAGTGTAAACGATTGTCGAGTACTTGAACAGGCAATAAGTGATCCTCGATTGAGTTTTCCTCATCCACCTCCAGGTATTAACTTTATACTAATATATTAGATTTTCATTTGAGTATATACGTAATAATATATATTAATTTTTGTCTGTAGGAAAGTATTATGTTGTCGACTTTGGGTATGCTAGCCAATCTGGATTTTTGACACCATTTCGAGGTGAGAGATACCATCTACCGGACTATAAAGGGCGTAGAAGATCCCCAAGAACAGCGAAAGAGTTGTTCAATTATAGACATTCATCACTTCGGAATGTTATTGAACGCACATTTGAGGGTATTGAAGAATAAATTTAAAATTTTAAGGCTAATGCATCAGTTCCCAGTGGAAACTCAGGTATCAATCGTACTGGCATGTTGTGGGCTACACAACTATATTCGAGAAGAGCATATTGCTGACGCAGAATTCGTGGGGATGAGCGATGATTTAAAAGTTACAAAAGATGACTTGAATCCGCCACATGAAGATTTCGTTGATCATTCTACAATACAATCAAGTCAACGAAATCGGGCAAAAGAGATGAATGCCACTAGGCTAAGAATTACAAATGCAATGGCTAGACAGCAAAGGATACCAGAACTAGTTGAAAACTAAAACCGATAACTATTTTGCCAAAACTGAAAACCTAAATTGATGTTTTAACCCACGTAGTACTTGTTTTATGGTACATTTATATATGTGGTACAAGTTGATATATTATTATGAATGTCATATATTTGGATGCTATATTAACTTTTTTGATAAATAAATTTCTGTTACAGATGACTTCTTCTATGCCCCCACTCATGATAGCAACTTATGAAATTTGTGGGAAGAGTTGTGGTAAATATACAACTAAGTCGGGTAAAAATATTGGAAGAGAATTTTCAAGTGTGAAGATTCATGTAATTTTTTCATGTGGGTGGACCAACTACATCTATGTAGATGTGGTAAAGGTCAATGCAAAGTACGAACTGCGATGAAAGGTCCAAACAAGGGACAGTATTTTCTATGTTGCGCAAGTTCAACTGGGGTAATTTATTTCTACTATTGACCTATACCTATAGATAATTTATGATTTTTGTTTAATTCGATGTTAAATTTCAATGACCCTAATCACATCTATTATTTGATATAGGCTGATAACCGTGGATGTGGTATGTTTGTATGGTTGAAAGATGAAACACATATCTCTACCATACAACATACATTATGTTCAAAAAGCTCAAGCTCAACATCAACATCATCCAGACCACTTTCCGTTTCAAACGAGTACATAAAAGGATATCTGGAAGGGACACTTAAAGGATTAGAGGACCAAACAAATAAGATGAAAGACATCCTCCATGCATTCAAGTCTTTAGACTTGAAAAAAAAGTGAAAATTTGGGGAATTATGTAATAGTTAACTTGCACAAGGCATTGTTAATACTGTATTTTATTCATCCTTTGGAAACCATGTTTTTTTTCATTGGTGTGTAATATTTTATTGTCTCAAAAAATTTATATGCTTATAGTATTTTAATGTTATTTTTGTAATTATTGACTTAAAAGAAAAGAAAAGAAAAAAAAAAACCGTTTCTGAAACAAGCATTACCAAACGGCAGAAATGTCGTTTCTTGGTTCTGAAACTGTTCTAGAAACAGATTCACCAAACAACCTTAAATCGTTTAAAAACGGCGTTTTGACACAGAATCTGAAATTTCCGTTTCTGACACGAAACGGAGTTTCTGGAACAGAAACGATACCAAACGGAGCCTTAGGGCCCGTTTGATAACGTTTCTGTTGTTTCTGTTTCAAGAAACGACAGAAACAGAAATTTCTGTTTCTGGGAACATAAACATAATTTTGGGTGTTTGATAAACCTTGTTTCCGTTTGATAAGCCTTCTTTTCACACATCTAGCCCTTTTCATCTTCGCTTTCTCGCTCTTAAACCTAAACAGAACCCTCTTCCCTAATCCACTACACTCACTCTTGCTCTAGCTCTTCCAACCATGGAAGTTTTCAGCTTGCTCAAGTACTGGAAGGGTGGTGGAGTTACCAGAAATAATGAATGCACCATACCTGGCACCACTACCATATCCACCACTCTTCAGCCGCAACCGGCGGTGGAAACAGAGGAAGATGGCAATGATGGTTCCTTCTTCGACATGGAGTTTACGGTGCCCGAAGACTAAAGGCGAAGATGAACACGATAACAGCAGCGGAGTCGACGAGGAAGATGACAGTGCCTCATCGAAATCTGCGGGAATTGATGGAGAGGAGTTCAACTTCAGGGTGTCTTCTGGGTCGAGTGATAGGAGAACGGACCTGGACGTGGACCCTTCGCTCTCACCTTCCGACGATCTGTTCTTTAAAGGAAGGATTGTGCCGCTCGAGCCTTCGTCACTTGAATTCAACCATTCTGAGACAAACTCGAAGCCTTAGTTCCCTATCTCTTTGTTGAAATCTGCAACCAAGATCAGAGTCCTCATGTTGGGGTTTAAGAAACCCAAATCAACGACGACTGAAAAGATGGAGAGGAACTCTGTAGACGGAGCTAGTCGGAGACGGTGGTGATGGTAGTGATGCCAAACTCCGTCTTCAATATCGATTTTTTGTGCCCCATTTTTGTTTCGAGAAATGAGCAAAACAAGTAAAACTTGTTTCGTCATTCATGTTTCTTGAAGCATTAATTGTTATAAATTTCAATTTATGTTTCAAGAAACAAGTGGAACAAAACACTTTTACCAAACGGTATTTATGCCATTTTTTTGTTTCTGAGAACAAGAAAACACAGAAACATGTTTCTGGTTACGTTATCAAACGGGCCCTTAAGTTCGATAAAGTTGTCACTTCTTGTGGTTTCAAAGAAAATCTTGTGGACCAGTGTATTTATCTAAAGATCAGTGGGAGTAAGTTCATTTTCCTTGTGCTTTATGTTTCAAGAAACAAGTGGAACAAAACACTTTTACCAAACGGTATTTATGCCGTTTCTTTGTTTCTAAGAACAAGAAAACACAGAAACACGTTTCTGGTTACGTTATCAAACGAGCCCTTAAGTTCAATAAAGTTGTCACTTCTTGTGGTTTCAAAGAAAATCTTGTGGACCAGTATATTTATCTGAAGATCAGTGGGAGTAAGTTCATTTTCCTTGTGCTTTATGTTGATGATATTCTTCTTGCCAGCAATAATGTTGATCTTTTGCATGAGACAAAACGATTATTATCAAATCACTTTGATATGAAGGATCTTAGTGAGGCCTCTTATGTTTTGGGCATTGAGATTCATCAAGATGGTTTGTCTCAGAAAGGTTACATTGAGAGGGTATTAAAAAGGTTTAATATGTTAGCATGTTCCCGTAGTAAGGCTCCAATTGTGAAAGGGGACGAATTTGGTAAGTCTCAATGTCCACAGACAGAATTGGAGCACAATCAGATGAAGAACATACCTTATGCATCTGTTGTTGGTAGTTTGATGTATGCTCAAGTTTGTACACAGGCTGACATTGCCTATGTTATTAATGTACTTAGGAGATATTTGAGCAACCTTGGTGAAGCGCATTGGGTAGCTGCTAAGAAAGTCATGAGATATTTGCAGGGCACTAAGGATTTTATACTTACTTATAGAAGAATCGATTCACTTGATGTAGTCGGTTACATTGACGCAGATTTTGCTGGATGTCTAAATGACCTTAAGTCTACTTTTAGATATGTTTTTATGATGGCAGGTGGGGCAATATCTTGGAAGAGTGTCAAGCAGACACTCATTGCATCTTCTACTATGCAGGCAGAGTATGTGGCGTGTTATAAAGCCACTATTCAAGCTTTATGGTTAAGGAATTTTATCCCAGGGCTACAGATTGTTGACTTTATATCTAAACCATTAAAGAAGTTCTATGACAACTCCGCTGCGGTTCGTTTCTCTCATAACAGTAAAAGTACTTCAGGCTCTAAACACATTCACATTAAGTATTTTTTTGTCAAAGAGAGTTCAAGATTCACAAATTACAATGGAACAGATTGCTACAGAAAACATGATTGCAAATCTTCTTACTAAGGGCTTGACTCCAAAAGTCTTTCAAGAGCATGTCACTAATATGGGACTTGTTAGTTCTTTTTAATGCATTTTATCAGTAGAAGTTTTGCTCAATATGTTCACATTTGACTTTCAGTTTTATTTTATATATATGATGCATTATTATTGTTCTCAAGAATATATATGCATTTTTATTATGGCCATTTGTTTATGTGTATACACTTATTTATTTTTCTCCTACAGAAAATTGAGGTTATATGTGGTGTATTGACCTCATTCGGTATCTAAGGTTCCAGTCAATACACACACATCTAGTCGCTAGCAAAGCCTAATTTGATTGAGGTCGAGTGCTAGTGTTTTGGGACATCCGGACCCAGTTCCAATGAGCTTCTTTGATTGAAGTTTGAGCGTTTGGGAGACACTTGTAGTTAATGAAACCTTCGATATCTATCTCATAGGGCTTATTTGATTTTCGAGCCAGGACCAATTTGGAAATAGATATGATGATCACTATTGCATGTTATTTTCATACCACACTTTCATACTGTTCAGCCCAAGTTGGTAATGTTATGAGCACTTTGACGTGTTTGGTCTCATATCGCTTTAGATGTGATTCTCATTCGGACCAAGGCACTTGGTTTAAAATGCACTCCATTCGACACTGTTTTGTTTGTGACCACATTCAGTTTATCTAAATCGGAGAGTCGTTTTAAATAAATTTTAAAATCCAAAACTTGTGACATATGTTGCCCAAGTGGGAGATTGTAAGATTTCCAATTAAGTGGGCTAGCATAGTCAAAGATTTATTTCCAAAATCGATTTAGTGGTGTTGACTATAGATGGAGTAAGTAGAAAGAATCCAATATTATTGGTAAGTGATCTCTATGGAAATATTGGATTTTATTAGCGCACCTTAATGGTATGAAATATTTATTACTATATGTGGACCTAAGGTATTGTTTCTTTAATGAGAAGGAAATCCTAATTTTATTGCAGAGTTGGTCCCAACCCTCACCCCTATATGTAGTTATCACTAACCCATTAAGTGAGGCTAATGATCTAAAGCAAAAGGGAAAGAGGGTAGACCAGACCAACATTAATCGTGTTGTGCAAGGAGCACACGTAAAGATATTGAGGAGTTGTTATTCTTCAGTCATGGATTCAGGTATGCCTAAAACATGTCTTTGTCGTGTTTATCATGCATGCTCATCGATCTCCATGAATCATTTTCGCACTTATTTTCTTTCACTTTCTTCCTCTTTTCTTCTTTGAAAACTCTATTTTCAGAGAAATACTCTGTAAAGAGCTATGGCAGGAGAGAAACACTTAGAATCGCAGAAGAAGCTGCTTCACCATCATGAGGAGAAGCACTTCATGGTGGGAGAGATCGTGAGAGAAATCATCATGGGTGTCTCTAATGGTCTCACCGTCCCCTTCACTCTCGCAACTAGTCTCTTTGGTGCCAACGCTCCTTCCATTATCATTACCCGCGGCATCGCTGAAGTTGCCACCGGTGCCATCTCCATGGGACTTGGCAGGTATGTATATGAGTTTTTCTACTAAAAAATCATATTTTCGAATAAAAGCTAGATCCATAATCGTATTTTGTATTATTTTTTTCTTTTATTATTGGAGACCACGTCATTTGCCACGCCCTAAAAAAAGGCATGTGGAGACCACATGGGATGAACTGGTTGTAAACTATCATTGTGGTTCTAGGGGGTGAGACCGGACTCAACCCTAAGTCCTCTTAACTTAGCTCAATCATGCCTGAGGTCAGGCTAAGATATGATTAACCCTGATCAGGGCAGGCTGACCTGGTAGGCCTTAAATTTTTGTCAGGCAGGTTTGGCCTTCATCAATCTTGGTTGGATTTTTTTTTTTTTCTTTGTCTTTTGTGTTTATGCACTAAAGAAAAATTGAAATATATCATCATCAACACTAATCATTTATTAAAAATAATCTTAAAGGCTTAACACTTAAAGCCTTAAAGCCATAAACTAATAATCTCTAATAATTAATAGGGAGAGGGCTCTTAAAAGGCAGCGTAGCCTTGCACCAACAAGAATGCCAATAGGACCGCTAGGCATCAACCAAGGTGGGATTTCCAACTCTTATGAAAAGCGAAATGGTCATACCCCCTCTATATCTAGGCGCAAGGATCATGTTGCCTTCTAATTAATGTATAATTTATATAAAATCAGGATCGGATTGGACTAGACCAAGCTCAATTTGAGCATTTAACCCAGGCCTAACCCGGCCATCATTGGACTGAAAAATCCCAGCCCAGGCCCACAGGGTGGGTTGGAAAACCCCACACAGACCCTATTCAGGCTCAAGCGAGCTTGGTTCACAAGGCTAGACTTACACCAGTAGTAGTTCTAGGCTTCCAGCATTGTTTATGGGCCCACGTAAAACCATAAGATATGGATGCAGATATCTTCCCGCCAAAAGCGAGGCCGATCACTATACAAGGGAACTTATGAGAGAGGAAGAGAAGATAACCAAAGTCCCTGATACAGGTATTTCCCAATTCTCTTTCCTTTTGAAAAGATAATCATAAAAATCAAGATTTATTTGGAACAGTAGGATCTTTTTCTACGGGATGGAAGAAGACTCAAGCATGGCTTCAATTCATGATGAAGTAAGTATTATGTTCCACTCATGGTTTGCAAAATGGAATCTGTCATGCCCTCCCCACCACTCAATTCGGCTTCGGCCAATTCTGTATAGAAAAAACCTAGATGACTGAAATTTAATCCCAATCCCGATTGGGATTGGGGACTGATCCAAATCTTCATTCCGGATTTTTAAAACCTAGTTTGACCCAATTCGATAAATATTGAATCCCAAAGGTGCCACCAAGAGACACTAAGGCTATGTTTGGTAGCCAAGAAAAGAAAAGAAAAAATTTTAAAAAATTTTGAATTTGAAGAAAAAGAAAGATACAGAAAAAATCATTATGTAATCACTTTTTTGTCTTATTATGTTTGTTTTTTATACTATTTTCTTTTTTTTTTCTTGATTACCAAACATAGCCTAAGCTCCAGACAAACAAAGAGAAAACAACCGGATCAAAATATCAATCCAACTGCTGCTAGATAACCAAAATTGGATTGCCCCAAAAGGACAAGCTAACTAAGATCTTCGGTAGCTATTAGAAAACCACCTAATCAAGCAAGAAAATGAACCATGAATGCAGGTATGAGCTCGGATTGGACAAGCCAAACCCAAAGAGAGCATTACAGAGTGCTCTGACCATTGCCATCGCCTACATCGTCGGAGGACTCACACCCCTTTTGCCTTAATGTTCATACCCATAGCCAAGAAAGCAACAGTGGCATCGGTCAGTCTAACCCTAGTTGCATTGTTATTCTTTGGGTACGTGAAGGGCTGCTTCACAGGGAACAAGCCCTTCCAAAGCGCCTTCCAGACGGCCTTCATCGGTGCCATTGCCTCTGCCTCTGCCGCTGCTTTTGGAATGGCTAAGGTGGTAGCATGATCAATGTGGAGGTATATTGGAAATGTGTTCTCTCTTGGGAGCTAAAAGTTGTATTTTCTCTTGTATGATATGCTTGACATAACCGGCAACAGTTTGATACTGCAAGAAATTAATTGTTTATAATCTAGTAATAAGTAGTATTTGATAACCTATTAATATTTAGTTGTGCTAGTATGACCCCCAATGGATATTTTTTCTTCTTTCTTTTGCCTAAAAGCAACACATTTGAATAGACAAGTTATGGGACCCATCGCTCTTAACCCATGGTGAAGAGAGAATCTATTCGTCCACAGGATCTAACCCTTACACTACATCAAACAATGAAATGGTCTACCTAGGCTAAAATTTGGATAAACATACGACACATTTACAGACATAAGAAAAATGGCAAGCCAAATGGTTAAGATGGAATCAGGAGATTTTATACATGTGAGCAACCCAACTAACTAGGGTGATCTTCGTGTCCAATGGTTGGTTCAACTCTCAAAGTAGTGAAATTTCTGAAACAAGCTTATCTACAAGGGTCCTTTTAAGAAGACTGGGGCAAAGCCTGGGTAGGCCATGCAGCCTTGTGATATTGCAACGATTGAATCTCTCAGAAGTCAGAAACTTGGATGTTGAAAACAAGAGATTCACCTGCACCCTCTTGGGCCGCAAGAAAAGTCTCAATTGTGGTCAACTAGTCATACAATGGGCTATCATTAGACCATATAACCCACTGGAGATACACTATAAACATGCCAAACCATGAACCTGTACACTTGCTGAAGAATGATAAACTATACATAGGAACATCTAATTCACAAAGAGGACTCTTTTGAATAGCAGTTAACGACATAGCTTGCTAAGGAATGGTAAATTTGAGGACAAGAAAACTACTTTGGGGATACAAAAGGTCACCCAGAAATATGTTCAAAATTTTTTGTCTCCAAGACGAATTCTTTTCGAAAGAGCCATTTTTAGTCCAAGTGCTAATACCTCACCGATAATTATGGAAAAATGATATAAAGTATCCACAGCAATAGAAACTGTTCACAAATAATATAGATACACATTTTCCAAATCCCTGCAAAATATGCCACATTGTACATAGTTATAATTTCAAAAAAAAAAAATTGATATATAAACAATTATTCGTGAACAATAAGAGAATTTACATTGCTGAGGGAACACCTTTAAATTCTGTATTGAATACTATTGGTCTGCATTTCTATGTGGGCTGCCAAGCCTGCTATACTTTTGTACTGTTATTGCAAATACTCTTGATTGTGGGCTATTCTTTTGTGAAGAAATAATAACATAATTCATTAAAAAGATATATATATATAACGCTGATGACTGAACCAAAAGGCAAATGATGGAACTTCAGGTGAAATTTGGAACAAAACTGTCTTTTTATGTAGAGATAGTACTAACCTCTTTTCCGTGGTTAGTTTCAGATGTGGAAGTCCCATTTGTTCTGTTAGGATGTCCAACATCTGTGTCGTTTCTTTATTGTTATCATGTTCAGTCCATTCGCCATTCTGTGTTGTCTCTAAACTGGTATCATTTCTGTGGATTCCACTTCCATCCCAGTGTCCATGGGCTCTGGAATATTTGACTCTGTCTCTTCAAAATTCTCCAAGAACGGATAAGCTAGCAAAATCTGATCCAACATTTGATAATCGTCTGGTAAATCTGGGAGGATCAATGGGTAATCATTCTCTGAAGATAGCAAGTCTTTTTCGAATGGTAAAGACATGGAATCCATATTTATGAAGAACTCGTTTGCTCCATTTTCCAGATCTTGAGACGCATTTGAGTTTGAGATTGGCATGATGACAGACTCTGGGATCTCATTCCTTGGTGGCTGGTACATCACTATCTGCCCATCGGAAGCTACAGGTTCATCGTCTTCGGAACCTTGTTCTAGTGTGGGGTGACGTCTCTTCTTGCTTGCGCCAGCCGTGTGCCAGTTCTCATTCTGCTGAAACAGCTGAGTCAAAAACCCAGGGTTCTGCATTGCCATTGCCAAGAAAGATAGCATCTGTTGCTGTGCTTTCTCCATTCCTTGAAGGCGATTTGTCAAGCAATGCAATCTAGCTTCTGAAATTTGCTGGTGCTGCCGGACCTTAACCAACTCCTGCATGAGCACATTTTTGTCCCTCTTGAGACTCTCTACCTCCTCAGGAAGCCCAAATTTTCCAACTTCAACGCATGCTCCAACTGAAGTGTTCTTTCTCTGGGACTGTTTCTGTTGAACAAAACCTTGAGAATGTTTCCTCCGGTTAATACTCCTCAACAAATTAAGATTATTCTAGAATTGATTTTTCCAAGCTTCATCTATTTGTTGGCTTTGCAAATTAAACCTTAATTTGTATCTTTGGGGTAGCTTTGGGATACAGAATGATGTAAGAGACAGTAGACTAGCAATCAATCCACGCAGCAGTTTAGAGGCAGGTCAGGCTTGAATCACAGTGCTAATTTTGAAAAGCTTTAAAGACTGGGATCACTGTCCGAGCATGTGGGTGTTTGTTTAAACTGATACTCTAAAAATTCATTAGTCAAACTCCGCTCAACTAAGCCTTACCCCAATAAACTAGATTGGCTCCACATCTCTCTCTTAAATAATTAAATATGTCCTCAAATAGTTCGAAATGAGGAAGGGGGATATGATTTTTAAACATTTGAGTTTGAATGTGTAAGAAGTCATATAGTATTGGTGGCAATATTGGAAAAATGATTCACTTTTTTCGTCAATACTCCCAATCCTTAAAAGTATCATACCAGTATTGGGTACCAGTGATACCAATACGGTCAATACGATATCGATACCTTTGATCCATGAATGGTACAACTGAGGGTGATTGAATATTTGGGACCGTCTGTGAGAGACCGACACACACAACTAGAGCATCTTTAGTGGGCTTCATAGTGGTAGCCACTCCATATATGCCCGTTTATGATAGCCCAATTAGAACCCAAGACCGATTGACCCAATTATCAACCTCATATCCACCCTAGCTAAGCCCATTTAGCTAAATAAATGTTCACGATGCAACCTTAGTAATTGGTTAAGCCCAATTAAACCTGATCAAAACCGACCCAACGCGATGGCTTGACACCCTACTTAAACTAATAGAAGAGAGGAAAAAAAAAAAAAAAAGAGGCTCACAGCCAAAATACAAACCAGAGTAGCTTTGAAAGTTTGGGTCCCATTTTTCTTCCCCCAGTGCTCTCAGTGCGCATCCAACGGTCAGGATGAGTGTCAAGGCGTTGCCCCACTGGGCGGTCTGGAATAGTCAGGCACTCAGGTTTGCTGTTATTTATTTCAGGAAGTCCAAATCAGAATCGGATTGTGCCTTCTACTTGAGATTCTATAAATATGTGTAAGGCTTTGCCTCTGGCTTCGTACTTATTTTTCGAGGTTTCGTCGTAGTAGGTTGAGAAAGGAGGAGGTGAATATTGATGCTATAAGAAATTAGGGTTACAAGGACGAGAAGAAACGGAAGGACGAGGGTGATCGAATATGGAGGAGATGACCTCAAAGCAAGCGAGGAGGAGGAACCATAATAATACAACAACGCATTCTGAATCTGATGAAGCAGGTATGTTTACGAATCTCCCTCGGGACATTATTTATGAGATTTTGAGTAGACTTCCCATTGAATCTGTTCTCCGATGCATGAGTGTATGCAAGCTCTGGTCTACCTTTCCATATGATTCTTATTTCATCGACCTCCACTTCAATAAATCCATGATGCATCATCGACCACCCACTCTTGTTCTTACAACGTCATCATCACTATTTCACAATAAGGTGAGCAGCCAACTCATGGTGAGTGCTGAGGAAGGGGAAGGTGGTGACTGGATGAAAGCCACACACATCCCAATGGGGGATTTTGAACTGCTGGAAGGGGAATATATTGATATTGTGGGTTCTTGCAACGGCTTTCTCTGTATTGTGCCATGGGAGGGTTTGGTTCACATCTGCCTCTATAATCCCATTACAAGAGAGACTATGAAGTTGCCCAAATCACATCTTGTTTTACCCCCCACAAACTCAAGCACAAAAATCGTGAAAGCTTTTGGTTTTGGTTTCGGCAGCTTAAGCAAGAAATATAAAGTGATCGTAGTTTATGACTTACTCGATTGCAAGATTATAAGATATAGTGAGATAATTACAGTGGGTGAAAGTTCATGGAGAAAGTTAGACGTCCCAACATTATCATATGATCAACTATTAGCAGATCCGGTGCTTTTGGATGGAACCCTCTATTGGCTCATAATCATTGATAATGACGACTATAGTCGATGCGTTCTTGCGTTAGACATTGACAGTGAGAAGTTTTGGACTATCGATTGCTGTCCTCTTCCTATTAGAAGAGAGTCTATACAAAGAAGATATTTAGTTCCAATGGATGGATCTCTTGCCTTAATTGATTATTATGCCTACACAAATCCATGGCGTTTGGATATATGGTTACTTGAGGGTAGCAAGACCATGGGGTTCTCATTTACTTTAACTACTTACGATATGTCAGAATTAGTCCGTTGGGGAGATCTTTTCACAGTTATTGGTAAACATGGCCACGATACATTCCTGCTAAATGTATGTAGGATCGAGAATTGGGATCCTACATTGAGATCCTTTATTCTCTACTCTCCAACGAAGAAGCAGCAGTATTTCTGTGTTCAAGGAGGACTATATGAATCTGATTTGGAGCTGAGAAGTTGGATGGTGCCGTCCCTCAAGTCACTAAGGCTCTGAATCTCTGATAGATAGTTATTTAACTTGAGTAATCATGTATAAATTGATCTATGTTAGATCCATGGAAGAACCTTAGCTGACCTTTCTTTTCCATCATTTTATATTGGCATATTGTATATGGGTACTACTTCTATTGTTTGCATTATCAATGGATTGCTTGAGATTCTTATGTGTTTTTGTCACAGATTTTGATTATGTCTGATATGAATTCTTCTCCCTACACCATCCTCTAAGCTTGCTCAGAAGTTGTTGCCTTTACATAGATGTGCTTTCATTATGAAGAATTATTTTCACCATTTAGATTTTTGTGTTTCATAATCTGTTCTTGCCTCTAAGCTTCCTACAGTGTTTAGACAATGTTTATAATCAGACTTTTAAAACCTGGGATCTAAGACAAATGACTCGAAAATATCTAAAACAGGGGGGCCTTGAAGGATTTATTTTTTGGCTCCATTCCCTCTGTCGAAGAAATGTGAAGAACAGTTCGGGACAAAGGTGAGAAATTCTCAACCTCGATCTCCCCTGTTCCACTGTACCTTCTTCTTTTCCTTTTTTTTCTGGGTTGTGTGCCTAAAATGTGACTTCGACTATTGATTCCATCTTTGCGCAGGAAGACCATCTTCTGATTTTGTCTTCTCCAACCGATGAAATTTTGAGCTGAAATCAGTCGTTGAAGAAGAAGAATAGTAAGAGGTGAATCTCTTTCTCTGCTCAAGAAACTCTTCCTCATCTCTTGAATCTCTTCCTCGGTTGTTTCCCTCTTTCAATGGACCTAACCCTTAGTTGCCACATTGTACAGAGAGATGTCTAGGTGACGTTCTTCATCTTCTCTAAGAGGGGCTTGTCCACTCGATTGAGCCCTACATTGAACACCATATTTTAGGGTTTGTAGGTTGCGGGTGTGGGGCATTGATGGAATGAGGAGGGAGTGAAACATCATTGGAGAAACTTGGGCAGCATTTTTGTATCCATGTATCCACATGAGAAATCTGGGTTTTCCTTTTCTAGGTTCTTGTTTTTGCAATATTAATGGATCTGCTGCACTCATCTTTCAAAGACTAGATTTGTTGGTCTTTCCATGTTTACGGAATCGATACCGAAAAAGTTTACAGATTCAATGTTTATGCATATTTCTGAGAAGGATTCTTGCAAATTTTTAGCAATGCCAGAATAATCCTGAAGAGAAATTCATTTTCATCTTTCCATTCCCCCTTTTTACATTGCTTCCTTACCAAAAGAGGAAAAAGAAATAACATTTTTAAGTCAATTTATTTTAAATGTTCTTATTTTTTAATGGTCATGGATCTTATTATCTGTCATTATTCAAGGCCGATAATCTGTTTTTTGTTTCTTTATTAGGTTTTTGAAGGAATTGGGCATTTGTTCTTTATGGTTGTAATTACTATTTTTATTTATTAATGGGCAGGATTTTGTGGGTTCTCTCAATCAAGAATAGTTCTTTTGTGGATGGATCATTTTATGCATTGAAGCATTGAGAAATTTATGATTACTGATTTTTTTTTTTTTTCTGTATATTTTGATTCGAGAATGCCCATGTCAGTGGTTAATGGTGATTTTCTAAAGGAAGGACTGTGTTATGAGTTTTTTTTTTGGGGGGGGGTGGGTGGATTGGAGACCAAATTATAGATTAACTTTGTGATGAATTCAGCTGGCATAATGTGTTGGTTCCTATCAGATGGGAGAGCAGTTGATCAGTTCTTGCTGACTTAAGAAATGGGTTATTGGGAATCTAACGATTTCATTTTGAAAGAAAATGCACACTTTATATATTTCCCAAGTTGAAGGGATCTCTTGATTGGAACGCCCCTGGGGGAGGGGTTTCGAGTAGAGATAAAAAAAATAGTCCTACACCCTTCTTTATGAACACTTTTTTATGATTTAAATCTCTCATTTTAGCTGCATACATCTGTATGCCTGCTAAGTTTGAATTTTTTTTGTTATGCTTTTTCTTCCGCTGTTCTGATATTTGATTGCACCATACAGGATGGCTGATGTAAAATTTCATGGATGGTTAAACCTTTTAATTTGCTTTCTGATTAGCTTGAAAGCATATGGATTCTACGGTGGAATGGCTTTTGTTGAAAATGTTGTAGCAAAAGGAGCAGGTATGGATGTATAATACGCTTAATGTTGGGTTAGGGTACATTGCTTTTTAAAATTGAAATTGTTGCAGTGTGCTTGGATGGGAGCCCACCAGCATATCACTTCGATGAGAATCATTAGTTGAGATTCCTTATGCATAGTACAAACAACATGAATCGTTAGCTCAAATGGAAGAGCATATGCAGTAATTCCCATGAGATGGTGGTTTGAATTCATAGAGACTTTTCATAGAAAGAATAGAGAAGTGTAATATGTGTTCATTCAATTTGGAATTTGCAGGACTATATTTGATTAATAATAGTTCGATCTCCTTGATTTTATGTTCATAAAATTTAAGCTTCATTAATTTTTTTTTTTTTTTTTTTTTTAATGTTTCCAATTCATAAGTTTTTATTTTTTTAACCATTTTATGTGTCCAATTTTTTCACAGTTCAGGGACACTCCCTTGAATTTGTCAAATTTTTTTTTTCCGAAGTGTAACAAATGAACTTAGTAATATAATACTAAAAATGTGTTAAAAAAGTAATGTTGGGACATAAAAATATCATCGCATTGTCTATAGGGTGCAAGTTTGGTCATAACGGGGCAAACTTGCCCTGATCCTGAATAGGGACAGACCCAAAAATTTTGGCCCTGAGGGTCAGCCCAACCCTGAAATTTGGGTCGGTAAGGGTTGAGGCCTTTAGCCCACCCAGCCCACTCTGAACCTAGCCCTAATTTTTTTATCCTGACTTTTGGTTTGGCTTTGCCTGGCCTGGCCTGGCCTGGCCTTGATTTTTAGCCATGACGTTAACCTTGATTTTGAGCGTAATTTTTGATATGTTAACCCTGATTTTTACTTGCCAAATTGGATAGAATTGGATACGAATCAGATAGTGAAGGCAGGAAGAGATGTTACGCTAAACCAGAGAGCCACAATGAGGATTGGTGAGAGTGAGGGAGTGAAAAAGTTAAGAGCGAAGGAAGGAACAAGTAAGAATTGGTTACCGCCCTTACATGTCGTATATTGCGTCACCTGCAGGTGAATCACACTTTCAACCCAATTAGTAGAAGGATCCTTGGTAGAAAGTAGAAACGGTATGCAAGGATATTTCTGAAATATTATAGTGCATAAATACACTCAAGTTAAACACTTCTGTCCAAGCAAGGACACTCAGTTGGTGGTGCCAATCTAGTATCGGGATCTTCTCCTTAGCGACTATTCATTTTGGTCTTGCCAATAACCATTTGGACGATCGATAAGTGTTCAAGTGGTGATCCAATGACTCTCGGTGCAATGTTTCTGTTCTGGTCGATATAAGCACAGTCGTTGAATCACCGTTTGAAGACATGATGATCATTCAAGTAGCTGTGGGCTGACCTGGGCGATCTACGCTCACAAGAGGAGCCAGATCCGTCAATCAGTTGGACCCAATTTTGGTTAGTCAGATTTAATCGGGCTTCTTCACTATAGGATTTTGCACCTTAACCTGCTCGTTTAAGTAATCAATCCTCATATGTTAGGCATGAATATGATCCCATTTATAAACGGCCGATCGAGTATTGGTCTTTAATGAGGCTACCAATAATTGGACTGAAGGGTAGTCGGGCTAATAACGCATTTATTTCTAAATGGATTATAATTAGGCTTTAAACAGTCTTTAAATGTATCGGATTTAGTAAACAGTGCTCTAAAAAACCTCTGAACAAGTTATAAACAGACATTAAACATGTTGGGTCAAATCGAACTATTAATTGGTGTGATTCTGATCAGGCGCTAATCAGGTAGCACCCTTTTATTAATAGAGTTAGGCTACTTTGGGTTTTCAACCGTTGGGTCTGTCGATCCAAGTCTGTAATTAACACCCCACGTAGAGGAATGTGCAACTCAGACAAGGGCACGGCTGTTATTGCAAGCCCCCTATGTTTGTAGCGGAAGGCCTCTCACGGACAGAATTCTGCCCCTATACGAGCGCCAAAAAAGGAAAAAATCTACTTAGTCATGTAAAGATGTCGTACCTATTATAAGGGCGAGATATCGGCCGTTTGAATCGCGATCGATAATTTATCGGCACTTCTCTTTCTCTAATAAGCAAATGGATCTATTCAAGTTCAAGAAACGTTAAGCTTCCAGCATGGTCCATGTTGATCTTTACTCCCATCATATTCAATTTTAACAAATGGCATCATGTTGTGGGCCCACCATTTACACACTAACTATGGATATCAACTTTATTTAGATCTCATTTTATAAGTAAAATTAGATTAAAAGCAAAGGGAAGGTTATGCAACTATGCAACTATTATCATGAATAATTGCGCAAGTAATCCAATATCACACTTAATATGCAATTAAATTTTTCTTCACTTTTCATCTAAAATATTATTGAAATTTGATTTCAATAAATTGAGTTTTACATTATACAATTATTCTTGATAATGACTTGAAATTTACATTGCATCACTTTACTGAAAATTCTAATCAATGGGAGCATGATAGTGATACTTGTGAGAAGTGTGATTTCTCAAAGGATCTTCAGAGATGAATATGGAATCGCTATTTAGATTAATGTCTAGGACCTACATTCATAATACATCATTGCATTTTAATTGGTACAATCGTGAAATCAAGGTCAAATTAAATCACAGATCAAAGCTACCATCACTAGGATAGCTTAGTGGTGGTAGTTTTGGCTTGTGGAGCCGGCATCCAGGGGAGGTCGTGGGATCGAACCCTGTTGTACTCATTGTGTGAATGACCACCCGTGGGTTATCCAAGTAAACTGTTTTTCCCATTCGATGTGTGAATGACCACCCGTGGATTATCCAAGTAAACTGTTTTTCCCATTCGATATCTACACCTTGATTAAAAGGCATCATGGTCCACCCAAATAAACTGTTTTTGCCATTCGACATCTATTTTTATAAAACAATGAACATCTAACATGAAAACATCATTAGGTTGACAATGACTAATCTAGTCAATGACTTTTTCATATTGGATTTTGGGTTTGGATCAATCTCATCAGGTTGACAATTTTCTAAAATATAAGACAATTAAAACCTGTTTAAGCCCCCATTACAATCTGATTTATCAGATTAAATGCTAAAACCTGATTGAGCCCAACACAAGACTAACCAAGATCGACTAATTCCTTAAATAGATAAGTCACAATGTAAGAGTATAGGCATGCTAGGCTCGGCTTGGCCTAACTAAGATTGATCCAACCCGACCAATTGAACCCTTACTTACACGGTTCAATTACAGTTCCTATATTCAATCCATATACTATAACATACAATATATAGTTATATTATAGTATAGTAAATTTATAAAATCTAATACTAATATTAGTAATATATACTATAATATATTAGTATAATAATGTATTGATATACTATAATATTTAGTATTATTATATATCAATATACTATAACACTAGTATCCAATTTGGTTCTAGAATTCGGTTCCTATGTTGGAATCCTAACCGAACCAAACCAAATTTGGTTCCAATTTGACGTTTGCTATGTTCATACTTTTCAGACAAGAGCGTTAGTTACATGTCGATTCTCGCACGCAGATTTCAGAAAGAAACAAGGAAGTCCCTTCTAATCTTATCTCAAATTTTACTACAAATTAATTGTCTAAGCACTTCTCCACCTTGACAAGCATAAGGAAAAAAGTCAGAACGGAACCCAATCAATTAACAAATCGTTAATTCAAATCTCTTCAATTATTTCCCGATCGCAGAAGATCGAAGACAGTTGTACGAAATTGCAGAAAACGAAAACGAGATTCGATTCAATTAAATCACCCTTTGTATCATAGTCGTCTTCAGCTTCTACAATCTTGATTCCCCGGAGGATTTATTATCATCCATGGCGTCTCTTAGTTCTTCTTCCCAGGTGATTCGGGGGAACTCTGGTGTAGAGTTCCCGCAGCTTCGTCGCTCTGGATTCCGGAATGGAATTAGCAGGGTTGGGTTCAAGATTGTTGCTTCGGAAACGAAAACGGAGCCCGATCTGAGTGTGACTGTAAATGGTCTGAAGATGCCGAATCCCTTCGTTATTGGTTCGGGACCGCCTGGTACTAATTACACGGTTATGAAGAGGGCTTTTGATGAAGGCTGGGGTGCTGTGATTGCCAAAACGGTAAATTTGATTGTTCTTTCTTTTTGATTGAATTTGATTTGTTCATGTTTCTCTGCCTTTTCTTCTATTCTAATCATAAATGAATATTCGTTTTAATTATGGTAGTTTCCATTTGTGTCAAAAGTTAATCTTTTCCATAGTCATGTTATTGTGAGGAATAACTGAATTAATATGAATAGTGATCATTTCTGATGACACATTATATAACGATTGTGTTCAGAACAAGGAAATGAAGGTGTAAACAATCAGATCATGCATGGAACCTCTCCATTCGCATTGGGCACGGGTCCAGTTATGGTTCCTATGAGATCATTCTGTAGATTGGCTTAAAAGCTAGCTAGGTAGATGACTTGTTTGTGCTCTTTTGCTTGGGCATCTCAACTTCTTTGGCCACTGCTCTCCATATGATGCATATGGCCCAGAGCTCAAAATGCTAAGCTCTTAAGAAACACTAATGTTTAAAGGCTTCCTACGCGGTCCACTTAAGAAGTCCTACTTCAATAGCCCTCAAAATCTCTCACATGGCAAGTTTCAGTGTGATCAAAGTTTTCTGAGTGGGCTGTATCTTTTGCCAGGTATCATTGGATGCAACTAAAGTAATTAATGTAACCCCTCGGTATGCTCGCCTTCGAGCAGGAGGAAATGGCTCTGCTAAAGGACTGATTATTGGCTGGGAAAATATAGAGCTAATCAGTGACCGACCTTTTGAGACTATGCTTGCAGAATTTAAGCAATTAAAAAAAGAATACCCAGACAGGATACTCATTGCTTCGATTATGGAGGAATACAACAAATCGGCGTGGGAGGAACTTATTGAGCGTGTTGAGGAAACTGGAGTTGTAAGTTCTCATAGTTTCTTATCTAAATTTTTATCCAATCCAACTACCTTTCTTATCAAAGGTTGATTGCATCCAATGGTCATTTTTCTTTTTGCTCAGGATGCCATTGAAGTTAATTTTTCATGTCCTCACGGTATGCCAGAGCGAAAAATGGGTGCTGCAGTTGGACAAGATTGTGTACTATTGGAGGAGGTATCTGAGTGGATAAATGCAAAAGCCACAGTCCCTGTGTGGGCCAAGATGACTCCCAACGTCACTGACATTACACAGGTTGGATTTCTTTTACTCTATATTCTTGCGATTTGATTTTGCAGGATTCTTTCATTTGATTTTTAACCCTGAATTTTTACATTGGCAAAGGAATAACTGCATCAGACACTTGTTACTCATCTGTTTTACTTGCATAAGCATCTTATTATAGTTTCTTTATCCTCATGTTTGCTTGGGAAATCAATATGGGAAAAAAATATTTATTTTTAGAATGAGAAGCATGGTAAAATAACAAAAGAAGAGAATTATATTTTGCATATTTTAGTTTTGAAGGAAGTACGTGAAATTTTCTTCAAACAGTCTTCATTGGGCTGAATTGGAAGGTTTAATAGTTTGTTTTAGAGGCATCATAACTGTCCTAGCTGAATTACCCTATTGCCTGGCTGTTGTTTTTTATTTGGTTTCCCCCACCCCCATCCCACTCTAATTGTTAACTCCATAACACCAGAAACGTTTTTTTGGATGACTTCCAAACGCAGCCTCAAACTCTATACCACTTATCATTGTCAAATTATTGTCTCTAATTCAAGCAACTAGTTTTGCATTACCTCGGTGAATGACAGCTGTTTGTTCTGCTAATCGAACTCTTGTAGTTTACCAAAGGAAAAAAAAGGGAACTCTTGCATACTGGACTCTACTGGACTCTACATGGCATTAAAATTTGACATGTCAAATGTTCATTATTTTGAGGAAACATATCAAGTCATTGGAGTTCTATATTTGCTAAAGGCCATGACATAACCATTATCCTTATTAGACAAGCTTGACTGTGCTAATTTTGAAATTTCTGTGTCAAATGGATACGCATATCATTTTATAGTGTACACATGTGTGTAACCATAATATGAGAAGCTAGCCTCGTGTTTGCAGATTCATGGTCCATAACACATATTTAATATCTTAATTTTTAACACTCAAATCTGTTTGCATTAAAAGTATCATCTGATTAGATGCCATAGAAGGTCTTGAGAGATTGATGTGTCATGTTGTATTGTTGTGTGTTTCATATCTCAGTAAACTTTTCTATTTGTTACAAGGTCTTACAATAAGCAGAGATTAAATAATAGCTTTCATTATTTTGGAGTTGACATTTTCTGGTCCCTTTCTGCAATGATTATGGGAGCAATTCCTAGTTTCTCCTCCCTGTTCCTTAGTAATATGCAGATTCCTATAAATATAAAATAGAAAACAATTTATCTTATATGCGATATGCATGGAGCAAGTTGACAAACAGAATGGCATGATCATTTGTTTGAGAAGATCTGAATTAATTCTCATTGAGATGCAAGGAATGCTTAATGGCTATTTTGGAGTAGAGCGAGCGTTATGAATAATATGATATAGCTAGAATATATCTTAAAAAACAATGTCCGACTCAATTCAATGAAGCTGAGGATTCCTTGGAATTCTTTTTATGCATACTATAGAAAACACATGGCTGGATCCTCAAAACATCTGCTAGGGATTCGTAGAAATGAATTTGGTTTAGAAGTCTTTTTTGAAAACTTCTTCAACTAATCAGAAGCTTATTTTAACTGAGCCACAATCCCAATGTTTCCATGACAGAAAGAGAACTAGAACAATCAGTATCTGCACAAGTGAAAAAGAGGAGGAGGAAGAGAAAAGAAGAGCAAATTGATTTGATCGTGTATTATCCTAATCGGCTGCTAAATTATTTATTAATAAGAAAGAAAATAATAATAATAATTTGAGACATCCCTAGATAAATATTTACCCATAAACCTCTGAAACTTAAACAACATGACAGTAAACCCCCCTGCAATATTACTTAACAGTTTCTACCAAAATTACGATTCAAAATGGTGCTTTGAGATATATTTTTAGTGAAAATGGTGTCTTAAATTCTGTAATCTGGTTTATTAATTTATTTCCATTTAATGTGATACTTTCCAGACTGCCAAGCCTTTTCTTTTTTGTTTGCTAACAGTTAAATGGGTGTGCAAAAATATCAATTGCTTGAATCATTTCTCTGATCATATTATCATCTCAATTCATTGTGTTGAATGTAGCCAGCCAGAGTGGCACTGAAATCAGGCTCCGAGGGTATTGCTGCTATTAACACAATTATGAGCGTTATGGGAATCAACCTTGACACTTTACGTCCTGAGCCTTGTGTTGAGGGGTAAGAAATTTTACCTTTATTATTATGACAATATTTGGCCTTCTTTTCTTTTCACACTATTTCCAGAGTGTTTCCAATTATTTCATGCATTCTAATTTGTTGAGTTCAGATACTCCACTCCAGGAGGTTATTCGTCCAAGGCAGTGCATCCTATTGCACTAGGAAAAGTTATGCAAATTGCAAAAATGATGAAGGAAGAATTTGGTGATAAGGATTACTCTCTCTCTGGCATTGGAGGAGTAGAGACAGGCAGTGATGCTGCAGAATTTATTCTTCTTGGGGCAAATACAGTTCAGGTTGGACTACAATCTGCAGTTCTGCACCTATTCTTTGCGTGCTTAATTATTATCTTCTTATTCAGGATTTAACTCTCATAATTTTCATTGTCATTATGTTTCTGAAATTTGGGCCCTGAGGGGATAGGCTTTTTTGTGAATTTGTTTGATTAAATGTAGTTATTATATCTGCATACTGTTCACGCAGACCTCTTTGTAGTGGAAATTTAAACCTAATACAAGCAACTAGCTTCCTCTCATAAACTTCAGTCCACTACGTAGATATTCTACCTGCAGTTCACAAATCTATGGTTAAGGGTCCACAGATTAGAGCTTGTGTAATTTGTGGACCCCTCTAAATAGATACAAACTACATCTAAGTAGCATTACACTTCAACCATGGTAACTTCCATGAAAACTCACACTAATTTTATTAAGATATTAGCTAACAAGAGTAGCCAAGTAGAGGATATTGAGATGGACGAGTAGCACACTAGGAGTGCTAAAATAAGAAATGAGCACATTCAAGGTAATTTAGGAATGGCTTCAATAAATGTTAAGCTGAATGAAAACACTTTAGGTGGTGTGGGTTTGTGTCGATGGCTACTGAAATGTGCCAGTAAAAAGTGATGAGTTGCAGATTTGTGGCTGCCAAAAGATCAAGGGGTGGATGGAAAAAATTAACTCGGGGTAAGTAGTGTAGAAACTAAATTGTGGTGCCTCCAAGACCCACATTATAAACTTTTTACCTAGCTTCAAAGGATGGAAAATAGTGGCAAGGAATGCTTCCCTCTGTGCTCTGGTGATCATTTCAATTTGTTCCGTCATTCTCTTAATAAGCTCTTTATTTTGTATGGTATATGTCGTTGTGATGGGTTGGCAAGTGATCTATCTGTTCATGAGGTTAATAGCTTCCCAATTAAATGTTCAGGTTAAGTCTTTGGCCTAGTTTTAGTTGCTAAAATCACCTGATCCAAAAATCATAATGGTTGAAGGAAAAGGTAGGAGTATTGTTTCCTTACTGCTTTGAGCTGTAGAATGGTGATTAAGAAAGTTGGATACTTCCTGTAAGAATCTCTAGTTATATTTGAAATTTCAACACTAAATCCTCCAATTGTAATTTAGATGCCACCACTTTTCCAGAATGATCTGAAGTTAGGATGCCAAAACTTAATTCTCTATAGGTACCAAATTTTGCAAAATGATCTGAAGTTCTATATTTTCTTTCAGACCCTTGTGGTGCTGCAAGTATAGTTTGGATGCCACCACGTTCGACAATTCTTGTTCCAGTCTTCCAAACAGAATCTTTTGGTTCTTAAGTAGTGGGTGGCTTCACATCTTTTCTGATCATATGTTCATATATCACTCACATGTGCTTGCCTACTAATGATCATACAAAGTAACTATTTGTACAAATTGCAACATTTGGCTTTGGTCTATGTAAGATATTGTGTAGTGAGGGAAAGGTATCATCTGGAGTAAGACATGGTAAAAGAAAATCTGAAAATTGGCCCATAAATTTACTTTGAGAAGTGCTGCCTAGCTATTGGTCATGTAGCCCGGAGTTCCTGGTTTACTGTGACTATGTCAACAACAACTCAGCCTTACTGTGACTTATGTACTGAGCAATAATTATATGAAACATGCATTTTCTAATTTCTCAGATTTTCTGATTATTGGTTTTTTCATTTGTTTTCTTGTAAAAATAATTTTTTACCAATAGTTTATTCTTGAAACTTTTTATTATCTGATCTAATTCTGTTAACATTATAGGTCTGCACTGGTGTGATGATGCATGGGTATGGCCTTGTGAAGCAACTCTGTGCTGAGTTGAAGGATTTCATGAGAAAGCACAATTTCTCTTCAGTAGAAGATTTCAGGGGGTATGACTTAACTTTTATTCAGTTGTGTTGTCTACTTTTAATGCTCACTTTATACTGTAAAGATGGGAAGATGGCATATCTTTGCCCTCTTTTCTTTTGGGGGTGGGGCAAAAGGAACACAATAGATCCAGCAGATACGGTGCTCTGAAAAGTGTGACTGTTCCAGGAGATCTGCCAACCCTTCCCATTAAAACACATCATTTTTTGTCCACAAAAAGGCATGGGTTTACCACCTCTTTCCTGTTATCCCACCTTTAATAGTTTTTGGCTTGGATGCTCAGTTCACACCCGGATGGGAAGGCCTTTCAACAGTCTTCAACCATCTGATAGCTTGGATCATCCAAACTGGAGAATTGTATGTCTGGCTGTAGGGTGCTTACAGTTTATTCTATATTAGAAACAGTATTGATAGAGGCATGGTTCCAATTGAATTTGAACTCCAGAGTCTAAACGTCTTGCTACAGTTCAGAAATCCCCTCTTGCTACGCTTCAGAAAGCCTTAGCCAGCAGGCAAATTAGACTTTTCTCAGCCGTTCACAAGTGGGCAGTGATTAGGTCAGCTAGAGGTAGCTGGCTAGCTCACTCTTGATATTACAGTGGAAAGAAGTATGTAGGACATAGTTGTTAGGGGTCCAGTGCCTTGGCCTCCTTTGTCGCCTTGGTGAGTGCCTTCTCTCCTTGTTGGTGTCACCTTGCATCCAGGCCACAAGGTCCCTCCAATGCCTTGGATCGTCTAGACCCGTGACAACTATGACTAAGAGTACTTATGTAAGTACATGGGGGTGGATAAGTGTAATTACTAAAATACCCCTAAATACTTTTTTGCTTGTAATTTTCCCTCACTAATATATGTTATAGATATACTGAACCTCAGAGCACAAGTATGCTTAACCCATCGTTGTTCAGACTGTTGGACCAGACAATTGCACAATACGGGATCACTGTCTTGGCCAGAACAGTCACATTAGTATTTGCTTTTGAATGATGGGTTGTGTTTTCTGATGTGGCAATTTTGTCTGCTACAGAGCCTCTATTCCATACTTCACGACGCATACAGATTTAGTACGAAGACAAAAAGAAGCTATCCGGCAGCGGAAAGCAATCAAGAAAGGATTGCAATCTGATAAAGATTGGACTGGAGATGGCTTTGTGAAAGAGACTGAGAGTATGGTGTCCAACTAAAATCTGCAATTGGAATAGGCCTTCTCTGACACATGTTTGAACTGAACATATTTCTAGCTCTGTAATGCAAGTCGATACTTTCTCTTTTCATTATGTTGGGTCAAAATACCAACTCTTTGAACATATACGTAAGTGAATGGAAGTGCAATAATTGGAATTCTCTTACTAGTTTTTTAAGCTGAATTGTGTACTTATCCAATTTGTCTAAGATACAAATAGTCTTAGTTTACCAAAAAAAATTTTAGGTATTAGCATCTGAGAACCAATAGAATCAACCAGAGAAGAAAATGCCATTGGCAAATGTAGAGGCATTCATTTCGGCATTTCACAGTCAGATGACAATGCTGCTCATTTTTGCTGATAACAATAACGAACCTATTTTTATCATAGAATACTGGATAGTTCCTCAGTTTAGTTATTACCTGTTCATAATATCTCTTTATGTTAAGCATGTTGTCTATCTCTAGTGAACCAACACCAACCTGGTATTGGTTGGCATGCCTTTTTTGGGTGTGCGATCAAATACAAGAAAAGAAGAAATCGAGCTTAGTTTTTGATTGATACATGAAATGACAGAGATACAACAACTGCTCATATTGTTCATTTAAATCAACCTTGTCGCTCGTTTGTTGTTTACAGACTATCTGTTGCCCACGCATTCCTAATCACATCGCTCGTCCAGTTTCAGGTATCATTCTTCTCTTTTACCTGCATAAGAATGTCCCATGACAAGGGAATTAACAGCTATTTTTGGTTGCAGGTTTCATATATAAGTCCACAAGTGTTCACTATCTCTAGACCATGCATGGCCCAGTATCTCTCCACCCATGATGAAGAGAGAATCTCTTCATCTTCCTAATCTGACCCTCTGATTGGACTGGAAAAGGGTAGTTCAGATCATGAATAATAAGGGGGTAGGAGTTAATGATGAACCCATAGTAGCATCAGATCACTATTGATGAAGAGATTCTCTCATCACCCAGGGTGAAGGAAATCTTGGTCCAATCCACTATAGTTCATCCTTTTTTTCATTTCTGAGTTTGACCAAGTTTGACCAGTTCTTGAAAGATAATAATTTGCTTGAATTGGGCGTTCCACAATAGTCCAAACAGGCATAAAATCAGACTGGACTGACCATATATACTCAATAATTCATCAACTCAGTCTTTTACAAAAATGGCTTTATTTCCAGGGCATCTTTTTATACTCGAAAGAGTGCCTAAGGTTCTACCTTGGTCACCAGCAAGATGTGGACACATGATTAATCAGGTGGATTGCTGATTATCAGTACCAGCATTTCAAGGGTCCCACCTAAGATATCTTTGTGAGTTAAAAAGTAAAATCCACCCACAGATCAGACTTCAGAGGCAGATATGCCAGGATCCTCTGCGGTAGATCTCTGTAGGGTCCCCTGCAGCAAGGAGTACAGGGACCTGAGAAAGTAATACCAAACTGCATACACCCTTTGGTCCCCAAATCACTAAAATTAATGGCCTAATGTTTTGGTCTGAGTTAGTCTGAAGTTGTCAGTTCTTCTTCTCCTGGTAGCCTTAGATTTGGAAGGTTTAGATCCATGGGCCCATTATTGAAAGTTGGTAGAACTACTTAATCTCTAATGGTCCGTCCCTATTTTCACATACGCAGGACGTTAAATAACGACTATTAACTGCACAGAAAGGAAGCTCATTAAAGAGGCAATAGAGAGCTGTTAATTTCAAACCGAAATTTATTCAAACTGAATCGAACCAGCAAACTGATTATTATTCAATTCGATTTTGGGTTTTCATATCGTAAAAGAAACGAAATTGGTTCGGGTTTGGTTTTGAATGATAAACCGGGGGTTCTAAAATTTGTTTAGAACAGTTAAACTGAATAAAACAGAATACAAGCCGACTAAAATGGATTATACCATTTAAACCCGACCGAGACAATTAACACCCTTGGAGAGAGAGAGAGAATTTACCATTTGACACATAGGCATCTATAATCATGCCACTTGGCATTCAGCTGTCGTTGATGTGTTCTCCGGTCGAACCACCCAAGCCATGAACGAAATGGGCTTCCTGGTGGTGACTGCTTTCATCTCCTGCAGCCTTGTCAATTTTAGTGACTTGTACTAACCCAATCCCTACCTGTCATGTGACCCCACGTAGACTGGGTGCATATAGAATCAATAGGAGATAGAATTTTTAAGTTTTACCAAGGAGGGGCGTCATTTTTTCACCTTATTTTTGTCCTTTAACAGAGGTGGGGGCGGCATTTTGTCGCTCTTTGTGTTTGGGGTTTTATAAAGATGGAGGTATCATTTTGCGGCCCTTTATGTGTAAGCAAAGACTGTGCGATTAGAAGCATCAATTTCCCCCTTATCTTATAATCTGACTTCTTTGATATAGAAAGAACAAAGGAGCAAGGATGGTTCGGTGCTATCGAGCTGCCAACCGTCAAGATTGAATACAACATAACATCCATACTAGATCATACTGATAAAAATGTCCTCAAGATTTTGATCCAACGGTTGGCAGCTTCCTTTCTTAATGAAGTAAAACGGAAGAAGAAGAAACTAAAAAAAAACAGAGGCATGGGCCGACAGTTTCATCTTCCCATGGGTCATTATCATATGCTAGCTCTGAACAACTTTGGAGAAATGGGTCGGGTCATGAACTGAAATACTGGATTAGGGACTGTTTTAGAATGTCAACACTTACCAGGAGAGGTAGGCGGGGTGTGAGGTGGGTGGGTCCCCATGCCCGTGAGCTCCATAAGTTGAAAATACATGGCGTCGATGAAAGCTGTAGTTTCTTGCACGGGCTCCTTGATGGCTTCTTTGAGGTCGCTTAGAGCCACACAATACATTTCCTATTTAATTAACACAATCAGATGTAAGACACGTTGCATACAGCATACACTAATTAATAGTATTAGATGTACATTATCAAATCTCAATGAGCAGTATTAAATTAGCGCATTGGAATACACGCATTGATTGGTGGAGAAGCTGTATAGAATAAGAAGTCATATTCCGATCCACTGGTTCGCTCAGTCTGTGTACACTGTAGCTGTCCAATGAGAACCATGCATGTGCAACGGCCAAACCAGAGGAGAAACAAAGAAAGAACACATCTTTTATAGTCTTTACTGCACTGACCAATCCAGAAGGGAAAAAGGGCTCTTGAGAGTTATGAACCCGGTTTAACCCGGCCATCTTGAAAGTTATGCTCTCTCTCTCTCTCTCTCTAACTTGTCTCTCATGTGGTCCTGTTTTGACCAAAAATGGCCGCTCTGTCTCTAGCCATGACCTTCCTGTTTGGTGGGCGCTCTCTCTCTCTCTCTGGGTTTTGAGGAAAGCCAGTATAGAAGAGATGAAAAGAATAGATACGTACCATGAAGTGATCAAGTTCTGAGCAACTGGGCATGCTAGTATTGATCTTATCATTTGCTTGATTTTGTGAATTTCTGGGAAGTCCTTCAATGTCACCCATGCTAGCCTGAAATGACAAGAAAAAATAATAGTATATAGGTTAGAAATGCTAAGAGAGTTTGGAATGTCGAAAAGAAAGACAAATAAATGGTCTCAGTTGAGTAATGAAACTCTGATAAGACTTAAGACTTCAAAGACTTGTTTGAAGAGGAAAAGATAAGAGAGAAGATTGAAAGAAACTGATAAATAACTGAGATAGTCTGTAGATGTTGAATACTGTATCTCTTGACTACTGTTGACTACTACGGGTGACTCAGATATTAATGGCTTTAACTTGTTTGAGAAGAAAAGAGAGGAGAGAGTAGATAAAAAAAAGAAGAGAAAGCTCCATGTCTAATAGTTTTAACCATTAATGGAGTCACCACCTTTCATGTATTCCATCTCCATGACTCCACTGTTGGTGGGTAATGAAATAAAACCCACAAAGCTCCATCTAGCAGTTTTTATCAATATCCTTGTTTCTTGTTCAGAAACATAGATTCAGAGAGAGAGAGAGAGAGAGAGAGGGACCTTTAAACAGTCCAAGTGGGTCTCAATCAAGAACCCATATAAAGGATGGCAAGATATTCTCCTCTTGAGAACCCTCATCATCTTCTAATGATTTGAACTTGTTTGATAAGAAAAGAAGGAAGCGAGTAGATCAAAAAAAAAAAAGAGAGAGAAAACCATCTAGTAGTTTTAACCATTGATGGAGCTAGTCACCACCTTACATGTATGCTATCTACATGACTCCATTGTTCATGGGTATTGAAATAAAACCCACACTGGTCTGTCCTTAATCCTGATCATCATGATCAACAGCATTGTTTCTTGGAGAGAGAGAGAGAGAGAGAGAGACCAACCTTTAAACAGTCCAAGTGGGTCTCAGTCAACAGCCCATATAAGGGATGACAAGAGATTCTCCTCTTGAGAACCTCATCATCTTCTCTTGCACAACCACCATTACCACCACCACCACCACCACCACTTCCTTCTGTTTTTGCGACTGAGACGGCAGAGAACCCTTGATCAACATTCTCTTTACCGTTATCTTCCATATTTGGGATGGGTTGAGAAGCTAGTGTTTGGCCATTTTTAGGAGGGGTTGGGGTGGCTTTTATTGATTTATTTACTATTACTCCAACTGTTGATGTCTGCAATTAGTGCGGACTGTACCAGCATAACTACGTGCGTACGGTGCACACAGAGGGTTCCCACCTATGGGAAGTAATAATAAGTAAGGCCGGTGGCATGCACGATGAAACATTGAAGCTCCCTATTTGCCTTCACCTCCTTGCCCCTATCCATCTCTCTATTGTCTGTTCTCTGTCTTCTTTTAGCATTACGAAAGGAACTCTTCATAGGTATCTCCAGAAAAGTTGATTTCAGAGTACATTATCTCTTATCATGACACTTTATACTATTCTTCCCTCCTTTCAATTTTGCTATAAACAAACAAACAAACAAGCTACTGTTCATGTTGAATCTAGTATCTTCTCCACTGTGTTTAATAATCCAATTCCTTTAATTAATTCTCCAGAAAAAAAAAAATTGGAAAAATATTACTGTTCTAGGGTATAAATTGAGAAGTCATACTAGATAGGTCATATATAGAGGAAGCCTTTGAAGTTATAATATGAATCAGAACCCACTTATGTATCCAATGGATCTTGTACTTGTCAAGAGCTTCAATGGTTTATATTTTCCATTCTTTTCTTTTCTGGGTGATGCTAGGAGGATCATATTTTACCTTATTTTATAGGAACTTCTGATTTCATGAAGTCCAATCCAGTGGTCCTTTTGATAGCTGATCTAACTTGAGTTCCTTAGCCATTACCCTTTTTTTTTTTTTCAAAGAAGTGCGATTATTTTCCATGTCACAAATCAATTTGTGTTGAAATCTGTGCACAAAGTTGTGCATCACTTTTAACTGCTGCTATGTCTCATCAGCTTAGAAGTTCTAAACCACATGGCGTTGTCGTCAAGTAAATTTTTTGTTAAGCTTTTGACAATAAGGGAAAAGGTAGTTTCAATAAACAAAGTTCATATGAATCAGTTTACTTGGCTTCAAAGTTTAATATATTTGCAATCACAACTATCCATCTTAGCTTAGAACTGCTTGACCTTTGAAAATATAAGAAAAAAAAAATTTGGCTTGAGAATTTTGATAAGTAGACAGTAGTACTCCAAAGGCTTCAGCCCATAGGAGCTAGAAAAAAACCATACATCAAGAGAGGATGGTTGAAATTACCTATTCAAGCTATCTTCTCCTTTTTCATTTTGATTTGAAATAATCAACTAAAATGCTGCCAGGAATGATACCAAGACAAGCTACCTAGAACAAATCATGGGGTCCAAGACTCCATTATATCTTTAATTTGTCTCAGTTTACAATCTGTCAGGTGGGCCCAATCAACAATGGGTTCCTTTGGAAGTAGTAGGGATTCTACTTTATTAGGATGATATCTAAAAGAGAATTGAATGAAAGAGGGGCACTGAAAGGTTGGATCTTTGGGTGGTTCACTATGCAAGCATCTTGTTGGTACATTTATATATAGTGATTCACAAAGATCCTGGACCCATCCTTTGTCTCATGTCTCCACACTCCACAGTCTACTTTTGCTTTTCCGGGCTATTCAGGTTTCTGTTCCAGACCATGTGCTTAAAGATGGTTCAGCTGTTGTGTTTCTTGAGGATGTAGGGTACATTCCCACAAGCAAACTAGCCAGTAGGCATTGATTATGTGTCTTTCATTCAGATAAACAATAAAGCCTGGTAATTAAAAACCAGTCTTAGGTTCAATCAAATCAATAAAGCCCTTGTAGCACTTTGGATCAGAACTAGTCTTCTAATGTTCTTAAGGAACCAAGGAGACATCAGTAAAAGTTGAGATAAGAAAGACAAGTAGAAATGAATCAAGGAGAGAAAGGAAAGATAGCCAGCCATAGTCAGGTGTCTCATGTTGACCAATGAGTGTAACTTTTGTGCTCTTTGAAAGCTCATAGCAAAGAGATCCATGGCACTGAAGTTTTCAGTAGTCTTTATTAGTTTGGTCACCTTTTTGTTCTTTCTTGTTATTTAATCACTTCATACATGAGAACCCTATCTGTGCGTATAAATTAGGGGTGCCAATCGGTTGTTTCAATTCGGATAAAACCAAACCCATAAAGAAATATTGGTTTCGATTAGGTTTCGGTTTGGGTTTGGCTTCGTATTTTGTATCAGTTTGCAATCAAGTTGGTTCCGATTTTGGTTGGGTTTGTGTTCAGCTTACCATGCAAATTTATACAAAATTATGCAAAAATCTGATTTTTTTTTTTCTTATGAGTTTTGGGCTGGTAACGGTGTCTTATTGGTTTGGTTTTGGTGTCAGTCTGGTTTCGTTCCGGTTTTGATTTCATTATGTTTCCAATGCGATTCAGCAGGTTTTGGGGTTAGCCCAATAAGGCTTCGGTTGGATTCGGTCCAGACCATTTTCAGTTTGATCAAATTGGTTTTACTCGTTTGGTGTAGGTTTTGACACTTTTTTGTTTTTTGTAATAACAACAATCATAATTTTATTCCAACTAAATGGGGTCGGCTATATGAATTCGATATAAGCATAAATATTAATAGAAGAAAGACATTAAAAGGTAATAAACAGAAAATGAAAAGTAAAAGAATTAAAACGAACAAGAGATAAAACACAAATGTCATAGCAACATCGCTAGAACATTCCCCTAAAAGGGTCGAATACATGGGTCTTTGTCCTCCAAATAATTCTGTCTGCGATCATACATGGGTTGAGCCTCTTGCTTTTGTATATATTTTCTAACCACTTATCCCATAGCCATTTTAGGTTGCCATTTCCCTTTTTAGCACCTTCAATTTGAATTTGGTCATTCCTCCTTACTGGTGCATCCATGGGTTTCCATTAGATATGGCCATACCACCTCAAACGGCTATCATGGAGCTTGTCCTGAATTGATACGACCCTTAAATCAATTATAATACAATCATTCTTTACTCTATCTTTCCTTGTCTTACTACATCCCCCTCAACATCCTCATCTTTGTTATGCCCAACATTTTTCTTTTTACTGCCCAACACTCCACGCCATATGTCCTAACTAGTCTTATCACTATCCTATAGAAAATTTCTTTAAGTTTAATAGGCATGCATTTATCACACAACACTCCCGTTGCACCTCTTTACTCCATCCGACCTAATTTAATTATGTGGGAAACGTCATCCACTATATCTCCCTCATTATTAATAGTTGAACCATACTCGTAGCATTTATTAAACAGTGTCTAAGAGGGTAGGATTTGGGGGAAGTTCCCATTCTCTTTTATCACCTTGGTTCCACCTAATTGAGCTCCGGATGGGCCCACTAAAGAGCCAAGCCCATCCACTCATGGAGTCGGCCCATTGTGGCAGCCCATGTTCGTTCAGTTGAATCCCTCCACAAGGCCGAATTGATTTTGTCCTATGCACTATACTAACGTGCACTCGGTGGTTCTCTTCCCTTCAAAAGAAAGGGCACAGGATCGTACTTCCACGTAATTTTGTTTCGTTGGAATGGCGAAGCGAATCGATCGTCACATAAAATCTGAAGACTATTAAATCGAGAGAGAGAGAGAGAGAGAGGGAGAGAGAGAGAGGAAGGAGGGAGACGAAGAGAGATGGGGTTGGGCTTATTAGCTCTCAGAGCTTCGAGGAGCTCAGCACTGAGTCGCTTACCTAGGGCTTTCGCATCTCAAAACCCTAGCAGCAATGCTATCATCAGAGGGATCGTTTCGACTCCAGAGCTTCAAAATCCAGAAGCCGCAGCTGCGCAGCCTGAACCAGAACCAGAGCTTCCTCCTCGCAAACCAGTGGCTGGAGCTAGGGTTCACTTCACCAAACCTGAAGACGCAATCGAGGTCTTCGTCGATGGCTATCCCGTAAAGATCCCCAAAGGAATGACGGTTTTACAAGCCTGCGAGATCGCCGGGGTCGATATTCCTCGTTTCTGTTACCATAGTCGCCTTTCGGTCGCCGGAAATTGTCGTATGTGCTTGGTGGAGGTCGAAAAATCGCCCAAGCCTGTTGCTTCCTGTGCCATGCCTGCCCTTCCAGGTAAAGGGTTCTATCGAATCAAATCGAGCACTTGATTTCAATATATTTTTATCAGTTTCTGATCTTTATGAGAATTTGGTGAATAGGGATGAAAATTAAGACGGATACACCTATTGCGAAGAAGGCACGCGAAGGGGTTATGGAGTTTTTGCTGATGAATCATCCATTAGATTGTCCGATTTGCGATCAGGGTGGGGAATGCGATCTGCAGGACCAGTCAATGGCTTTTGGATCCGATCGGGGCCGCTTTACCGAAATGAAGAGATCAGTGGTGGATAAGAATCTCGGCCCCTTGGTGAAGACTGTGATGACTCGATGTATCCAGTGTACAAGGTCAGCATCGCACATAGTCTCCCCTTTTTATTGCTCTATTGCTTCGATTGTTCTGAGATATTTGGAATCTCATCTTATCAAATATTAAAAAATCAAAAAGGTAAAATAAGATATCATTTTGATTGTGGAGCACCATTTTGATTAATTATCCACCATCATCACCTAATACCAGTGCTGGAGTTGGCACCGACACTTTTCAGTTATCAGAGCAGCTCTCCCCCCCCCCCCCCTTCTTTTTGGGATTATATCTATCAGAGCACATTTACTTGTTAGTAATGGCCATTCTGTTGATAAATTAAAGGTAAATTGGGATTTTAGGAAGATAAACATGTGCATGCATATACCGCGACAAGGATCAAGTTGACTTATTATTGTTTGTCATCCATGATATATTGATGTAATCGAAACCAGGACCATTCAATCCTCCAAAACATTTTCCTTGCCGAATCATTGGTTTCAGGAGAAAGGAAAGAAGTAAAAGCATTTTTAGAATATGAATGCTTACGGTTCTTTAGTGATAGAACTCCATTTTTCACACTGGTTACTCTGTAAGCAAGACCAATAATGGCCATGTTTTCATGCCTTCTAATTATTCAAATAAAATGCAGTTCATAAATGGACAATTTGAATGATTTAAATAAAAAAAAAAATCTAATAAGTGCATTCTCATTCAAATTACCAATCTATAATCTCTTCTAGGCTATCCCATCCACGTAAAGCCATTGCACCTGGGACCAAATTGGGATCCAGGTATAACATGTGCAGGATCACATAAAACCCACCCCTTGACCTTTTTTTTCCTTCAGGAAATGTTTTTATCACCCCTTTTGTGAATTAAATGTTTTTGTATTTCATGTAGGTCGTTTTTCATGCAAGTGCATGATTGGAGGTTTAAGTTTCTGGGATACATTTGAAAAGATTGGTTCAGGACCTTGGGTGATGATATTCACTCTTTAATTAGGAAAATGGTCCAGATATGTGCCTTTATTAGCAAAGTCAATGAGTTTAAAATTTGGATATCTTATCAGACATTAATTTAGCCTCTAATGTCCTTGAATGATGACATATTTATGTGGAAATGGTACTAATATATCTAGAACCTTTAAATATAAAGAATTTATGTTTCATTTATATTTTGGTGCCTTGACTGTTGAGTAAATTCCAATGTAAATTTGATGTTGTTCCTACAGATGTGTCAGATTTGCTACTGAGGTTGCTGGAGTTCAAGATCTTGGCATGTTGGGCCGTGGAAGCGGAGAAGAAATTGGGACATATGTTGAAAAACTTATGACAAGTGAGCTTTCTGGAAATGTGATAGATATATGCCCTGTGGGTGCTCTGACTTCAAAGCCTTTTGCTTTTAAAGCTCGAAACTGGGAGTTAAAGGGCACAGAGAGTATAGATGTTACTGATGCGGTTGGGTCCAACATTAGGATTGATAGTAGGGGTCCTGAGGTCATGAGAATCCTCCCACGGTTGAATGAGGTGAACTTCATTGCATGCTGATATTCTCTCTCTCTCTCTCTCTCTCTCTCTCTCTCTCTCTCTCTCTCTCTCTCTCTCTCTCTCTTCCTTTTGGTATTGCTAAATACTTTGTACAATAGCATCTGCCACCCACCTTTGACTGATACCAAATTTCCTTACTTCACGTAGTTTGAGGTTATAAAATGAGATCACACCGGTAGTGAGCCCTGAATTGAAGGAAACAATGGATTGTTCCACTATTGCCTTCTCTCATCAATAAGGGTGAAAACCAGTCGGCAACAATCTCAACTAATCACTCTAAACAGCATTAGGAAGCAAGTATGAGATAAGAAGAGTTGAGGCATTGTCAGTAACAGCACAATTTTATGGTTTAATGTGGCAACAATCATGACTGCATTTCTTAGGAGTTGACAATAGAGAAAGAAAATGGAAGCAACTTAGTTTGGATTTGATTCAATAACCAAAATCACCATTACATGATTTTCATGCTATGGATCTCCCCTTGTCTTTTAATAGGCTTACAGTGGGTGAAACTATTTATTCTTCACTTGCTAACCATTAAGTACATTCAGACATGGTAAAATGTAGAAAATAGGGTTTAAAATTAACCAAATCCAACTAAATTACTACAAAGCAGTTCTAAGAATCCTTTCTAGCTTTAAACTTTGGATGCTTCCCCTTGTGAGATTAACCACTTCTCCAACAAATAAAAGTAGCCAGTGAAAAATATATTTCAAAATTCAAATCAAATTCATACTCAAATTCAAACTTTGGACACTTGCTCTCACAAGCTTAACCCCTTCTCCAATCAAATAAAACTAGCGAGTGAAATATGTGTTTCAAATCAAATACTTATTAATATTACAGTTCTCAATGTAGAAATTCCATAGCCACTTCACACCTACTCAGTAGATTGGCCATAAACAATTCAGTTTCAACAGACTCCATATTACCTCTGGCCTGATATTGACCCATGGAACATTCATGGGAAGCCAAGAACATAATCTACTGAACAATGCTACAATTCTTTAGGTCTCCCTTTCATGCTTGTGCATCTACAATCAATATAGTGCTCACCCTGTACCAATGAGATCTAGTGGGAGATCAATTTGCTACAGGATTGTAGGAGAGGAATAAAATCAGACTGTGAGAGAAAATTGACAAAAAAAAAAAAAAAAAAACCTGAAAGGGAGAAAAGTGGGGAAAATAGCATGTGCAGGATATGGAAAAAGTGTGGAAATGGAAGAAAAGAACAGGAAAGGGGAAGATATGATTACGAATCCACCTTAGCTGTAGGGCTGTAATCCCATTAGTACCCCAACCTGGATTCCCATCAGGGTTCAATACCGAATCTCACTGCAGTTTAAACACACTTGAATCCCATAAGAGTAAACACTCTGGATCTCACTGCAGTTTAAACACTCTTTAATCCCATAAGAGTAAACACACCTGAATCCCACAAATCCCACAGACCAAGACAAGCATAAGCCTTTCAATAATTCATCAAAATTTGTGTGCTTGGATGGCTGGCTATATATATATATATATATAAATATAATAGGGACTATACTTAAAACAACTCCAAAACTGACTCAAAAAAAGAACATATGCATGGAATGGACTATGGACTCAAATTCCTAATAAGGACTTGACTTGACAAAAAAAAACTCAAACTAAACAGGACTGGACTTATAGAATCCTAATCCAGCCTGAACTAGGACAAATAAATATAGTCAAAATAGGTGTATTAATGTTTGTTAGCTTCAATCATTGAATCTACATATTGAAATTCCAACAACGGAGTGAGGTTTTTGTATGTGAAATGAAGCTGAAATAAGAAGGGTTTATGTTACCTATCAAAAAAAGAAAAAAGAACAAAGAAAAAAGGGGCTTATGTCAATTGAAAAAATCAAAGAGGGCTTCTTCCGTTGCTTGCTTGTTCTGGTAATCTACAACCACCCTAGGGGCGGAAGGACTTTCTTATTTTCTGCTTAGCCCCATTCTGAACCTCCATTGGTATTGTAGACAGCTGTCCTTTTTTTTTTGCCGAATAGAGGAAACTGACCATCCAGTCCTTAACAACTGCAATTACTATTTCAGTTAGTCTGGTCTTTTTGACAGCTAAACATTATCTTTGGAATGAGGTGGAAGATGTTAATATTGTGAGTATGTGATTAAGTAATATGATTGCAATTTGGAACATGAATTGTTACATATGGCAACCATGAATAAGCTGAATTTATGGGGGATTACTATCTTTTCTACAAAATCTATTATCCGAAGAGAATGAGGCAGATGTGAAGGCGTAGGTTATGACACAAATGCTTTGATGATGGTGGAGAGGGAGCATCTGTTGTTGGTTCAAAATGCTGTTGTTTTTTTATCTGGCTTAATAGGGAGTTTGGTGAAGATGGCCGAGGTTAATCGAAGCCTCTTTGGATCACAAATTACCGATTGAGGATGCAGTTCATGTTGAATGGATGTAAGTAGGTTAGTTCACCATTGTAGCTCCTGCTGGTAACAGTTGTATGACTAATTCTTTAGGAGCCACCTAGACTATAATCAAATGGACATGCCAGATAAAAAGGCCGGCAGCTAGAAAGTCCGATGAAGTTGATAGATTATTGTAATAGGGGTTCTTATAAAAGGAGTCAGCCAACATCATATCATTCATGAGGATAGCCACTTGATTTTCTAGGGGTCACTGTCATGACCCGTGGCTCAAGCAGTTTGTTTTGTTTCTAGTAATGAATTTGCTTGGTTTGGATATGATTTTCATTATTTTGGGTGGACTTATCAATTGATTGTAGACAGGGCGATAGATATTTTCCTTTATTCTCTGTTCATTTCCTGAGGAGGGTCATTGATAAAATGTGGTTTTATTACTGTATGAAAAGAGAGGATATGTGGGTTGTCGCTTGAAGGAAAGGGGAAAAATGGTTTTGGGAGGCATTATATTATGTGTTTATGGTTGGTAGGGGGGGGCAGAAATTTTTTTAGGATTCCATCTCCTGGTTCTGCTCAAGTTTGCCGCTGTGCATCTTAAGCCCATTTTATGGATCCCTTTTTTGTTGGACAAGTTTTCAAGGGCTTTCTGAGGTGTGTTTAGGTTCGATTGATTTTTGACAAGAATTAGGTTTTTTTTTTTTTTTTTTTGGGGTGGGGTTTGCTTAGATGAAATATTGGTGTTCAGATGGTGCACATATGATGATACAATATCCCCATATTGTATCCTTTTGTCTTTATCTTCACTGTTAGATCCTTTTTCTAACCATGTTGGGTAGAAACAGAACTTGTACCCATACTCTCTTTACAGCCAGATCAATGTTCCAGGTTTCGGTTTTGGTTTTGGTTTCTGTTTCGATCAGGCTTGAAACCGAAATTTTGGTCATTATGGGTTTCAAGGGTCAAATGGCCAAATCAGGTCCTGAAATTTCTTGGTAACGATATTTTAGGCCATTAAACATAGTGGAACTGATATAGATCAAAGCATGAGGAGGGGAAGACTGAACTGAAAAACTGTTCACATCAACCGTCCCGTGAACACTGTTCACGAGAATAGTATTGGTGCCCCACATGGTCCTTTAAAAAGCTACAGCTGTCCCATTGAGAAGAGTTCAGAAGAAGACTAGTTTCTGCCATCGATTTCAGCAGATGCTTTCTTGGATTTGTTTCCTTTTTTAGTTGTCTTGATTGTTAAGTCAAGTATATTTGTTAGGAGATCTTAGGATTCGTTAGTAGTTTCTATTTTCATGTTTATTTGTTTGACAAGAAGTTTGTTTTATGTTAGTTTGTTTTCTTAATTTACCTTCTAATTTGTAAGCTGAAACTACTCCTATATAAGGAGGACTGCTGTAATCAATTAAGAAAAGAATCAATGAAATTTTATTTGTTTGTTGTGGGATGCAGTTGGGTGAGAGGCCCTAGGTGAGATGCCCAAAACCTATCCTTCTTCCCCCTTCTCAACCCTCCATCAATTTCTATTTTCTCCTTCTTGTTTCTTCTTTATTTAACTGCTGTGAGAGTGTGTTTGGGAGCCCATTGAAGCTTATTTGAGATCTAGGAAACTAGCCAACAGAGGAGCTTTGAAGACCAGTCCAAGAGGAGATCGATTTCTCTTTGTCAGGGTTTTCTACCCCAATCAACCTCCACCAGAACTCACAGCCTGCTGCCCAGATTTCCAGGCCCTTTTAGGGTTTTGTTGGGGCCAGCAAGGGCTGCCTTCAAGCCAAGTTTGGTGTCCAGCTGAAGCTCCTACCATCTGTTCTTGAAGGTCAACATTAGCCTCCTAATTAAGAACCTCTTTACAGATCTACCAAACCTGATATCGGATTGCAATGCCCTTTGGAGGATTTGATCAGCACCACAAAATTTGAGCTCCATCAAAGTCTCCTACAGCCATCTGCAGGCCTCCTACTATTTCAGCCAGATTTGAACTCTTGCTCGAAATCTGATTTTAGATTTGAACTTTTAAGATCCTTACTGGGGTTGGGTAGTTCCTACATGGCCTTACATCAGGAACCCTTAGATTTTAAAAAGTCACCCAAAAATGGTAGTTTGATTTTGGATCATTGGTTAGTAGTGTATGTTGGATACATATAAAAAATTGAATGCCAACTACCAAGTATTTATACTTTTTTTTTTGGGGGTAAAAATTAGATTTTTGGGGAAGTGATATACCTCCAACTTTGAATCTTTCACAATTCTTCCAACAAAGCAACAAATCGTTGCTTCCATTCCGTTCCTCTCCTGCGCGAGTACTTGTTCCAACCTTGTACAACAGCGATTGGGTCAAGAAAGCACAAAAAAGGGTTTTCCAAGCTTCCTGGCGAAACCAGACGAAATGGCTTGAAATTTCAACCCATTTCGTTCAAATTTATGTATTTAAAGTATAGCCAACGTAACATTTCAGCTGAAATTTCTGAAAAAACAAAACATTGGACCAAAATTCAACCGGAACCTCAAATTCAGGTCGAAATGTGTACATTTTTTAGTATCACATTAGGTTTCGTTTCAATCCTCTGTGAAACTGAAATATTTCGCCAGGTTTCTTGAAATTTCAGCAGAACCGTGTACAATGAGCTGTATATTGGTGAGGGCAAAAAGAATTCCAATTTGGATGACCAGGATTTTCCACCCATGTGGATTTGAGACTTTCCTCGACATGGTCGTGTTCCTTCCACAGTTCAACTAATCTCCGCCCCAAGGCATGGCCACTGAATAGGATCAAGTAACTTATTATCTTCTTCTTTTGTCCATTCCGCCTAAAGTTGAACTAGGTCATTATATGAATAAAAAGGGATTTCCAACCACTAACTTCCAATGATCTTTCTACCAAAAAAAAATAATAATAATAATAATTTCAATGATCTAGATGAACAGGTCAATATACAACTACGTAATCAAACTAACCTTTCATATATCAAGACTCTCAATTAGAAAGCCACAAGATCAAATAAACTTAATTTACAAACCTTTTTTCACGGACGGTGCCAGCCACTCCGACCAACGTGATTTATACTGCTTTTCTGACTTGTGCACGCATAGTGAAGATACCTTTGTCCACTGATTAACTTCGTATTTTTCTATAGCTTTTTCGAGCATTGCATCTTCCGATGGGCCTTAGTTGCATTGTAGGGAAATTTGTATAAGCTCATAATTGACTTTATTATTTGTTAAGGGTGTTCAGTTTGTGGTAGATAAAGGGGTGGGTGCTACTTAGCAATGGGTGATGCTACTTGTATTGGCACTATGCACTCCTAAATCCTAATTCTATGTTGGGTAAACCTAACAGTGGGCGTTGTCACTTGTAATTGGCACTAAGTGCCCTCTCAGTTGTATGTTGGGAAAAACCTGGGTGTGACTGCTCCCACTTTTCCGAACCTCGTAAAAGCCTCTATGTTGTGGGTGACTCCTTTATTGTTTTTGTATTGGATTTGGAGTGCCATGTGCTATAGGATAGGTGTGTGTACCTCAACTGTGTGTGTATCGGCTACAACACCAACAACGGTTTCCTCGCTAGTGTGCACAATTAGAAAAAGAAAAAGAATTTCAGATACTGATTCACCCCATCTCAGTGTCGGACGGGATTCAACAATTGGTATTAGAGCTTAGACTCAGTGACAACTTGATAAGCATCTGAGTGATGAGTGATCACACGCCCTCTCGATTCTTTATTTGGATGAATCTAGTTATCCTTGATGCATCGAGGTTTATGCAGATCATTGAAACGGGTTACACATTGTTTTGTAGTTTGTCTTACAATACCATTTGGCAATTGTCTGCCACTGTGAGGGCATTACACGAGCAAGATCAAGTAGCTTGTGATCTTATTATCTCGTCCATTCCGTCTGAAATTGAATTGGGTCATTATATGAAGAAAAAGTGATTTCCAACCACTAACTTCCAATTATCTTTCTAACCAACAAAAAAAAAAAAAAATCTGATGATCTAGATGAATAGGTCAATATACAACTACGCAATCAAAATAACCTTTTGCATATCAAGACTCTCAATTAGAATACCACAAAAATGAATAAACTTAATTTACAAACCTTTTTCATGGACGGAGCTAGCCACTCCGAGCAATGTGATTTACACTACTACTCTGACTTGTGCACGTATAGCAAAGATACCTTCACCTAGTGATAAACCCCGTATTTTCTATAGTTTTTTCAAGCATTGCATACTCCAATGGGCCTAAGTTCCATTGTATGGAAAATTTGTATAAACCCATAATTTCGTTTTTATTTGTTAGGGGTCAGTTTGTGCTTGACACTGGGGGTTGGTGCTCCCTATTAGTGGGTGCTTCTACTTGTATTGGCACTATGTGTGGCCTCCTAGTTCTATGCTTGGTAAATCTGGCATTGGGTGCTGTCACTTGTAATTGCCTTTAAGTGCCCTCTCAGTTGTATGCTGGGAAAATCTGGGTGTGGGGTTCAGTAGTCGTAGTGTATTGAGTCGATACGAAGCTGATGCAGTTGCACGATGGACTTAGGAAAAAAATATCTTTTGATTTGATTTTCTATTGTTTTAGAATTAATTTATTTTTAAATTAGCTAGCTTCTATTTAGAGTAGTTTCCATGTTCAAGTAGTTTCCATTAATTGTTTGATTTTTCCTTTATATTAGTTATGTAACAGAGGAGAACTCAGTTTTAGATTTTTTTGAATGAATTTGAGAATTTAGGTTTTGGTTGAAACCATGGCTGCCGACCCCTTTTTTTTATCCCTCTCTGAAATCTTCTAATCTCTTCTTTTCCCTCTCCTATTTTCCTTTTTAGTTCTTCTTCTTCATCTCCATTACTTTCTCCTTTATTTCCTTTTTTTTTTTATTTTCTCAACTGCTGGATACTGTTCATCGTCTCTGCTGGGCGGTGATACCTAACACAGAACAAGAGCTTGTTGCATTCTTGTTCTGTGCCGGTTGACTCTGAAATTCTGGTCGAAGGCTCCTACCTTGAAGGCGATTCAGACCCTAGAGCTCCAGCTCCAAAGCCCTCTTCAGTCCTGAGATCGAAACCAGGTTTCAGATCTGCCCTGGGAGTTGTCGCCATCATCAGTTTCAGGTGCTTCCCACGTTCTTTCAGCCTGCCGATCTGACCAGATATTATGTGGATTTGGAAGAGCCTCCTCTTGTGATCCCACGCCTGAAATTTCAGACCAAACAGAGAAGATTTGAAGGAGTTCTCTCCTTTGAAGATCTACACTGGTTTGCCGTTAGGTGTTCTATCGGGAGGAAGAAGAAAGGTTTTGTTTATTGTTTTATGCATTTAACTTCTGGTTATTACAAGTAAGCCCTTGTATTGTAAGGTTATATTCTATTACTCCCCCTTCTCTTGTGTAATTCTTAAACACCCCTCTCTTTCCAATTTCTATTTCAGTTTGACCCCATTGTTTATTTTCCTCTCTTTTAAGCTCTTAAAATTGTTTCTGAAGTTACAAGAATACCCCTCAACCATTACATTGAGCTTCTTACTCATTCTTGTGGGCCCTAAGTGATCCGATTTCGATCATTGGAATTCGGTTCCGCATCAGAAGCCTTTATAGGCACTACTCCGAGGACGTAGGCAATTTACCTAACCTTGTGAAAACCTCTTTTATGGGTGTGACTACTTTATTGTTCTTGTATTGGACTAGGAGTGTCGTGTGCTGCTGAATGGGTCTGCATATCAGGAAGTGCCTATGATAAGAGGCTAGGTGTGTATACGACTGTGTGTATCAGCTATAGTACTAGTAGTGATTGCCTCATCAACGTGCATAATCAGAAAAAGAAAGAATTCTAAACACTGATTCACCCCCCTCTTAGTGTCAGTCGGACTCAATTTGTAGCAGAATCCGGACAGTGATAGCTCGATAAGCATCCAAATGATCACATGCCCTCATTGATTTTGGATTTAGATGAAGCCGATCATCCTTGACACATTGAGGTTTATGCAAATTATGGAAACGGGTTACGCATTATTTTCAAATTTGTCCCACAATACCATTGGCAATTGTCTACCACTGTGAGGGCATTAAAGGAGCAAGATCAAGTAACTTATGATTCTTCCATCCATTCTGTCTAAAATTGAACTAGGCCATTATATGAATAAAAAGAGATTTTCAAGCACTAATTTCCAGTGATCTTTGTACCAAAAAAAATTTAAATGATCTAGATGAACAGGTCAATATATAACTACGTAATCAAACTAACCTTACAAATATCAAGACTCTCAATTAAAATACCACAAGATCAAATAAACTTAATTAACAACCCTTTTTCACAGCCACTCCGACCAACATGATTTATACTACTTCTCTGAGTTGTGCACTCATAGCAAAGATACCTTCGCCCACTGATAAACCCTATATTTTTTTTTTATGGGTTTTTTGAGCATTGCATCCTCCGATGGGCCTAAGTTGCATTATAGGGCAAATTTGTATAAGCTCATAATTGACTTTATTATTTGTTAAGGGTGTTTAGTTTGTGCTAGACACTGAGGTTGGTGCTCCCTAGCAATGGGTGATGCTACTGGTATTGGCACTATGTGTGCCCTCCTAATGCTATGCTGGGTAAACCTAACAGTGATGTTGTCACTTGTAATTGGCACTAAGTGCCCTCTCAGTTGTATGCTGGAAAAAACCTGGGTGTGAGTGCTTCCAGTTGTAAGCGCAGTACTCGTAGTGTATTGAGTAGATATGAAGCATTTATGGGCACTACTCCAGGGACGTAGGCAATTTGCCGAACCTTGTAAAAACCTCTGTGTTGTGGGTGTGACTATTTTATTGTTCTTGTATTGGATTTGGAGTGCCATGTGTTGTAGGATGGGTGTGCATACCTGGAAATGCCTATGATGAGAGGTTGGGTGTGTATGCAACTGTGTATCAGCTATAGTACCAATTGTGATTGCCTTGTCAGTGTGCACAATCAGAAAAATGAAAAAGAATTCCAGAAAAATGAAAAAGAATTCCAGAAAAATGAAAAAGAATTCCAGACACTGATTCACCCCCTCACAGTGTCAGCTGGGATTCAACAATTGGTATAAGAGCCCAGGCTCAGTGATAGCTTGATAAGCATATGAGTGATCATGTGCCCTCTTTGATTCTGGATTTAGATGAATCTGGTCATCCTTGACACATCGAGGTTTATGCAGATCATTGAAATGAGTTATGTATTGTTTTGCAGTTTGTCCCACAATACCATTGCAATTGTCTGCCACTATGAGGGCATTACACAAGTGAGATCAAGTAACTTATGATCTTCTTTGTCCTCCATTTCGTCTAAATTTGAATTGGGTCATTAAATGAAGAAAAACGGATTTACAAACACTAACTTCCAATAATCTTTCTACCAAAAAAAATCCAATGATCTAGATGAACAGGTCAATATACAACTACGCAATCAAACTAACCTTTCACATATCAAGACTCTCAATTTGAATACCACAAAATCAAATAAACTAAATTTACAAACCTTTTTCATGGACGGAGCCGGCCACTCCAACCAAAGTTATTTACAATGCTTCTTAGACTTGTGCAGGTATAGCAAAGATACCTTCTCCCACTGATAAACCCTGTATTTTTCTATAGTTTTTTCAAGTATTGCTTCCTCCAATGGGCCTAAGTTTCATTGTAAGGAAAATTTGTATAAACCCATAATTGACTTTATTATTTGTTAGGCATGTTCAGTTTGTGCTAGACACCGGGGGTTGGTGCTCCCTAGCAGTGGGTGCTTCTACTTCTAATAAAGGAAGTGCATATCCTGTGTTATTAGATAGTCTATTATGGCCACTGAAATGGAACTGTTCCCATGGAACATATTGAAGTCATAATTTTGTGCAAGTCTGATTATTGATTTTAGTGAAGGGTGTTTTTCCTTGATTTCAGTGATTTCAATGTGTTGTTCTTAAGATTTTCGGTGTTCTGAGCTGGTTTTAATTTTTTGGATTTACTGATTTAGGCATGCTTATAAATTAAGGTTTCTCCTAACAGAATATGTGCTTTGTTATTCAGTAGACTAGTTTTTCCAATCTATACTTTATATAAAATTCTTTCATTTGGAAAATGTATCTATAGAATTCTTTGTGGTGGAATTTCTAGGATTGCCTAGCAGTTACTTTGTACACATGGCTGGTCTTTTAGCATCTTTATTTGAACATTTTGACCAATTAGACTTTCTCTTGCAGGACATTAATGAGGAATGGATATCAGATAAAACACGTTTCTGTTATGATGGGCTGAAAAGACAGAGGTTAAATGACCCTATGATTCGTGGCCCAGATGGACGCTTTAAGGCAGTAACCTGGCGCGATGCCCTTGCTGTCGTTGCTGAGGTTCTCCACCAAGTTAAACCTGAGGAAATTGTTGGAGTTGCAGGTAGGCTGTCAGATGCAGAGTCCATGATGGCACTGAAAGACCTCTTGAACAGGATGGGATCAAACAACATATGGTGTGAAGGAAATGGGTTGAATCCTCAAGCTGATTTGCGGTCAGGATTCCTTCTAAACAGTAGCATCGCTGGCCTTGAGAAGGCAGATGTTTTCCTTTTGGTTGGCACCCAGGTATTATTTGGAGTTCTCAATAAGCCCATCTGTTAGTAGTGGATATCCAATCACCTAAGGGTTAGAGATTAGAAAACAGGATGAAATCTAGGACCTCAGGTGAGGAACAATAGGCCAAATTGGAGAAAGCCAGAAAACATAATTAAAATTGATCAGATCTAGTCCAAATCGAGTGGTCTAGTAGGGACAAGTAACAAGTCAACAAACTTCGATTCAAATCCAGCAGTTAGATATTCAAATAGCATTATGTTACAAAAATAGCAAGTAGCTATAATGGAAGGTAGATTTCATATCTAACAGAAAATAGCAATTAGAATTCACGGAGAGCAAGACAGACTCAAAATAGGAACATAAAATAGAATAGAAACTAACTGGATAGAAATAGCAAGTGAGTTCTGAAGTTAGAAACTGGCAGGAAATATTAAGTAATGAAAATATAAACTGATGGAAGCTTGAAGGTAGGAGTTGCTCATCAACCATAGTCAGAAACCAAAATAGCAAACAGTTTCTTGGAACTGAAGTTTTAAAATCAAAACAGCAAATGAAGTCTCAGAAATCAATTGCGACAAAGGAAAAAGATAAACTGACATCAGTTGAATGGAGAACAACGATGGAAAAAGATAAAGAAAAGTATGACTTTGGAATCGCTACCAAAGCCTTGATTGGAATCGCTACCAATCGAACCTACTAAATCACCATTGTAGTGGCTAGACAGTGTCATACTTGAAATTTGAAAATAGAAACTAGCATCTAATCCCGTGTAGGACTCGAATCCCTCATATTTGGGTTTGTAGAATTGGTCCCGTACCATAGAAAACCCAAAAAACACCTAGTCCTTGATCCATATGACCCATTGGGGACTTAAAATTAAGTCTAACTTGAACTATTATTGAACCATAGGTTCAGGTTGACTCAAACAAATTGAGCTAAAATTCAAAATAACAAACTCTGCTTTTGTTCTTGCTGGGATTCTGCTTCAGGTGGACAATTTCTATACATACATGATACATCAGATCATATTGAATTTATGTTTTTTTTTTTTACTTGGATTTATTGATAATGTTATGTTTTCCAATTTACTTCAATTTAGCTCTGCTAGAGAGATGCTAAAAGTTTTTTCCTTTTACTTTTTTTTTCCCCTTTCATTATAACGTGACTTGGGAGTTTTATAGAATTTTTGGCGAATGTTGCCTGCAGGGAATGACCTAGATGCTAGGGTCCAGCCTATAACATGGCCTGTTCTAATTGAGAAGAACTCGTAATCCATAAGATTTCTTTATCTTCACATAATGGGACAGAACAGGCCAAGTCAACTTTACTCAACTAGACCTTATCCCAAGTAATTGGAATTGGCCACTTGAATTTTACTGACATTCCACTCTATTTAAAGCTATAACAGACTCTTAACACGTAGCACTCATAATCTCTGTCACTACTTCAATCGTTTTGTTGCAGTAGTGTCTATGCTTGCAGTTCTCAGTGATTCTTAGAAACCCTTGGCCTGTTTAGTTATTCTTGGTGCAGTAGTGTCTATATGTGCAGTTCACAGTGATTCATAGTATTATGTAAAGTGCTTGGCCTGTTTAGTTATTCAGTGTCTTTTAAGAAGCCCTAGTTGGATTCTAATTGAAGTTGTGTATGGTTTTAAAGTATCGGTAGTATCAGTTCTCATTGTTTTAGGACCTGAGTCTAAGGTAAGTCAAGAGGTGGGTTGAATCCAAGTAATAATAGGATTTCGATTCAGTTTTGGAATGGCCTAGAAGCTATGCCTGTGGGCTATCTAAGGAATGTTTTCAGATATTTTGTTATTATGGAATGGCTTCCTTCTAATTAAGGATTTAGAGAATGGTTATCTGCCCACGGTTTGATGTTCTGTTAGGTAAGTTCTTCAAGTCTTACACGTTTTTATGTATTCATGTATGTATAATAGGTGTCATGGTGCCAAAGTGAGGTCTTAACTGTCCTTATTTTATGCCAATTCCAAGTATATCTACTAAATCTGGGTATGTTTTCTTTGTCTTCTCGCCCAGCTTCCTTTTTTTTCTTTTCTTTTTGAGATTAGAATGAGAGTAGAGATGAATAATTAAAGTGACAAAGAAAGTAGGATCATACACAGCCCTACCTATGATCTCCAATATTGATTTTATTATAAATATGAAATTCCAGAATGCCCATGTTACAATACATATAATAAGCCACATCATTCTTCTTCTTCTTCCCCTTTTTCCCCGCTTGGTCTGGTCTGGGAACCTTGACACTTAAGATGACCAGCTGCCTAGGATATCCCACTTCAAGTTTTGTACACCTATGATCAATTATTAATCTTAAACTTGGTTTAATTCTTAGTTCCGTGCTGTTTTTGTCTTGTCCTATCAGTTATTTCTATTTGAAAAATAGAGAGCTTTCTGATGTCCGGTGTTTTTTTATCTATCATTGATCTGTTTTGAGCGTTCTAATTAAATCCTAGTTTTGGTTTTGGATTCTATTGTTAATTCTTCAATTCTGTTTTGTTTTTGTTTCCTGCAATTTGATTCAGATTAAATTTCTGAAACATATATCTTTATTTGGGCCTAGTAGCCACTGGTTAGTCAATTGATCTGCATCATGTCTTTAACCTACCCTTGTCTTTCCACCAACTTCAATTTGCGCCATCTCTTCTTTTTTCTTTTCTTTTCTTTTCTTTTCTTTTTAACTAGGTGCTTCTGCAGCTGTAAGTAAAGATATCATGTATGGAACTCCGTATCAAACTCAAGAGAGGTGTCTTTTATCTGTTGATTTGAATGGGAATTTTTTTTTTGATAATTTTCAAGTAGGTGGTATTGGTGGTTATTTTGGTCACTTCTATTTGGGAATACTTTGAAATGTCAGAACTTGTTTTTCGTTATAAATTTCTCAAGGGAGGTATTTTAGTTTTGATTATTTGAATGAAGATATGGTGTGCTTGTGCGAGATATTTGTTTCCTTGCCCATGGACAAGTTTCTGTGCAGTTATGTTGGTTCCTTCTCCTATGAGTTTTTGGTTTCTCTCTCTTTCTACTTGAATTTGCAACAAGTTCTTTCTAGTCTTGATATTGTTAATCTTGATTTGGGAATAAGTTTTGTCTGGTTGAACAGGTCTAGAGGGTTATCTTTAGGTTGGCACAAATATCTGCCATGTGGCAGATCGGATGGGGCTGAAATTTTGTGTATTGATAAAATGAAAGTAGTAAGGTACCTATTGTTGCTTTGTATATTCCAGTAACAATCTCTTCCACCTCTAATCGATTTGATGCTAATGTTAGTACTAGCTATTTTCTTGTATGCTGGGCTTTGCCTCTTCCTAGCCTAGCCCATATTTGCTTCGTATGTACAGCTGAGACAATGCTTTATTGCCTTTGTAATCTTCTGAAAGATGCTAGTGAGCTTTGACGTAAGGAGGGGGAAACGTGATATTAAGATCCATGGTCTGAGATACTTGCGGTGGGATGCCATCTGCAGCTTCTTAGTCCTGTCTGAACCCCACAACTTTGCTATCGATTTCAGCAATTTATTTAATTAGCCGAATTTAAGAGTATGAAATGCCATTTCTCCGTCTTTTGTACTGTTAGTGGCTCATAAATTGGCAGTCTGGTCAGGAACCATCTTCATTCTTCACTCTATTAAGCCATTTGTTTTGCCATTGATTCTTATTGTTTTTCCATTGATTCCTATCATACTACATAAATTGTTTATGGAAAGACATTCTACTTTTCTTATACCACAGTTTCCTTTTCACTTTACTGCACTGTCTGCCACGGATATCTGAAAGCTTTGTTATTGACAATGTTGGTGTCCTTCAGAAGATCATTTCTGGAAACTACGTTCACAGTGATCTTTTGATGCTCAGACCTTGCATGCCTATTAACTAGTCTCTCTCTCTTTCTCGCTCAAGCCTCAATGTATATATCCTGGAATCTGTAGTAGCTTCAAAATGGGTCTACAGTAAGATATGCTTTTTATGGGCTTAAGCCATTTGATAGGATAAGCGTTTTGTTGTTGTAGATTGCATGGAATAGTAGAGAGTGAGCTCTTTAAAAAAATAATAATTATAATAAAGTTGGTAGTCTGCTTATGATGTGCAAATAAGGATGCAGTTTTTGTAGATTGCCCATCTAGATGCCCTCTAATCTGCCACTTTATTATCAGAAAAAAAAAAGAGTTGTCTTGATGGACCTATATCTGCCATTTGCCTCTATTTGGGCTCAAAATTTGTGAACATGTTTCCCATGTCCTCGTCAATCAGTCTGGCAAGTTCCAGTGCAGGTTGATTTTCTTGCTGTGGTGATCTAAAGCTTAAAGAAATTGATTGAAATTTCTATTTTGGCAACTTCATTCAATTGCTGAAAAATACAAGGGTGAATGTCCTAACATGGTGGATCATATAGTGGTGATGGGCACAATGCTGTCCAGACAGGGCCGTGTGATGGAATTCTACTCATGTAGGTGTTTTTGTTTCTTTCTGGGTTTGAATCAAATTGGTTTTGGTGCCCAAAAGAAAATGAAAACGTAAAAGATACAGTGATTTCTCCATAACTTTGTGTTCTGTGAATAATTGCTTGAGCAACTCAATTTTCATTTGCATTCATGGCGGCTCTTACTGAATTGTTCATTGTTCTGGGATCAAAGGAGTCCGCTATGTATCCTAACATGAAGGATTCACATGCATTTGTTGATATTCTCCCCTGGCTAACCTTGTGTTCCTGTAACCTTCTCATTTGCATTCATGGCTATATATACTGGATTTGTTCCTCTAACCTTGTGTTTGTTGACGAAATTCCAGCCGAGGGTGGAAGCTGCTATGGTGAATGCCAGAATTCGCAAGACTGTGCGTGCAACCCAAGCCAAGGTAGGCTACATTGGTCCTCCAACCGATTTGAACTATGATCACAAGCATCTTGGCACAGGCCCTCAAACACTTCTTGAAATTGCGGAGGGTCGCCACCCATTTTGCTCAGCACTCTTAAATGCCAAAAATCCTGCCATCATTGTTGGTGCTGGGCTCTTTGAACGCAAGGACAAAGATGCAATATTATCTGCTGTTGAAATCATTGCTAAGCTTGGAAAGGTGGTTAGACCTGACTGGAATGGTCTAAATGTTCTGCTTCTCAATGCTGCCCAAGCTGCAGCGCTTGATCTTGGGCTTGTTCCAGAATCTAGCAACAGCGTCGAGTCCGCAAAGTTTTTGTATTTGATGGGTGCTGATGATGTGGACATGGACAAGGTACCAGGCGATGCTTTTGTGGTCTATCAAGGGCACCATGGTGACCGCAGTGTCTATCGAGCCAATGTTATATTTCCAGCATCAGCATTCAGTGAAAAAGAAGGGACATATGAAAATACTGAAGGATGCAGTCAAGAGACATTGCCTGCAGTCCCAATAGTTGGAGATGCTAGGGATGATTGGAAAATAATTAGGGCTCTTTCAGAAGTGGCTGGAATACGGCTACCTTATGATACTCTTGGGGCTGTCAGGACCCGGATCAGGGCTGTGGCACCAAACCTCTTACACCTGGATGAAAGGGAGCCTCCTGCAATTTCCAGTGCAGTGAAGCCCCAGTTTAGCCAGAAGGTGAGTGTAGCACCATTTGCAACAGCTGTAGAAAATTTCTACATGACAGATTCAGTAACTCGGGCATCAAAGATAATGGCACAGTGCACAGCGCAACTGTTGAAGTAAGAGCAATTGATAGGTGTACCTTAATAAGGTTATATATTTTGTTTCGTTGTCCTTGGGATCTTACTATCCCATTGTGAGGAGTTATTCAGAAACAAACTATATATGCAGTGCCATAATGGACTTGTATTCATAAATGGCAATTTCACTTCATCCGGCATTCATTGTAACTTTTGTATTTTTAAGTGGTTAGGCAAACCTGCTAAGCTTTTTATCTTTTTCCCCTTCTTGGCTGTGTTTGGTTGAGAACAGAAATGATTGAGAAACAATTTCACTTTTGGGTCTACAGTTAGCTGTTCTGTTACTGTGGATTATATTGGTCTTACAGATGGTGGTGTTATTCTGCTTGATTCATATGCTGTCCACTGGTATTTTACATTTGATGGGTAGATCTTTTTATCCAGGGTACATAATTGTGCTTACATATTTGGCAAGGTCTGGTCTAATTCTAGGTGTTTATTTAAGTTGTAGACCAAACTTATGGTGAATGAATAGTATATGATCTAATAAAAATAAAAAATTAACGAGACTTGAATTTCACATGATTTGGACAAAAATGAGTCAATAAAAACTCTTCGACCTGATTATTCACTTCTTAAACTTAGGCAAATCTTTATGACTCCTGATTAGGTTTCATATTTTTTTTTTACTCAATTTGGGTGATTCGCCGAGTCAAAATCTGATCTTTGCCCCAATTCTCCTTAGATTTGAAGAGTTCTTGTGTTGGTGGATTCCCCTTCTCTGATGGGGCCAGCTCCGATTTGGATGTTGTGATCTATATCAAATCAATTTGCAGCCCATCATATGAAGGCGACTTACGGATTAGTTGCCTCTCAGTTGAAAGTTGTAGGACTCTGAAAGATGGAAATAGGGGAATTGGCTGATAAAAATGGTCAGTAACGATGGTGTACTATCAATTTGTTGGTCTCGTCAACGAAAGCGGCTTCTGGTGGCAGATACCTTCTTGTCGTTAGAATGACTTAGATAAGGATGCCTTTTGCTAATCGCGAGTTGGCGAGTGAGCGTCCATCTAGAGCATGTGTCGATGGATGGAAGGTAGTTTTTTTCCCTCTTAACTGATTGACATCCATGATACGATCAATTCGATCAGGCACTCACCATCTATTTACATTGCTCAACTCTTTGACAACATAACATGAAAAAACCAAAAGCTCTGCCCTCCCTCTCTATCTATCCAAAGGATGGAACGGCAGAGGCTTTTGGTCATAGTGAAGTTGAGGTAAGGAGAGGTGTGTTCAAGCAGTTAGCCTTCCTCTAGACGGAAGTGTACGTGGACATTACCACTCATATAGCTCCTCAAGAGAGGGAGAAGCTTAATCACTGGTTTACACACACTAATCGGTGGTCTCCAACATGTGGAGGATTGACTATCATCAGCTGCAGAAATGGTGGCATGCATCAAGCACTCCCCTTCCTTGTTGTGCAACTCCCTGTCCTTGTACAGAAACTAGGGCTTAGCTCGTTTTTAATTGTCCCATCGATTAATGTGATCAGGACCAAGTTTTCCTTCAGCCATGGTGAAGGAGGAATCCCTTGACTATGGCTTCCGGATGGATGGAAGAAAGTATCACTCAACAAGGGAGGTTATTACTGACGATCGAATAGAGGGGTAGGAGGGGAGAGGTGGGGATGTTTTGGCCTACATATTTATCGAACAATCCTGAGATGGAAATTGGTTAGCCCGCAACTGATAATACAACCCATCTTCTCATCCCAACAACCTTTAGCCCTTACCCATGGGGAAAAGCCCACATACATGGGTCATTTAATTGAAAAAGAGTAAACCTGAGATGAAACACAAATATTAACCTGAGATAGCACACCATCACCTAGAACTAAAAAATGTGTTTATCAATAATTACAGTTTAGGTGAAACTAAAATTTTATATAAAGATTATACTAAGGTTTTTGTTCACTCTTTTTATTTTTATTTTTTAAAAATAATACTTATTCACTTGTGAAGTAACAAAATCCAAGTTTATCAAAAAAAAAAAAAAAGCGCATTGGACAATTGCGAGGATTTGAATATGCACCCTAAGATCAGCTTAGCGGTCCAATACGCGTTGAGGGCGTTGGAGAGGATCCTGATGCAAAGTGAATCTTGTAATTACAAGCATAATTTGGATAAGATGGTTAACTGAACTGTATTCGAGGTATCTTGTGTACAAAACTTTACCAAGAGCACACAAACTCTTGACTCTCAGAGGCAAATTGCACCTTACCGTCTCCTAGCACATCATATCAACTCACTTTTACCTGACCTTTCCTCCCTCCTTAGGGCGTACCTATAACATACCTGGAAAGACTTTGTTACTTGTCACCCATTTAAGAATCTAAGCTTGGATCTAAAGATGCCAAGTTATCCAAAACAATTCAAAGTTTTCATGATCAAAAGGCATCTCAATCTGTTCCTTACCCAATGCCCATGTCCTTGTACCATCAAAGACAAGACCCCACTTTGAAGCACCTATTCTTCTTGTCGTCAACTGCCCCAGGGTCCAAGTGACCCATGTATTAGTTGACAATTAGGTGCTAATGGGTCCAATAAGAGGTTGTATGAGATTAAAGAGTCACCCACAAGTTAGAATTCTTTGATCACTGATTTAGAGGTTAAGCTTACTTTAAAAGATCAAATAATAGCATAATTAGATTTGAATTCTATGCAATGAGGAGAACATTAGGGTAAAATTGTAATGCTTAACTTCCTAGTTTTTGTCAAGTTTCAAGCTATGATCAATCCCTCCTTTATAAATCAAAATTTCAAGATACCTTAATTTTTCTTAAAAAAAAAAAAAAAAAAAAAAGGGTACCAGTCTTTTAATCTCAATTCATATTTAACAGATTCCTAGTCTCTATGTAAGCCTCCTCCTACACTATAAGGAAGCAATGAAGACAAGAAGAAAGATTAACAAAGGAAACCTAAACTGCTTGAGGATGAGTAACAAAGCAACAAGAACTGTGGGAAGACCCTATTGGCCTATTTTCCTTGTCAACTAAGTTATTATGGGGGGGATATATAGGATTCTCCACTATCATAGAGAGAGCATGCAGCAGCTCCAAAAGACAATGTTTAAGACTAATTAAGAGTGGGTTCCCCAATCACAAATGATGATGCATCTCTTATGCAGCTCACCTAGAGAGAGCTAGATGTGACACATGTCATCAAATGATTGGAGGGCATGCAAGCAAACCCATTAATATTGGAAGTGGGGAATGAATGTGATGATGCCATTGGTGGTATGGTGGTGGGTCTTTGTGACTTTTTTTTTCTCTTCTCCACCCTCATACGCCTTATTCTCCTAATAAATAACCTTTTCTTGTTTCCTCTAGAGGCGAATGAGCTTTCAAGTCTTCTCATTTCTTATTATGATACTAAATACATAAATATTGTCAATATCAAACCCCTTAATTATTTTTAGTAATTAATCTCAACAGCATTAATTATTGTTTAGTTAAGAAAGGTAAAGTGAGAGTCTAGTGGATAAAACATTTTTTTTTTAATTTTATCTATATTTATTTACTTGTATTCCACTAACTTTAGGTCCCTTTTGAATTTGTTTTAGCAAAAGTAAAACCTTTTCCAAAGCTGTAGGTATTAAATATAATCCCTATAGATTAAGTTTTCCCTAAGGTCTTGAGAACAAGAAGCCTTATTTCATTCATTTAAAAAAAAAAAAAAATAAGCTCCTTTGGGTTGCAAAAGAAATTAAAAAGAAGTGATGTGAATATTTTCTAACTTAGAAATAAAATTTGTAAAATCATTACCCAACATGATTGGATAAACTACTAAAATTTCTTATCATATTTAGTATGATACTTTTTAGATATAATTTTAATTTTACTTTTGAAATCTAAAGGATTTGGATGTGAAGTGAATTGAAATTTAATCCGTATAATTCTATCACTTTAATTTTATGTCTTCCTCTGTTGTGATCACTCTTTCTAGTTATTTAAAAGGTCAAAGAGAATCGCAATAAGGAGGTTGGGGATTAGTTTTGTGTAATATAGTTTGAGCTATCTTCTTTGAAAAAAAAAAAAGCATCAAGATATTAGTTATTAGATGAGGATCTTATGTAGCTGTTGTTTAATTTCTTGTAGCTCTCATGGAAGGGGAATAGGGGGATGATGATTCTCTGTAGCATCTTGTGGGTATATTCATAAATACTTATTATTCTGGTTCTTGTACCATCGATATGTCCTGGGAAAATTCTTTTTAAAATTAAAATAAAATCAAAGAAGTTCCCTCTCTTGACCCGGAACAACATGAATACACAAAGGCCAGGGAAATTATAACGGAGTAGGTTTGCAAATACAACAGGCTGAAGTGGCAGCAATGTAAACCTAAAGATGCTTTTACCATGATCTCCCATAGCAGGAATACACATTTCCCTCATTAGAATAATTGACCAATAGAGGAAGATCATGATACATTCTAAATAATGGTAACAATATTTTGACAAAAAAAGGGCCATTACTTAGTGATGGAGAACTTTTAGGGAAGAAAGGGAAAATCAGAGTAGAGAGGAGGAAAGAGGAGAATCACACACTTCACTGGCGCACAAACTCAACATCTTCATTCAATAATAAATCACTTTCCAAATATTCAATCGATTACAGCCAATATATAGGAAAATAAGAACATAAAATTAGAAACTTAACTGAAATGGAAACTAGCCTAAACTATGAAACAACTATAAAAAGGAAGCCAAAGCAAGGAAATAAATCCTACTCCTACGTTCAAGTCTGGAAAATAAAAACATGAAATAAAATACTAAGTAAACTACTAATTTTATTTCTAATCCTTGTTGGACCAAAATCCTGGGCTAGACTGGTTCTTCTTGGTTCTTGGCTTTCAAAATTGGTCATGCTGGTCCAACCAAGTAAGGACAGCCGTATCTACATCACTTAGCACTAGTCTTGTCTTTGAGGAGTTTGGGAGAGGAAAGTTTGGAGTTGGTCCTAGTGTTTGGCATTTTTGCATAAAATGACTGTCATCAAGGCTCGTATTCGAGGAATTGTATGTCAGCCTTTTACCATTGTTCTCGGCAATAACTCCTTAGTGGTGGCAATGTTTTGAGAGAAACAACTAATTAAGTTCTTACTGGTTCGACAAGATATATTGCCAAAATTCTACTTTGGGTCAGTTCTAGAATGGACAAGGTCGATAACCTGACGTCTTGACCTAATTTATTCTAATTTGAAATATGGGTTTAAATATCTACATGCTGCACGGGTGCAGATTCTTTTGCATGCCAAGACATAAACATGATGGATTCCACATGTTTTCTCTCTCCTCAAACACCCCCTTTTTTTTTGTTGTTAGAAATAGGTCTATTCATTCATAGATTCAAAATGGATGGGCACGACCCCAAACCCGTCCAATCCTTCCTCTATTTTTGCATTGAAGCAATATGGCAGATCACTGCCAGCTCTTGAGAAACTGCAGCTTGGGTTGAAGCCACCCAACATGGGGTAGCCTTTTCCTTTGCCTGATTTAGTACATGGGCGCCGGAGGAAACCCTCTCCCTCGAAATATTGTTCAATAAAGGCTAAAAGGGAATCAACACTACTGGGGCTAGAATGAATTTCAGCACTACCAACTTTCTTTGGCAAGTGAAGGGATGATTTGTTCATTTAAAAAAGTTGGTTAAATAGGGGTTTTCCCTTAAAACCTTGTATGTGTTTTCTGATTCAAACTCCATAAGAATTTCTAATATCAATCTTAACCAAAAGCCGAAAAATGGGAATAGGGGATGACCTTTTATTTTCTTTCTTTATATATATATATATATATATATATATAGAGAGAGAGAGAGAGAGAGAGAGAGAGAGAGATTACAACAAATCAGTTTTCTGATGGCCATAGTCACTTAGAGATAAGGTGATGTTGTTGGTCATCTAGCTTTCCTATTTGGCTTTCAGACTACATAGGATTAATTTGTCTACTATTCTCTTTGGTATGCCTTTAAGGATATGCATCCTCAAATATAAAGTAAATTAAAAATCTACGAACCAAACAGTTGCCATAAGGTAGGGGTGGGGGCTTCCACATTTGGCTTAAGCATTACCTAATTGGACACCATCAAATTTTTTTTTTTTTTTTTTGGTAGTCAAACCTTTTTTACGAAAACATATCCATTAACTTCAGATCTTGATGGGGATGGGACAAGTTCCTTTCCCATTAAGTGATGCCCTTAGCATATACTTTTCTTTTTCCCTTCCATCATTTTGATTTAAGTTTTGAACAGAGACTTGGAGCTTAAGACTAATCACAGTGATCCTTAGATACTTAGTTGAAAACTGAAAGTTAATAGGATTTATTCTCCAAAAAAATAATTCTTTGCAAAGTTGTATATATCACTCCAATGGATACAATTAACTTAAGTATGGCCATTAATTTTGATACCACACAGCCACACAAAAGATCAAATCAATAAGTGGAGAATCACAGTAGCAGAAAAAGCATATTCAAGAGCTTAAGAGCAAAACAAAAAATACCCTATAGATTCTTTTTCCTTTCTCACTACTGGTGGTAGGCTTTTCTTTGTCAAACTACAAATTGGGTATCCTTGAACTTTAAAAAATGGCCTTAGAATTTGATACCAACTTGGCAAAAAGGTACTTTCCTTTTCCTTAAATGTCATCTTAATTAAGGGTTTTAGTCATTTTTTGCATAATCTGACATCAGCTTCCCAAACAGATCCTTTAAATGGAATATGGCATGCTTCATACACATTTACAAATTGAAACTGATTAGTTAGTTTTCAGAATCTAATGGGTTTTGACAAAATCCACTTTGTAGTTAATGACATTTATAATCTACCAAGTTGACTTGAAAGTTCGAGATGATAATATCTATCTCATGCTTAAGCTTTTATAGGTCAACATCTCATTATCAATGGAAGTTCGTTTAAACTTGTCATTAATGTATAATAACATGTGTAAGTGCAATTAAAAGCAAGAGCTTTGTGGTTGTATCCACTTGTGCCTCTTTCTTTAATTAATTTTTAGAACAATGTCAACTTTAATTTTTCTTCTTAGTTGTTTTTAAGAGAACCTATGTATCTTATCTTTGTAAGAAATAGAAAAATTCAAAGGGATTTTTGTAGAACAACATAATACCAATAATATTGTCCAAAAAAGTTGAATGTTTATCAATAAAACAGAGGTCATCGTATTCATTAGTTGTGATTAATTTACAAATTGAGGTCCCCAATTTGATCTTCAATCCCTCTCTAAGAACAAAGCTTGTGTTTAATTAATGTAGTGGGGATATTAAAACGAATGAATATTTCTGATAGATAAAATGAGTAAATAAACAAAAAAGTTTTCTTATTGACATCACATGATTTTTCAAATAATTTATGACTTTGATTTTTTGCCTCTAAAGTATATATATATATATATATATATTTTCAATGAAGATAAATCCTATCATTTTATAATTTTATATGCATACTAAAAAATATTTAAGATAATGACAATTTTAATAATAAAGAAATGATAAATCACTTTTAGATTATTTTTATGTTACTCCTACATTAGAGAGCCATTGCAAACAAGACAAGGGGTCATATTGCACTTCAGCTGGGGGAATAAATGAATTTGTTTATCAATTCCTATGCTTGCAAGTTACATATTCTTCATCAAAAGAAAGGGTAAAACTCTAAATATATCTATAGATGTGTCATTTGGACAATTCTTTTAGAGAAACTTATGGTATAAAATTAAACCCCAAGGAGGTAGCCGAGTTGACAAAGCATTGTTTTTCTCAGGAAGCGTGTGGTTTTGGTGTTTAATACTCTTCATTGATTTCGGTGAAAGTTAAATATTTCTCATTCAACCCCGGTATAATATAATCCATATGATTATGGGGTCAATATAAACCCACAGGACTAGTCAGACCAAATGCTTGGACGTATCAAACATGACAGATTCTAAAAAGCAGCAATAGAAAGGAGTGTACCCCTCAACGAATGATCATATCCTACCAATTTATAATGTTACATTCCATGCAATTAGGGGTAAATTGACATTAGCTTTGTAGGATCTCTTCGTGCATGGTTCATGACTCATGACTCTACTCTTTTGTCTCTGTTCTTGTCACAATGGAGAGAGAGAGAGAGAGAGAGAGAGAGAGAGAGAGAGGTGGTCAAATAACAAGGTCAAGGTTGAAGATGACATGAATCAAAGTGATGAGATAAAACACTAGTTTTGAGTTTGTAGGATAATGATCTTAATTAGAGTAAATTGGCAGATTCATGTAGCAGACCCAAAGTGCTTGGGGATGAGGTTGCGTGTGTTTAAGTGAGCTTAATTCATGCTTGGATAGAAGAGAAACTGAAATATTAGTTTAATAATAGAACCCAAGTCGGTTATTTGAAAAAAACTTATTGTCAGAGTATAATTATCTTATTGATTATTAGGGGGGTTAATCATGCTTAAATTGACTGATATCAAGCCAAATTGATTTGGCATTTGCTGAATGAATGTTATCCATTTAAACAAAGGAGCCCAACTTGTTTTATTAATGAATCCTTAATTAATAACCTGATATTAACCTGTTTGCATATTTTATATCTCAAGATTGGATATATCTAAGCCTCATCACCTAACATAGTCTGTTTCTTGTTAGTAACCTTTGAAAAAAAAAAAAAGATAAAAAAAAAAAAAGATAAAAATATAAAATCATATTTATCTTACCGAATCCTAAATTCATATAACCCATTAAGATATTGAAATTATATAGTCCTATATTAGTTATATGGGATCTTGGATGTGTCTTTAATTATCATTGAATTTTCTCTATTTAATAGCTTGTTTTTAAACTAAACCTCAAAATATATTTTATGAACTTCCCACTACATTAGGAAAAAGATTAATTCAATATGATCTTGATTTAATCAAAATATTAATCTAAGAATGGATTAAGTGGGTCCTTATTATACCATATCTCCACACTATAATGCTAACTCTTTGTAAACCTTTCTACCTTTGACGTTGAACTACCCATGGAATCTTTCTCCTTTCTGGTGGGTGATGCATGTGAAGTGCATGTGCTGCCATGCTCATAATTTGGACATTGGTTAGTTTTTTAAAGATTTTTGGGTACCATGATATTTGGTAATTCATGCTTATCCAAATGGTCGGAGTGCACATAATTATATATTAAATTGTACCCTTACCAATGTTGTCAATATATGCAGCTTTTTTTCTTTTTTCTTATCTTCAAGCTGTGTTTACCTTGGGAGAAGAGAAAGGACAGGAAAAGGAGAACAAGAAAGGTGAGAAACCCTTTGAAAACAATTTGTTTAACCCATTCATGGGATTAGAATAGATTGAATGTTTACTAGGTCCTACCCCCAACCCCAAGAAAAATAAAAAATAAATAAATAAATAGTTTACTAGGCTTTCAAAGCTTACCCATAAAGGCATCTATTAGTTATCTTGATCCACCTTAAGAAGACATAAGTCCTTATCTGACGAGGAGGTCCTGATTTCGTTTTGAGAGAACATTGCCACACCATCTACTATTTCTATTACATGATAGTCTGATAAACCAAACCCTAGAAGGCACATGTATGGTTTGAAGGTACCCTCATGGCCCTTATCCATTCCAGTCAAATTAATGTAGAATAAAATGGAACATTTCTTCATAGGACTGACATCCTGGGTGTAGTTCTGGTTCAAAGATACTCTGTTAAAAGAAGTTTTGCTTGAGTTTTTCTGTGATTAATCTATTACACGGATTAAGTGTTACTGCATGTAACCAAGGTTTATCTTTAGGAATGAATCATAAAACCAAACAAATAAAAAATCTCCGTTAAGACCTATCAAGCCTAATGGTTTGTCCATCTTTGTCTTGGTCTTTCTTCTTTATTCTAACAATGACAACGGTGAGAGTGAATATGGTGCTTTCCATTCGTAACCACCACCCTTCAAGATGGTTACATGATGGATTCAAATTTGAATTCTCCACAAATTAGTTAACACCAATGTGATAATGTAGGTCACATCAATGCTAACATATATAGTTGGCTTGTAAACATGGAACCCATTGCCACATTATTGTTTAAAAAAAAAAAAGCTACTAAACATTATCTAATCCTGAGATAGACAGGGCATTAAAATCTCCCTCTCTTAAGCATCTGATATACTCTCATAGCTATAAGACCACATAATGTGATATGGACTCATGAATATGACTTGAAGATTGAAGCCAATCTAAAAGATATCTTATATATCTAGTTCAGTCATTACAATGATCAATCCTTCAAAAGTGACACTCTTCTTTGGGCTTTGGGACATATTAATTAGGAAAAGTATTTCCTGTGAGGGGAAGAGGTTCTACATACATATGTGCGAGGGTCAATGGAAACATACGAGAAAACATCATAGAAAAGCTATTTTCTCTTCATGGAAGTGGGCCAATTGTTTCACCCCCTATATTTCTGGTCATAGGGACAACACTTTCCAATAGAAAATATTTTTCTTTATAACTTATTTTATCATTGGTCATAACACTCAAACTAGGGTCTCAAACATCTAAGCCTATAACCAATGGGGTTGGTAGCCTAATGGTGAAAATGCCCTCAACTCATCACTACTCGAGTCGGTTGGTTGTGGGTGATCCTGCAAAAGATTACTATCAAGGAACACCCTTTTTATATATATATATATATATAGATATATATATATATATATATAAATCTAACCTATATTGTAACATATATGCTTGATGCAATAGATGGATTTTACAATATCGATTGCATCTTATTGTCAGCAAGAAGGTAAATTAAGAAGTTATAACATTATTTTTTGGTCATTTATCTCTTTAAAATTTATTTAATACATTTTTTGTTGATTGCATTGATTAGGTTTTTGTTCTCATGTTCAATCAACAACCTCAAGACATTAAGAATGGCACGCATTAGATGCTAAAAGGGAAAGACAAGGTTTTCGTGCTGCTAGTGGAAGAGGATTTTTTTTAATGAAATTAGATATTTTACAATTAATAGTTACAAAATCCTATTTTGGATGAAGTTGAAATTTCATAGTCAGGCCAATATGAAGGTCTCATGATTATAAAATCTAATGAAAAATAGGAAATTATATATAAAAAAAATAAAAAAATTTATGAATCACTAAAATGGATAAATTCATGAGAAGTTATATGATAAGAGTTTAAATTTGTAATTTAATATGTTATTAGTGTGATTGTTAAGGAGTCCAAATGATAATGATTGCCATGTCACCCTTCCACGTGGTACACTGGTTGATTGTCATTTTTTTTTAACTCTGACAAAAAAAAAAGTTTCACTAGGAATAGGTAAATTAAATTGAAAAATAAATAAATAAGAAATTACAACAAACCACGTGTATGATTTCAGTTTATGAGTTTTCGAATGGGACCCCTCGGTGACCACGTGTTGAAGAACACTTTACCTACCAAGTGCAAACCCTAAGGCCCTACTTAGGTCCACGGTGGTATTGGGGTGAAGTGTGGATAGCCATGTAAATGGGTCATTTTGGACTCTTCACTGGGCCCACCTGATGTGGCATCTTTTAAAACCTCCACTATCTTCAATGTGCTAAGATCTCTTTCTTCATATCAAATCATTTATTTTGTTAATTTTTATTATCTTTTTAATTGTGGTGGGGATTCATTGGACACGTGTCAAACCAATAGGGTAGTAAAAATAAAATAAAATTTTAAGTATTGTAATTAATCCTAATTAATTAAGTATGGTGAGAGGAATATGGTTCCTTTCATCCTTCGTCTTAATCAAAATGCCGCGCGTGAGAGAGGAGGATTCGAATCCTTTCCAACAATCTTAGTGGGTCCCACCATATCATATAATAATTTAGAAAAAAACACATCAGATGGCTCTTATTGTATCTAATCAGGGGTTTCGACTTTGGATCCTTCTGAGACAACACTGACTTAAGTGGGCCCCTCACGCTTCATTGTTTGGGCTCATCTCAACAGGTCCACAGTCCACACTGCTATCCACTTCTAAGATCTATTCTTCTGTTTCTCTTTCCGCGAAACACTAAACAGCTGCGCCGATGTCCTTAACTGTCTATTTTTAAAACCCAATGGGAATTAAACACATGTCAATCACTGCCCCTAACCCTATTGGCCTACTGCGAAGCTTTATAGTTTACACCCCCAGCTTTTGTGCTTTTGTGCCTTTGTGCCGTACTGCTGTAAAGTCCACTCATTCAAAAGTACTGGGTCCCACCTGTGTTCAAAGCGCGTGCCTATGGGGCCCACATTTGCTGAGCTGTAATGAACCGAACGTTGTGTCGGAATGTATAGTGGCGGCTTAGATTTTTTTCTGTACAGTCTCATACAGTAAATCGGTCCAAAAGAAGCTCATTCCTCGAGGTACGACTTATTTTAATAAAAAATAAAGGGCAAGCAAAAGGTTTCCTGTACGGTAGCGCATGTAAAGAATTGACGGTTCTTTTAAGAGCCGTAGGATAAGATGCGCTTAATCTACACCATTCAAATGGATAAGAAAAATAATTCTCTATTTCGTTTAAATTAAGATAAGAACACGTACGTGGGCCCCGAAGCTCTGCAATTTATCTCTGGACCTCTTTCGAATTTCGACGAATCTACATACCACATCAACGGGTTTTCTCACGGAAATCTACATTTTTAGAATAAGTGAAAAAATAATTAAAAAAAAAATTACTTAGAAGAAAACTGCATACGGAACAATGTAGTAAAATTTTTTCCCCTTATTTTCAAGCGGGGTTTGAATTTTCTTTATGGGTTTTTCATTATTTTCAAGTAGAGATGTCAAACGATTAATTTGATTTGGTTTCAATTGGATCCTGAAATTAGCAGGTTACAAAATTCTTGATTTACAAAAATCAAATTAAGGTCCAACAATATTGAAATATTGGTTTAATTTTTTATTGATTTTATTTTTTAATTATATATGTTGAGTTCTTTTAAATTCGTATCAATTATATTAGAACAATCGATCATCAATTTCAATTCTCACACAAAAAGAATAACATGGTGTTAAGAGTGATATTCCATATTTGAGTCGTAAACATTTCTATTCATAAACACGATAATATACTACGTTCTCATAATAGTCATATCAAGAATTGATCTCACGTCAATTTCAAAAAAAAATATTTAATGTTAATTCACTTTTGATTGAATTATTTCAAATTTTTATTCACTTTCGCCGATACAAATACTGATCACAATTGATGCTGATACCTATAAGTTGTCGATCTATTTCAATCTGATTTCAATTCAAACTATATTTTTTGTCAAGAAAATAATAATAATGATAATTAATTTTTAGTTATGTCGATAGATCCATATCAATGCCGTATCCATATAATGTGACAACTAGATCTGCCACGTAAATTACTTTGGATTACAAAGCTGAATAAATTAGTGACACGTGTTTAAAACACGAGGGAGACAGCTGACTAAACACTATTTTGTGGGTCCCAGTTAGAGCTGAATGTCCCGAACTGCTGAAGCGTCTTTCGCTTTGACGAAAAGGATAGATTCATTTATTGATTTTTCTTAAATTTTTTTTTTTTTTTTGTTTCTGGGAGGAAGAGAAATAGAAGAAGAAAAACTATTTAATAATTTCAAAAAATTTATGATATTTTTCAGCTCAAATAGAAGAGGGTTTAGAGTGGACGCTGAACTGTATGCATATCAGACGGTAAGAACTGAGCAGGAAGAGAGATAAAGGAAGCAACTGGTTCCAAAAAATTAGGGTCTTTTTGATGATCGGAATTAGGGTAGGATTTTGGTGTCTAGGAAATGGAAATGGGTTTCTGGTGACGGTAAATTTCTGGAACTTTATAATCCACCTATCAATTTCATTTCTCTATTTGTTTTTGGATTTAATTATTTTCTGATTTTCAATGAATCCCCTTTATTGCTAAGTGAGTCTTCTCATCTCGGTGGATGTCTTAGCTGTAATGAACAGAACTGAATTGATTCTCTTTCTTTCATCTTTGAAGTTCTAGAGAAAGTTTTATTATGTATGACTTGATTCAATGTTCTGAGCTTGATTAATCGAGAAATTTCAGCGCCTTTTTTTTTTTTTTTTGTGGGTTCAGTTCACTGAGTTATTTCTCCCGGAAAAAAAGTCGCTTTTGTTTTTTGGGTTCACAGAATTCTCATCTTTCTCTCTGTGTTGAAGATGAATTGCTTTCAACAGTAGAAGAATTCCCTTCAGGTGTCAATTTAATGTGATTCTTTCTTCTTTACATACCGGAAAAGCTTCTCTCTGGGTTAGATTTCTTTTTGGGGTGCGTGTGTGAAGGGTGGTAACTAAGAACAATGGTCTCGAGATCTTACTCGAATCTTTTGGAGCTAGCCTCCGGCGAGTCTCCGTCGTTTGGCCGTATGAGCCGTCGACTTCCACGTATAATGACGGTTGCAGGCATAATGTCAAACCTTGATGATGACCCAGCTGATAGTGTCTCCTCTGATCCATCTTCCTCCTCTGTACCCAAAGACCGAATCATCATAGTAGCTAACCAACTTCCAATTAGGGCTCACAGAAAACCTGATAATAAGGGCTGGACTTTCAGCTGGGATGCAGATTCACTTCTTCTTCAGCTGAAAGATGGTTTTGGGGAAGACGAAGTTGAGGTCCTTTACGTAGGTTGCCTTAAAGAAGACATTCACCCCAGCGAACAGGATGATGTATCTCAGATCCTGCTCGAGAACTTCAAATGTGTCCCTGCTTTCATCCCACCTGACCTTTTTAGTCGATTCTATCATGGGTTCTGTAAGCAACATCTGTGGCCTCTGTTTCATTACATGTTACCCCTGTCGCCAGACCTCGGCGGTCGTTTTGATCGGTCTCTATGGCAGGCTTATGTCTCAGTTAATAAGATCTTTGCTGATAGGATCTTAGAAGTAATTAACCCAGAAGAAGATTTTGTCTGGGTCCATGATTATCATCTCATGGTGTTGCCTACATTCTTGAGGAAGAGATTCAACCGGGTGAAGCTTGGGTTTTTCCTCCACAGTCCATTTCCGTCATCTGAGATCTACAAGACTTTGCCTGTCAGGGAAGAACTCTTGAGAGCCCTATTAAATTCTGACCTCATTGGATTCCATACATTCGATTATGCCCGGCATTTCCTCTCATGTTGTAGTAGGATGCTTGGACTGAGTTATGAATCCAAGAGAGGCTATATTGGTCTCGAGTATTATGGCCGAACTGTTAGTATCAAAATCCTTCCTGTTGGCATCCACATGGGTCAGCTCCAATCAGTCCTGAGCCTTCCAGAGACTGAAGCTAAGGTTGTCGAGCTCATTAAGCAATTTACAGGGAGGGGAAGAATAATGATGCTTGGGGTAGATGACATGGACATATTCAAGGGGATCACCTTGAAGCTCTTGGCTTTGGAGCAGTTGCTTTTGCAGCACCCAGAGTGCCGTGGGAAGGTTGTTTTAGTGCAGATAGCCAATCCAGCCAGGGGTCGAGGAAAAGATGTGCAAGATGTTCAGTCTGAGACTTACTCAACTGTGAAGCGGATTAATGAGACATTTGGCCAACCTGATTATGAACCTGTGATCTTGATTGATGAACCGCTTAAATTCTTTGAGAAAGTTGCTTATTATGTCGTTGCTGAGTGTTGTCTGGTCACTGCTGTTAGGGATGGGATGAACCTCATACCATATGAATATATCATTAGCCGTCAAGGGAATGAGAAATTGGATATTGCTGTTGGATTGGGTTCATCCTCCTCAAAGAAAAGCATGTTAGTTGTATCAGAGTTCATTGGGTGCTCTCCTTCTCTGAGTGGTGCCATAAGAGTTAACCCTTGGAATATCGATGCGGTGGCTGATGCAATGGACTCTGCTTTGGAGATGGCAGATTCTGAGAAGCAGCTCCGACATGAGAAACATTATAAGTATGTTAGTACTCATGATGTAGGGTATTGGGCACACAGCTTCCTACAGGATTTGCAGAGGACATGTAAGGATCACGTAAGGCGTAGATGTTGGGGCATTGGATTTGGGTTGGGGTTTAGGGTTGTGGCCCTTGATCCAAACTTCAGGAAGCTTTCAATGGAGCATATAGTGTCTGCTTATAGAAGAGCTAGAACTAGAGCTATTCTTTTAGATTATGATGGCACTCTGATGCCTCAGGCTTCCATAGATAAGAGCCCAAGCTCTAGATCCATTGATGTCTTAAACAGCTTGTGTAGAGATAAGAACAATGTTGTCTTCCTTGTCAGTGCTAGAAGCCGGCAGACTCTGAGTGAATGGTTTTCGCCCTGTGAGAGGCTGGGAATCGCAGCCGAGCATGGCTACTTCCTCAGGTGTGAATAAATTTTTTTCTTCTAAAGATCTGTTGTGTTTCAGCTTTTCTGTTTACAGTTTGAAATAAGTAGGCTTTTGTTGAGGTTTAACAATTTATTTGTCTAGGCTGAGGCGAGATGCAGAATGGGAAACATGTGTCCCAGTGGCTGATTGTAGCTGGAAGCAGATTGCAGAACCTGTCATGAAGCTGTACACCGAAACAACTGATGGTTCCACAATTGAAGATAAGGAAACAGGGTTAGTGTGGAGCTACGAGGATGCAGATCCTGATTTTGGATCTTGCCAAGCTAAGGAACTTCTTGATCATCTTGAGAGTGTCCTTGCAAATGAACCAGTCTCGGTGAAGAGTGGGCAGAGTATTGTAGAGGTTAAACCACAGGTTCGGAATTATCTTCCTGTGTAAAATCATATTTTTCCATTACTTGGCATTCTGATAGAGAACCAATCATGTTTTTGTTTGAACATTTGCAGGGTGTGAGCAAGGGTCTTGTGGCAGAACGCTTACTTTCCACCATGGAGGAGAAAGAAATGGTTCCAGATTTTGTTCTTTGCATAGGTGATGATCGATCTGACGAAGACATGTTTGAGGTGATTACAAGAAATATGGCTGCATCATCTTTAGAAGCCCAAGTGTTTGCTTGTACTGTTGGTCGCAAGCCCAGTAAGGCGAAGTATTATTTAGATGATACTGGAGAAATTGTTAGATTGATGCAGGGGTTGGCCTCTGTGTCTGATCAAGCTTTCACGGTTTCGTAACTATAAAAATCCGAAGAAGAGAAACCAAGGTGCATTGATTCTTCTATTCACCGCCAACTTGAAGTAGGGTAATTGAATCATCTTTCCATTTTTTGTGTGCATCTCAGTTGCTGTAATTATCGTAGTGTTAATTAACAAGAGAAGCTGTATCTTTTGAGCACTTCACTAGTGTTTGAACTCATTCAATAGCACCTGTAAATAGATGTTCATATCATAAATCAGTGTGTTCCTTTTGTTGGCATTGCAGCTTCTAGACCTGGGTTAGGAAGACATGATTGAAAGCAAACATATTTTCTCTGTAAGACAGAATTGTGGGAGCCAATGTTTTGGTCGTTAGGATTGAAAATTGGATGATTGACATGCCTCAGCTTATTCCATGGCCATCTTACTTATACATATCCTTAATTTATATCGAATCCATGGCCTTTGTACACTTGCATGCTTCTGTGTTTCTGTTCTTCGCATGTCTCAGATATCTGCTTCTGGTGCTCACTAACCCTTCTGATGGATTAGCCACATGAATCTTCTATACAGGTCTTCTTCTGCAGTTTTGGCTGATAGATTTGGTGCTGTTAAATTTCATGCCTAGTAGTTGCTGATAGCTTCACATTGGTTAGTGTCAATATATTGAACATTAATAATACTTACAATCCTTGTCATAGACCAAAATAGTACTTATAGTCATCCTAGTCATAATAAGCCCAGCTTCATATTGGTTAGTGTCAAATTTATTGAACATTATTAATGACTTTATCCTTGTCATAACCAAAAATAGTACTTGTCATCATGCTAAACTCCATTAAGTCCATTTCAAGGTGGGTTGTTGGAGTCATTTTTCTTCCATTTTCCTCAGAGTTCTCCCTTTCAAACTGAATGAAGTTGACATTATTGATGACCCAACGTCTGGATTTTTGCTGCATGCTTTTGATGTAGGTCCAGCCAAGATAGAAACCATTTGTTGGGCGGCTTTAATTGGGAGTGGAATTCTGTTGGGCGGCTGAATTTGGTAGTGGAATTCTGTTGGGCGGCTGAATTTGGTAGTGGAATTTCTTTAGACTCCAATTGGTTGCAAGGGAAATGAAGGGAAATATTTATATTTCTCTATCTAAAGAATATCTGCATTTCCCTTGCAATCAAACATCCTATAAAATATGTTTCATTTTTTCAGGAAATATTTTAATTTCTTCTTCAATGAAAGGGGGTCTTGGACAACTAAAATCACTTCATGAGAAGTCATGAGAAAAGATGTGTAGCTTAGGACTGGTAACCAGTATGACCTTGAATAGATTTGATTAAAGAAAGTGGATTTATGTAATTGACTCCATTTAATTGGGATAAAATTGGATTTTTTTTTTTTTCTTTTCTTTTTGGAATTGAATTGAGTGGTATAAAATTTGGAGAGTCACGATGGAGCCCCATTCTATGAGATTGTATTCTTGCACAGTACCTGAAGAAGGATCATCCACCATGAAATTAAACAATCATACCAGTTAGTAAATGATGCCAAATCAGAAAATGGAACAGCCATAAATTAACAGAGGACCTCTTATGGACATCACCAGGCCTAAAGTTCAAGAAAATTACCTGACCTGAAGCTGCAAGCAGCAAGAGAAAACCATTCCATATGATATGGCTATCACTAACATAGTTTGAAGAATTGGATTGGATCAATTGATTCTCGAATTGGATTGGTATTGGCTTTGATCGATCTTGATTCTTGGCCAATACAATAATGATGGATTGGTACAGATAAGGGGTATAACTGGTAAAAATAAATAATTTTAAAGTAAAATCAGGGGTATATGTGTCCGATCCGATATCCCATACCCAAAACCATGAGGCAGAAAATATGTGGTGAGAGATAGAGTGGGCATATATAGAACAATTTCACACTACATCTATTTATATGGGATAGACATCCCTTGAAAACATATGTCCAAAAGGGTTCAAGAGGTGTGTTTCTTAGAAGAGAAGACAAGACACTGAAAATTAGGGGCCGATTGATAATGTTTCTATCATTTCAAGAAACAGCAGAATCATAAATTTCATTTTCTAGAAACAGAAATGGAATTGAAAGTGTTTAATAAATCATGTTTCTAGGTCGTTTCTTGAACTATAAATAAGTAGAAATTTTAATTTCAATTTCAATTTCTGAAAACAAGTGAAACGAAACAATTATCAAACGCTTTTTGTTTCGTTTCTACTGGTAGAAACAAGTTTCTTGAAATGTTATCAAAAGTGCCCTTAATTGTTGCCAAAGTCTTAACATTTTGAACGATGTGCAACACAAAATCCCCGATGTCAATGAAAAAATAACTAATCACGTAACCCTACCCTTGTATTTCCCAAAATATATGGGCAAGGGGCTTGTTGCCCAATCTAAAAGACACATGGGAGGGGAGTGAAGACAGCCAAGGACAAGGGGTCATTTCACTGGGAGGGGTAGAGAAACAAACACGTGGCTCAACCTAATCATATAATCAGCCTTCTAAAACAACAATAACAAAACCTTATTCCAATTAAGTTGGATCGACTACACAAATCCCAGAAAAACCTTTTCTTTCTATTAGGTTGTGTTTGGTAGACTAAAGGAGAATTGAAAAGAAAAAAAGAATCGAGAAAAGAAAAGAAAAGAATAGATAAAAAATGAAATGATAAAAAAAATAAAAAAGATATGTATATTTGACTACCATTAGATCAGAGAAAGAAAAGTTTTGTATTTTCTTATATTTTCTTAAATTTTTGACAAGATTTTTCTTACTAAGTGAATTTTGAAATTAGAAAAAAAAAAAAAAAAT
>NC_056569.1:9563143-9577944 GCF_013358625.1 Macadamia integrifolia
TTTTTTTTTTTCTTTCTTTCTTTTTTGTTCTTTTGGCTACCAAACATAGCCCTTAGTTTGCTAAAAACGATTCAACACTGAGAGAAAACAAATAATACCTTCTAAAAGAATATGTTGACTTCTTACCATTAAGTCAGTCAATTCAAGACTTCCTTTATTGAATAATTCTGCCTCACATGGCACTGCTAAACCACCTTACATTTTGAATCAGGATAACACCATTGATTTGAAACCATAGGGTTGCCCGATTCTATGGTTCAGGCAGAATCAAGCCGATTCCAGACAATTCTCAACTGATCCAGAACAGAATCAGTTCAGAATTGGCAGAACAAGATTCCAAGTTTTAAAACCATGGGTCCAACGGAAATATTTAGCATAGGTTCCACATCTTGAAAAGATTGAAAAACAAAATTCTGATGAGATGTTAAATATCTTGAAAAGTTTGAAAAGGCAAAATCGAAATAAGAGGAACTACGATCAACCAAAAAATAAAAGAGGAACTACAGAGTTTTGGAATAACAGTTTCCTGATCTTTAAACATTGTAAACCAAAGTACCATAACAAAACCAAGATGACCTCTAAATTTGGATCACTAATGACAATGCAAATATAATTTCCCCACTATTGACTATAGAGCTGGAAACTAATATCAGCTCCTCAGTCCTCACACCAAGGGGAAAATAGAACAAGGCATATATATTGCAGATCCACACTCAAGACCAAAACCTGCAAATTAGCCGGCACTAGAACTGCCCAACAATATTTAGCCGGACCTACCATTAAAGGGGTAGAAAAGAGGGAGGGGGAGGGGGAGGGGGTGGGGGACGAGAAAAGAGGAGAATCTAGGCATCTACTCGAACGCCTCATCATCATCGTCAGGGAGGGGCTGTGCCGCAGCTGCTGCCAACTCAGCTTCATGCCTACAAATACCGATGAGAGTTCATCTTAGCATACAATAATTACCACGGTAAACACTTTCTACTTCATTCTATAACGCAATTCCATCACACATCATTAAGATCCTATGACTTTTATCAAATCCCTCTTTTTTTTCATTTTTCTTTTTTTTCTTTTTTTTGGGGGGGTGGGGTGGTTGGGGTTGGGGGTTGTAGGGAGTGGGACAATGGAACATACATGCAGTTAATAAACTACTACTTTTTTTCTTACAATGGACCATGCATTTAATAAACACAGCTACCTAAATAAAGAAACATGGGCAAAGTTTGCATTCTTAGATATTTTTAAGGATGGGGTTGAGATTCTAGCTCATTGGTAGGCTGCTAGGCGGTTGAGGTTCTAGCATAAGTCCAGTCATGTTTGATGGTTCAACTCTCCTACTCCCCCCCCTTCTTGAAAATTGTAGTAGCTAGCAGTTGCAGTATTAGAATAAGTCTGGCCCAATGGACTGCCTTGCCTGGCCTAGTGGCCTACATACTAGCACAAAAAATAAGATATTTTTTACGGGCCCCAAAAAAAAAAAAAAAGACTCAAAACATTTCAGATATTCTTGTAAAACCTAAATAAACCCCACTATTCCTGAATTAGACATATTTTCTTATACTCAGTCCAAACACCCACTCCCCCCAAATAAAATAAAAAATCCACACCTACTGCTGTTACAATAGACCTTTCATAAAAATGGCATACCCAATGCACGAGACTCACACCATTGCAGGGTCTAGGGAGGGTTATATATACACAGCCTTACCCTGCTTCGCATAATAGTTGTTTCCCAACTTGAACCTGCAACTAGTAGGTCAAGGAGCAACCCTCCCATTGTGCTGAGGTCCGCCCTCTTTACAATAAACCTTTCATATTTACACAATTAATGCTTGCTGGTTCTTTTTGCTTCCAGTCAAGGGGAGGAAATTTCCAAGCAAATTGAGAAGTCTTGACACTAATTTTTTCGAAAATGTTTATATAAGTGCAAATTTATATATTAATGCAATTCATGCCTAATGTTCAATTAAATAAGTGCAGCATTTTATAAGGTCAGCATCAACAGTTGGGGCTACAGTACAATATTTAGGGTCTGGACCTCTACCAACTAGCTAATTGTTTTGTAACAATAGGACCAGAATCCATAATTGAATGGTTGAGATGGACTTTAGGCCAAAAGCCCACTTGAACAGATTACTGCAACATGTTTTCTTATCTATTAGAACTGTCAAAAAGAATGGCATTAGGATATCTAAAAGAAAAAAAAGATACATAGATCAGACATAATCAAATAATCTGAACAAGCCCATTTTTGTTTATATAGTTGTCTTATAGACATAACCGTACAACTTTTGCATGTTGATACTCCAAAAAACAAAAATTTGGCTTTTTTTTTTTTTTTTTTAGTCCTGTGAATGGGCCTGCAACCCAAAACCCAAGACAGACTACTAAATGCAGACATGAATGGATTAGATTTGTAAGAAAACGGTACTTCTTTGTGCCCACATGACAATTTGGGTTATCAAGGCATGAACAACTACACTAGATATAATCAAGTTAAGAAAAGGAGTGGATCACTCACTGTTCTTGTGTTGCCATGTCAATTTGAACTTCAGGAGGAGCAAGAGCTGGAGACTCGACAAAGTGGAGGTTAGCATCCCTGCAATGCATGTTAAATTGTATTATATCTCGTCCATAATGTTTGACAAGAAAAGGAAATGAACCACCCAATAATGGGGAAAAGAATACAGTAGTAGTAGCAGAAGTAGTGTGGTAGAAAAAGGGCACTCTTTCGACATTACCCAGCAAGTTTTCTAGCAAGATAGAGGAAAGGTTTCTCAAAGTTGTAGTTGCTTTTCGCAGAGATCTCATAGTACTGGAGATTCTTCTTCCTGTGGAATGTAACCTGCTTTGCTTTTACTTGCCTATTCTTGACATCAACTTTATTTCCACACAAAACAATAGGGATATTCTCACACACCCTATAATCAAGAACAGAAGCAGATAAAATCAATGGTCAGCACATTTCCAGTGCTTTTGAGTGAGAATTTTATGAGACAGAGCTATGCTTCTAGATGCACCTGCAGAGATCCCGGTGCCATGTGGGAACATTCTTGTATGTTAAACGAGCTGTGACATCAAACATAATGATGGCACATTGTCCATGGATACTACAAAGGCCAAAAAAAAAAAAAATTCTCAATTAGGAAACGATGGACACCAAACATCAAGTTATAGGCCAAATTAACCACACACATTATAGAACACATAAGCAATCACAGGTAATAGAATTCATATAAAAGTTAAAAAAAAGAACAGGTGCAAATTTAAATTTTTATAAACACCTTTCGGGTAGGGGAAGTCCTAGGAAGTATTCTACCCACGAAGGCAACAAAAATTCCACTTATGTTGCTAGTACTACTCCCTTTACTAATGAACACTGAAGGGTTTAAACTTCAAAAGAATGCATGGAATACTTTGAACCTCAATCCATTATAAAGTTAATTGTAACCTTGAATTGCCAGTTACTCATTCTAAATCCAAGGGATTTCAACTCTGAAAAATCCAAACAAAGTTACACATTTGACGAGCTGATAAGAAACATGTAAAATTGTTTTGAGCATGCAATGCTATTTTGGATAAAGATTGGCTTCCCTAACAACAGCCTTTGGTTAAGACATGTATTCAAATGTTACTTGAACAATTTGTTATGAAATGCAAACTGCAGAATATTACTTGGACAGCCTTTCATGTATAATGACTTTCAACTTCACTGTTATGGTTTTTAACATTTTAGAGACCAGATCATAGGGTTAATTCCCTTCTCGATAGAAGTCCCTCATCAAATACAATATTGAAAGCTCACCCAGAACATTTCAGCAACAGTCGTTCATCATATTAAAAAATAAAATTAAATTTAAAAAAAAAAAAGGTGAAAATAAGTAACTGAAAAATTATTCCAGCGGCTAGGTACTATACAAAAAAATTTCAACGCTATTTGCACACAAACATGAGGAGCCTACTTAAAAACTACGAATCATATAGGATTTTCCCCATAAAATAATAGTAGCAAGGATCCATTAGCATTATTCTAATAACTTACTAATATCCATCTCTGAGTCCACCAAATTTCTCTTGGCCAGCAGTGTCCCAACAATAAAACCGGATCTTCCCACAGTTCGTGAAGAAGTCCAATGGATGAACTTCAACACCAATCGTTGCTGCAATCAACGATAAAATCATGAGAACAACATTCACAGCGAGTTAAACAACCAGAATTATCGAATGCATCGAAGATTTACGCTCATATTTCTTCTCAAACTCTCCAGTAAGATGCCGTTTAACAAAAGTCGTCTTTCCTGCATCGAGAAGATACTCATTATATGAGCTCAAAATTTCAATCCAAAGTACAATGCCAACTAAAATCAAATCAGAAATTCCGAGAATCCCATCAAACTCATGCTTGTCACATATGATGCTTTGGAAAATCAAACAAAAAATATACAAGGAAACAGAAAATAGATCTTGAAAATTAAAATCCAGTGTACCTGTACCACCATCACCAACGATGACAAGCTTGAAGCTTGGGTAATCGACAGTTTGCTGGTTCGGAAGCGCCTGCAGAAGAAACACAGAAACAGATAATCATAGTAACGATCAATCGAAAGCCCTAATTTCAAAACCCTAACAAAAATCAAGAATGGAAATATTAAGTAAACCATTCGATTCTTTTCTTTCTCAGGAAACAGTAACGAGAGAGAAGGCAGTGGCGTCTGTTGCTTCTGAGATTTGAATTGAAAGAGCGAGAAAGAAAGAGAAGGGAGGCAGGAAAGTATATAAAGGTGTTCTCTTGGGGCTCGTGGCTTTAGCTTCCATTTGACGCGATTCTATCTTCCGTTCGATTAGCATCTTTATTTCTAGTCACTCAAATAACGGTGATGAACTCGGACTATAATTCGGAGTATTTATTTATGTTTTTTCGTCAACTTAGGAATCGTTTGATTACGTTTATGCCGTTTCTAGACATAGAAACAGCATAAATAGTTTTTCATGTTTCTAAAAATAAAAACTAATTTTTTGGTGTTTGATAAACTTGTTTCTTGCAACGTTTTTTTTCAGATATAATACCACTAAAAAACTCAATAGTATCATAGAATATCCAAAGGGGAGAGAGTGTTCGGTTGTCTCTTTTTAGGTTTAAATAATTAAGATATTTATCGGGCACAACAATCTTTTCTTTTCTCTTAAATTCGTTTCTAGAAACGACGAAACAAGTCGGACTTGTTTCGTCAAAGTCGTTTCTAGAATTGTAAATAAGCATAAATTTTGATTTATATTTTTAGAAACGGGTGAAAACGGAACAACTTTATCAAATGCATTTTAAGTCGTTTTTCAATTTATGGAAACAAGAAAATGCATAAATGGCAACAACGGAACGTTGTCAAACGTTGCCTTGGAGTATGCATCACCTGAACCGATTCTTCAACTCACTGTTCTAGTCTGCATTTCGTTAACCCAAGTCATCTAAGGGTGTTAATTGATTCAGTTTGGGTGTACATAGTGCGATTCGATTCGGTTCGATTCACATTTATTTGGCTAAAATCAAAACCACATCATTTACTAAATGGTTGCACTTTCTGAAACCGCAATCATTTAGTAAACGGTTTCGGTTCCATGGTTTTTAAACGATGTTGGTTTTACAGTTTTAAACAATTTTGATCGCAATTTATTCCATATGGTTTCTAAACGGTTAGTAATCTGTTTGCTAGTTTATTCGCATGCTTACTTAAATTTGCTTTTGTTGATAAATGCTTCAATGTTGTATCAAATTAAATGAGGCATTGAACAAGCAAAAATTTAACTACATAATGGGAATAAATTGTTGGACAACCTCTATGGTCCTTAATTCTTTCCTAAATTACGCTATTATGTTTTGTTAAAACAACTAAATATTTAATCTTTATATAGATTAATCGAATTGGTTTTGACGTTTTAAACGGTTCGATTTTCAGGGTGTCAATTCAATTTGAAACTAACGGGTTAAACTGTTAAAATCGACCCTATCCATTTAACTAATCAATTTTAAACATGAAACCAGAACCGAACCATTTACTAAACGATTTTGCGATTTTGGTGTAAACGGCTCAATTCGGTTTCGATTACAAATTAACATCCTTATGGCGCCACAACTATTGGGGGTGATCTCAAGCAATAATGGATGAGTTGTGCAAGTCAGGCAAGTAGCCATGTAGTTTGGTAGGTTAAATCTGGTCAAGGGTGAATCATGTTTTGTATATATTTTTAAATTGAGTAAAAGGCTGGTAATGTCACCGACATGCAATGAGCTAATAGGAGTTATGTTTATCTCTTTGCTCCCCTTTTGAAATGACCCTCATATCCATCATGTATGAAGATCCATCTCAACCCCAATGAAGGCCAAACTGGCAAACCCTGTGAGGCCATCACTTAGCAGAAGAGTGGAAATGCATCTTCTATTTTCGGGGGGTTTGTAATGTATTAAAAATTGAGTTACTATCTAGATTAGAGTCTACTATCATATATGACTGATGACTCCAGTATAGATTTGTCAAATTATAGATTGGGTACTCGTCCAAAGGAAAGTGTTAAACACCTCAATTCTCTGGCTTAGTATTCGTTAGATGATATATTGATGTTTCAATGTAATAGAATGCTTAAAAAATATATATGTAACGGATGTAACCATTACAAAAGAAAATTAGAACCATGGATGCATTGGACCTATATTTTAAAATGCAAAGATACAAACCCTAAACTAGATGCATATCCGATAGGATGTAATATGAACAACAACTAAACATGCAACAAAACCTAGATGAATTAACCTAAACAAGAGGCAAACCTAACATAGGGACTAGGGAGGATATGCATGTAAGGATGTCAAATTGGAACCAGAATCGAAAACCAAATCCAGTTCCAGACCGAATATCTGAATCAAATCCAACCCATTATAATATGGTTAAATCCAGGATCTGAAATAAGTATTTATAATTTGGTTAGGTCTGGATCTGGATTTATGCCAAGAACCGGTGGTTCAAATTGAAACTGGACCGAATAACTTAATGTCATTTTTTCCTCTTTAACTAAAAACTTGATATAACTTATATGGAAACTCGACATAATCAATCACCTAAATGATAAATCATCTAATAGAGTTTCAATTATAGTTTAACTCAAAAACCCCTTGTTTGTCAATTATCATTTAGGAGATTGATTGCTCAGGATCATTAACGATATTAGAAGTTTAATAGATGATCGATTGCTTACGATCATTCGACATGGATACATGTCCATTGATAACTCATGATTTTTTATTCATTCTTTTGTTGGGAAGACCAATAACCTAGTGAATGAACATTTATATTTTGTCTTCTGAATAACAGCTGCATAAAAAAATTGAATTTGAAATTAGATACTGAAATCAAATAATAACCAAATATAAAACCCAAATAGGAATCAGAACCAGATAGGTCAGATACGAGTACCAATTTTTAGAACCGAGACAGGACTTGGTCAGGTTCTGAATCACACTAACACTCCTTGGAACCAAAACCAAAACCAAAACCGAACCAAATACCTGGTTCCGGACCGATTGACACCCTTCTGCATGAGTGATTCCGTTATTTCGATCTCAGTCGTCATTTCACAATCCAAACCCCATAATTTATTTATGATCCGAAGTGGATTTATCATTTGAACAAACTATAAAACCTTAAAGGTTAAAAATAAGCCCTAAACCATAAATCTAAGCTCAAAATTTGGAAAAAAAAAATCCAATTAATAATATGATGTTTGGGATGAAACATTTCTACAACTCAATGGCTAGTGTTGAAAAGTAGCCAGAGGAGAAAATGAGATGACAGTCGCAAAAGAATGTTAGTTGCAAATGTGGACATTGTTGTCTCGATCAAATATTATGAGGATCATTCCCACCATCGTCTTCTACCTTTTTTTTTTTTAGTAATTTATAGCACCACCTTCTAGAGAATATCACTATTATAAGAACACTCGTTCTGTTTCATCAAATTAGATTCATAACCCCTATCGTCAATCACTGTTAAGGAATATATCTTATATACTAATGCCAGCTACTATATTTTATTTTAAATACAAAAATACTCTTATTAAATATGATGTACCTAAAATACCCAAACCCACCCTGTTCCTTCCGATTCCAATTCCAATCTTCCTTCAATCCATGGAATGGACCAGAGGTCGCACAGTCGTGGCTCTTCTGCCACTGCCTCCCTTGGTAAAATTCACTGGTCCGTTGAGGTTTTCACCGTGAAATCTATGGAGCGTATCACATGAGAATGGTTGATTGATGTGCACTCTTTTTGTAGGGTAAATCTCTTGTGGTACCCTCACCGTCGCTATTCAAGATCATGATCGGAATTGTGACATTAAGGGCCCGTTTGATAACGTTTCTACTGTTTCTGTTTCAAGAAAGACAGAAACAGAATTTTGGGTGTTTGATAAACCTTGTTTCCGTTTGATTGGATGATTACAATGTTGTATTTATATTCCGGTGGATAATGATCGGCGGCCATTTGCTTGAAGAAATAGATGCTCCGGCGTGACAGCCGACTATTTCCTTGAACAAGACAGGTGTCAGAAGCTGATGCTTCTTGGCAGCAAATTGAGGGGTCGATTATCAAGGATGAATTTGGAGTTCAGATCATCAAGGATGTATGCGTCTTTAGCATCCTCAAAAGACATGGATCTTCTGTTCCCTTCGACTTCCAAGCATTCGGAAGGAGAACTGCAACAAAAAAGTTGAGAAACCATGGTTTCCGATCACCATCAGCAGCAGCAAGAGATGAATTCCGATCTGATGCGATTTCGCTTTGCCCCGAGCCCCCTGCTTGCAAATTACGTGGACGGTAGAAGCGAAGACGGAGAAGGAGGAGCTAATGATTTCCTACAACCTCGTTCTTCAAGTCCCGAAGTGGAGAGCATGTTTGCGAGGTTCTTGTCTTGTGGTGGCGGTGTCGCTGGACCTCCCTCACCTGATATCCGTGAGATCAGCGACAAGTCTCCAGTAGTATCGGCGACTCCCACTGGAGCGGTTAATCAGAGAAATTCTCAATTCGTAGCATCCATGAAGCACGAAGCATCTGAGGTTGTTCCTCAGCAGAATGGATACTTTGCCGCTGCTTCCCAAATGCTTTATCAAGCTCCGCCGCCGGCGCCTCTGCCCAGCCAAAGCTCAACCTCCATGGATAATTCTTACAGGATGGTGAATTTGATAGTCATGGATCACAATCCTCCTCAAGTCAGGACTGCTAGCGCCAATTGCTCCAATCTTATCAGACACAGCAGCAGAGTCGACGAGGAAGATGACAGTGCCTCATCGGAATCTGCGGGAAGAAACCCAAATCGACGACGACTGACAAGATGGAGAGGAACTCTGTAGACGGAGCTAGTCGGAGACGGTGGTGATGGTAGTGATGCCAAACTCCGTCTTCAATATCGATTTTTTGTGCCCCATTTTTGTTTCGAGAAACGAGCGAAACAAGTAAAACTTGTTTCGTCATTCATGTTTCTTGAAGCATAAATTATTATAAATTTCAATTTATGTTTCAAGAAACAAGTGGAACAGAACACTTTTACCAAACGGTATTTATGCCGTTTCTGTGTTTCTGAGAATAAGAAAACACAGAAACACGTTTCTGGTTACGTTATCAAACGGACCCTTAAGGGTCGGAATGTTTAGATTGGAGCAGATGGTGCCAAGATTGCTGACTTGGGTTGCACAAGATGGATCGATGAGGTGGATGAGGAGGCTCCGGCGATGCCGATTGCCGGAACCCCTGTTTTCATGGCACCTAAAGTGGCTCGAGGGGATGAACAGAGTTTCACTGCTGACGTTTGGGCACATCTGTCGATTCCCTTCATGTTTCTTTCCCTCCCCCTCTTTACACTCTCTATCCCTTCGTGACTAAGAAAACCAAAGCTCAATCTCTCAGTTTCGTCTTCAGCGATCACTTCCTTCCGCCACAAATCACCATTTATGCATGAAACGGAGTTGCACGATTTGTCTGACGATTTAGATTACGTTGTGTCACAGCAACAGGTAATTAATCTCTTGATTTTCTTGGGATTTCTTTCAATCTCTCTTTCTCATTGCAACAAATTTCTTAGTTCAATTGCTGTCTATCTCCACTACCGCATCTTTTTCCAATTTTTTTGGGCTTTCTCTCTCTATTCTTTGTCGCCTCCTGTTCTCTCTTTGATTTTTTTAGTAAATTCTGTTGTGAGATTTATTATTTGCCTCGCCATGTCTACAGAGAATCCAAGGTGCAATGCAATGAAAAAAGTACAAAACCCTAATCTACCTTTCCCCTTTCCCTGTTTCTGTACTGATTCTCGCCATGTCTGCAAGCATTCTCAGCTTAGTAATCTTAAGGAGAAGGAAGCGTGAGATCGATCGAGCGATCTCCCTCCCAACTCCCAAGCAGTAACATCTCGATTTCGATGTCTCTCCTTCCTCCTCTCTTCCCAGATCTCCAAAGCAATATCACTCTAAAATCGAACCTCCGATTCTCTCTTCAATCATTCCTAACTCCGTTGTCGAAGGTGGAGAGAGCGGCACTCAGATCTTACTCGTTGCTGCTTGGCTACAGAACAAGAACACGGAATGGGCATCAAAGAACATTCTAGGTGGCACCTCGTTCTAGGATTTGAGAATGGTAATGCATACCAAAAGGCTTTTTGACGCAGAATACGCTATGAGAATGCATACCAAACACAGATCAACAATCGGTTTCCTACGATGCCGATTGTTGAAACCCTTGTTTCTGTACTGATTCGCAACGTTCTTCGTTTTGGTTTTTCAGTCCTTAGATTTGAACGGTTTTTTAGGCGTGGAAGTGAAGACGAATGAGTTTTAATGAATAGGGTATAACAGTTATTTTTATTTTTCATTTAATAGTGATTGATGGTAAAGGGTCTGAGTCTAATTTGGTGAAACAGAGAAGATATTCTTATAATAGTGGTATTCTTTAGGGGATGGTGCTGTAAATTACACATTTTTTTTTCTTCAAGAAATCCTATTATAAGTCATCAGCTGCATAGAGCTATGATGGCGAAGGAGTGGAATGAAGTCAGAATGTCCAGCATCAGATAGACAAACTATCTCCACCATCACCTTCCTCATCGCTATCGCAGAGTTACAAAGTCAGTTTTGTTGATCACAGAGAGATCATATGTGAGAATATTATTTTGCAACAATAGAATATGACGTTTTCAAAAGTCATAAGATATATTGGAGCTATTCTTTTACGTTTTTTGTTTTTTTAGTCCAAATCAACAATTATTATTCAGAGATGGTAAAGTGCATAGTCATGGAGTATTTATGCACATTTATGAACATACATAGGATGCATACTTATATAAGGGGTATTTGAGTGGACTAAATTTTGAAATTTGACACACGACTAATTTAGACAACATCCACTCTATCTAATTGTTAGAATAGACACATAATTTCTATCAAAAAAAAAATACACATAATTTGTCAATGTGGTAGATAGATGGGTCACTTTTATCCCCCAATTTTATTTTTTGAAATAAATTCACACACTGCTCGCATGGAGAATCTCTCATGCCACACTAATCAACATGTCGCAATGGGTTCAATAGGAGGTTCACAAGGATAGAGAGGAGAGAGAAATGTCATGAGGAGAGAGTGTCTTAGGTATGTGAGAAGTTGTTGGAAAGAATACCTACAATGTCAGTAGGGGGATTTTCATTTTTTCTTTTTAAATCTAATTTTTCTCTTTCACTCTCAATGGGAAAAGGCAAAAAAATAAGGACACAATGGTTTCTGCATCAAGTAAATGGGAGTGCACACGAAACATCAACAGTAGAGGAATTTTTAGGGTGTGGCTGTGTGGGCTGTCATTTCTCCTTCCCATGAGTCTGGACGCAGGGCCCACGCTGCCTTATAGGTTCCTTTTCGTAGAAAAAAGGAAAAAAAAATAATAATCTTACAACGGCTTGGGCTGACCTCTACCTGGGCCAGGTTCAGTCTATGAGTTTGATTGGGCCTGAGACTCTGTCTGAGCTGGTTTTTTTTTTTTGATAGAACTGTCTGGGCTGAGTTACCAGACCGCCATTGAACCCTCTTAAGGTAACGGTGTCAATCGGTTTGGTTTTAGTTCGGTTCTAAATGATGATAAGGTGGATCATAATTGAACCAAGAGTTGACTTGGTTATGTATTTAGGTACTTAAACCGATTCAATTCGGATTGGTTTGGTTTCATTTCCAATTCAGTTATGATATGCAGTTTTAATTTGGTTTTATACTTCCGTTTTAATTCGGTTATGAAAACGGTTCTACTTTTGAACCATGACTGTGATGGACCAAATACCATAATGGGCTCAAGTTATGGGTCTTATGACCATTGCTAACTCCAAAATTATCTTGAGCTTGTAAATATGTGATGATAAATTACGAAAAACACTTGCCACATTAAAAATAAAAAAAATAATAATAAAAGAGCTTGAAAAAACACTCTTGAATGATAAGAACAATAAGATTTGGTTTCGATTCAAACCGATAGTTCTGACACCCTAAATCGAAATCGAGCCGAACCAAATAACATACTTACATATTCAAACCAAATTTAAACCAAATAAATTTGGTTCGATTTTGATCTGATTAATTTGGCTTAGTTTCGATTTTGATATTCGATTTCGGTTTCGGTTTGAAACTCACACCCTTATCTGAAGGTACACCGTGGTCCGATAAACCTAGGTTTATGAAGGGAAAAAAAAAAAAAAAACAGGAAAGAAAGGTCTACGTAAACCCAGAGCCCAAGGCAGAGTAGCGGCGAGTCGGCGAGTCGGCGACTCGCGCTAGGGCCAGACTCCAGAGCAACGGCAGGCAACGCGGCACAGCAATTCCTGAAGTCCTGAACTCCTCGAGCAGCAGCGAACACTCCAAGCAGCCACCTGCGGAGATAGGTTAGAAACAGAGAAAACCCCTCTTTCCCTCTCTCCCTGTGCGCTACAGGGATGGGTTCATGCTTAATATGATTGGTTTTATTTCTTTCGGGCAGCGAACACTCGAGTCTTATCAAGCATGAACTCATCTCTGCGTCCTGCATTGACGATATGGATGGTCAGCTTGTTGAGCTCACATCCATGTTTGGTTTATTACTTTTTATCTGCTGAATAGCTGCCGTTTGATATTTCATGTTTCAAGAAGTCTTGCTTTTGGATCCAAAGTAATGGCCTGCTAATGATAACTGAGGTTTTACAAATGACGGTTTGATCAGAAGACATCTTCTATTCAGTATAAAATTTAGACAACTTACCTTCGGAATAGGTATGCTGCCCAAAAAGCTTTTAATTCTCTATTCTTGGTCATTTATTGGATAGGGACCAAATGCCAATAGATAACAAGGATAGACATGGTTCTTATTGTATTTCATAGATATGGACATCTGATACAGCAATCAATAATGGAGAACGGAAGTGTTAGTGTCTGAAACAAACTAAGAAAAAGAAGCAGGGTGCATGGTATGGTGAAATTTTTGATGATTAAGTGTCCTTGTTACATACTAAGTTCAAAGATGGTACTGGATCTCCTTCCTGATTATGTACAGGCTTTAGGCTAGGAAATGTATTTCTAAACTGAATTTGATAGAACAGGCTAGGAAATGTACTTCTAAACAGTATCAATGGTGAATCTTCTTGTGGGTGAATGAAACTGGTATAGAAGAGAGAGCATCTGGGGAAAAAGAAGACAGATATGTATCAAAAAATAAACAAGTCCATAAACAGTGTATGCAGTAGGCAGAGAAGAAATAATGGATCTTTTCGTTTTCTCTTTTCCTGCCGGGGGGTATTAGTGGTGAAGGAAATGCTAGCCATATGGCCGGTAAAGAGATGGGCATACCACATCAGCAAAACACAGTGGAACCCACCATGAAAAGAAATTTGTTTTGTGAAAGAGCTAGGGGCAGGCCTAAAATGACCGTAAGAGAAGTAGTGAGAAAAGACATGTAAATTTTAGGTCTTGTCTCAAGTATGACCTCGAATAGAGCTGATCGGAGGGTAAGGATCCTTGTAGCTGACCCCATTTAGGTGGGATTTTACTGAGTTATTGTTGTATTGCTATGCCCCTTTCTTTTTATTATTACCATGTTTTTGGGTGTCTTTGCATGGATCCATATAGTTGACCCCATTTAGTTTGGAGGAGGCTGAGTTTGTTGTTGTTGGTCCTGTTTTGTGGCTGAGCTGTGCCCCACTGCTCATACAAGTTAATGGAGTTTTGCGCCTGTATGTCTCCCTTGTGATAAAATAGCATGGTGGCATATTTCGTAGTGCACACATAATTTTGTACGAGTGTCCAACATTAGATATTGATAAATATAATTGAGTCACGGAAAGACAAGGCTAAACAAACCCAACTTCACATATTTTTGGGTGTGAGAAGCTATTAAGCATACAAGAAGTTTATTGATGAGGTTTCAGATCGACCAAGGCTTAGGAATTCAAGAATCCCTTGGAAAAAACAAGAATCGCAGGAGATAGGAACCAAAACCAGATTTCTAAGAAATCGAATAACATAAATCACAAGGTTTGATCTGGCTATAATAGGGTTAGAAATCTTTGAGTTTTTCACAACCACAGGATAGGAACAATAAACCAGCAATAGAGGAACTCTTCGATAGAGACTGATCCGATTCGGCTGAAAGCTTGGTTGTTAAGGAGAACAAACCATCAAATTTGGATAGTCCAACGGTCAAATTTAGAAATATGGAAGAAACATTTGTCCTTTGGTCAAAACAAGCATAAGCAAGATTTTGAAA
>NC_056569.1:9579060-9623568 GCF_013358625.1 Macadamia integrifolia
CTACTTGAGCATCCAAATCTGGGTCAATCCCAGCAAAAACGTCTCTGAACAAGGTTCTTGCACCATGCCAAATGTGTCTGAAAAAGAAGAGCAAAGCATGCGGATTGCCTACCGCAAAAAGGGTACTTTGTAGTTGTGGATTTTTCACACTCTAAATTTGTAGCTGTGGTTGCTGAATTTTGCACAGCAAAAGCTGTAGTTGCGGATTTTTAATATGAAGACATGTAGCTATGAATATGAAGACATGTAGCTATGAATTTAGTTGCAGATTTGAGCGGCAAAAGCTATAACTGTGTATATTAGTTGGAAGGTTTTTGTTAGGAAACTTGTAGCTACAGGCTTTAATTGCAGATTTTTGTGCAACAAAGTCTATAATGATGGATGTTTTAATTTGTGAACTCTTTAGTTGTGGATTTTTGTTAGGAAAATCTATAACTGTAGATTAAAATTTATAGCCACAGATTTTGTCCGGTATAAATATTTGAACCTACTTAATCCATTCAATACATGATACATAACTGTTTATCATCTAAAATACATAGAAATGCCTAAATTTTGTTTATCATCCAAATCACTTAAATTCAAAATACATCTAAAGTAAAAAATGATACTCATCACCCGAGTCACTTAAATCCAAAATATCTAATATATCAACAATCTTACCTACAACTCCATCGGCAATTCTTATTTTGTATACTAAAGGAATAAAAATTGCTAGAGTAGACTAGTAGTTGAAGGCTCCTTCTTGTTCGGATCTTGACTGCGTCCAAGCTTCCCAAGCTTTTGTCGGGAACTCTGATGGGGTCTTACCACCTTCTTGATTGACTATATCTGAGTCTTTGGGGTTCTTAATGAAATAAATATTAATAAATTAGTACTTAATAATTATTTAATAATTATTCATGACAAAACTTTAAGTTGTATATCATTTTACCTTGTTGTGATGAAGAAGCATTATGATTTCCTAAAGAGGAGAAAATCCTTTGTAGTGGTGATTCATCATGACTATTAGAATCATCAAGTAACTTTCACTAATTATATTGATAACAAATGTTTATTCTCAAAGCAAATTAGTGTTAAAAATGATGACTAATAAATTATAATAGACAATGAAAAATCTCTAAAAGTAAGGTTGATATGATGGAAACTATATTATGAGCGTTGCATTACAAATCTTACACGCTTTCTTTATGACCAGTAGGACGAGTAATATAAATATTTGAAGGTGCACACATTAAACTACTTATCTTAAGAGTTACTTTTATTTTTAGAGAATTTTCATTATGTATTATAACTTATTGGTCATCATCTTTATCTATTATTTGCTTTGAGAATAATTCTTTGTTATGATGTTATCTATATATGTGTGATAAGTAATTGATGATTCTAGTGGTCACTATGAGTCACCACTACAAAAGATTTGCTCATCTTTAGGAATTCATAATGCTTCTTCATCTCAACAAGGTGAAGTGATAAACAATTTATGGTTTTATCTTTAGTATTTATTCAAATGATGTTAAGTGCTAGTTTTGTTAATATTGATTGTATGAAGAACTCCTACAAAAAATACATAAAATTTATTTGAAGAACCCCAAAGACTCAAATATAGTCAATAAAAAAGCGGGTAAAACCCTTGTAGATTTCCCCAACAACATAAATCCTAGGAAGCTCGGATGCATTCATGATCCGAACAATAACGAGCACTCAACTATCAGTCTACTCTAGTAATTTTCCCCCTAGCATACAAATATGAATTGCTGATAGAGTCGAATTTTCTAGGGTTAGATTATTGATGTATTTTGGATTTAAGTGATTCGGATGATGAATATGATTTTTATTTTAGATATATTTTGAATTTAAGTGATTGGATGATGAACATGTTAGAGATTTATATGTATTTTGGATGTTAACCAGTTATGTAACGAATGTATTTTATTTTAGATGTATTATTTAGTTAATGATTTATGTGAGTTGAAGAAACATGTATAATTGTACAAACCAGAGTTATAGTCCTTTTTGTTGTAGTGTATCTACAACCCTTTGCTTAAAACGAAGAATGTAAAGGCTGAAACTTTATTTTTGTTCTTTTAGGGATGGCGAGAGCAAGAAAAACTCCAAAGTTTGCAGTAATGAAAAAGCTTATAAGCTCAAAAACACTTCGGAAGTTAGTTGATCTTTCTTCCTTGATAAATGATCTTCAATATTTTTGTGATTCATTTATTTTTCCTCTTCTTTTTGCTAATTGATCTTACCATCTCTGTTTGGATTCAGACATAAAGAAGAGATTCTAAACCCCAATAAGAAAGATCTTGAAAAGGAGAAACTCCCCAGAAATGTGTATGCGATTTTCTTCATGTTTTCTGGGAATATATAGTTTATAAAAAATTTATGGTTTTTCCCTCTTTAATGCTGTTGTCACTTATTTGTATGCTAGGCCAAATGTTTCTTCTGCACTTTTCTTCAAACATAACACTGCCCTGGGACCTCCTTATCGGGTTTTGGTTGACACCAACTTCATCAATTTTTCCATTCAAAATAAGGTGAAACCTTCAAAAGCTTTGCTATTAGCTGGATTTGATCATTTGGTAATTATTTCTAGGGATATAGAATGCTACCTGGTCACGTGGCTCCTGCACCAGCACTGGGACCAATTGGAGTGTGCATTGAGGCATCCAACATGGGGGGGGGGCTCCTGTGTCTGGGCTCAGGAGCATATGACTGGGTAGCTTTTTTCTCCTTATTTCTATTTTACAGAACGTTAGCCGCTTACTTGATTTGAGGGCTATGATTGTGTTGTTTTATTATCCTGTTGGTTTCACGTTAATGCGCACAACGGGTTGATTCTCTTTAGCATTTGCAAGATGGATAGATGAAAGAAAGTAAAGTTCAATCATGAAGAAATAGTGCAGAATCCTTATAAGAAATACCTTAAATCATACATTTGTATTTTCCTCCAGTTTCTTCAAGCATATTTACTAATCATTCTGCTTGAATTGTACTTCTCTGGTTCTTGATGCAGTTGGATTTGGAGAAAGCAATGATGGACTGTTTATATGCAAAATGTGAGGTTCCTCTTACATAAGTGTACATTCAACTAATTATGTTATGTCCATGTTCTTAAATATTTGTTATGTATTACTGTGGTGTCATTGCCAACTTCTGAGTATGGAAATCTTAAGACATCTCTTTTCTACGTTGAAAGGATTAATTATATTCTGGCATATTTAATCTTTACGGTTGTGTCCTTGGCTGACATATGGATGGTGCCACATGGTTGGCCACAATTAGATGACCTCAATGTCTTAGTACACTGCATTCTTTTGGGTAGTTTAAAATGGTGTTTATATGAAAAGAAATTTTGAGCAACATGAAACAATCTTATCACATATCTTGGTGGCCCCCAATAATTTTAACCTGTACTAGGTGGGGGTCATGACTCATCTGTTATAGACTCCCTGTGGTCATTCCATGCTTACAACGTTGCTTCATTTACTCATCTATCCAATTGCTTCGTTTGGTTGCCCCTTGTTTATGTATTTATTCTTTTTTACATTTTATAGGTACCCCCTGCATCACCGACTGTGTCATGGCAGAACTGGAGAAGTTAGGTCAGAAGTACCGTGTAGCTCTCAGGTATGTTTCATTTTGATTATTGAGAATCTCTTTTGCGGCAAGTATGTGTGCATGTACTTGTGTTCCTAGAACTTTGTCCTGTTGAGAGAGGTTTTTAGTCGATAATAACATAGATGTTCCTTCTATTCAACTTTTGGAAATCTCTCTCTCTCTCTCTCAAGACTAAGAACAAATTCCAAGGCCTAAACCCAAATTTTTTTCGGTCTTCAAATTTTATATATGGGAGTTTGGGAGGATGGCAGAGGATGGGATCTTCTATAGTGATGCTGCTGATGGTGGTTTACTGGCACACTGGTTAATTTTTGTTATTCTCTTTATGGCTTACTGCAAGCTTTATCTTCTGTCTCTGCAATTCCCCACCCCCGGCTTTGAGGCTTCATCTTCTTCTTATCAACCAGAGGTTGACTGTTTGAGATTATTTTTGTTAACAATAGCATCTATATCCTATCAAATTCTACTTTTAATTTTTGGTAAATAAAAATGCTAAAAAGGTCAATAAGAGACATTGATAATTCTGCCTCCCGCATGACCAATTGTCTTCCTCATCTTTTCCTTCTTTGTCATCTTTTAAGATGTCTCCATTTACCTAGAGGAAGTGAAGCTTGAGACCTCAATCTTCTTGACCTCTTGACCTGCATGAAGCTTGAGAACTCAAATCTTCTTGTCATGCATCAACCACTGGGTTGGGATCTTGATCTCCCTAAGGTAAACTTCCCGTCGTGCATGAATAGGATCCTATGCTCAACTTTTCATTCTTCTTTCTCCCCCCTCCCCCTCGCTTCGTGGAATAGCTTAGAGATTCTGATCTCTATTTTTCATTCTTTCATTGGTGGAATCATCCAATCCTGGTGATTGAACTGATGAACTTGGTGATTGAATTGATGAACTTCCACCAGTGTTTTTTATGGGTCAAATGGTTTCAGAACATTGGATATTAGGTTGTCAGAGTGCATGTTCTACACACAAGGATTTGGATAGGGTGCAAGTTGGGTTGCCTGGTTTAGAAATTGGTAAAATTTGAACCAACCTGAGTCCGACCAGGCCCAGCCTGGCTAAGTTTGGATCAAAGGTGAGCCTGAATTTGGCCCAAGTGCTTCCCTAGGATTTCTTATAATTTGGATATGCTATTTTGGGGTCAATCTATTAGAAATAGGATTACATAGTTATGGTTCATTCACATTAACATCTAATTGAAGAAAGGATCTGACGAATCCAATACCTTTACTTTATAAGTTATAAGATGAATGGTTTACATTCACGAATGTTTTTATTTTTAACTCATCAGAAGGTGTGGTATGTAGAATAATTCTTGTTACCTGGATTATAAAAAGGATCCTTATTTTAAAAATTTAAATAAGAAAAATAAGATAGATAAAGAAGTATAAACCTCTAGGTTAGGATGTTTTAGATCTTACCAGTAGCTGCCCAAATTTCTCATGCATCCTTTTTCTAATTTCTTTTTATAGGATTGCCAAGGATCCTCGATTTGAGAGACTGCCTTGTACTCACAAAGGAACTTATGCTGATGATTGCATTGTTGATAGAGTTACTCAGGTATATGATTTGACCCACTCAATATTTGGTGTTATATTCTGTGTGTTTGATGGTTTCCCAAGTTGGTAGCGCATACACATAGAAGCAATAAGAACTCTCTGTTTTAAGGAAAGTATTCTATCTTTCATGCTTTCACAATTTGGGTCCTTTGTCATGCTGTGGCTATATATATATATATATATTAAAAAAAAAAATGCTGTGGCCTCTCTTTCTTGTTCTCACCAAACTATCATTTGAAAAATTTATAATGTTTCTTGTTCCAATGATAACATCTAAATATCTAATTATATAGGATGGTTAAATATTCTGTGTTTTCTCCTGCCTATTTTCTGGAGGAATTTAGTAATTTATAGAGCCCATTTTGCTTCACAGCATAAGTGTTACATCGTTGCCACATGTGATCGAGACTTGAAGCGGAGGATTCGCAAGGTATAGCACATTAGTTTAATATTATTTTAACTTCTCTTTTTTGCTGTGTGAAACTCAACTATCACATCATTTTTCTCCCCACCCCGCCAAAAAAAAAAACCTCTTACATGAAATTATATGATAATAAACAGATACCTGGTGTGCCAATCATGTATATCACTCAGCATAAGTACTCAATTGAACGGTTGCCTGAAGCAACAATTGGTGGAGGTAACACATGGCTCATAATCTTTTACTTTTTATATCTTTAATCTTATTTTTGTGTTCCATCATTGAAGCCATGGATAAACTCTCATGCTTTGGTATTTTCTGTCCAGCTCCAAGATACTGATAATGCAGATCTGACCTTTCAGCCAGGGGAAGAGCATCGGTTTTGTTCCATTTCCAGTTTCTGCAGAAATTAGCTGAGGATTTAGTGTTGAGTAGTTATTTCCCAATTTTGTAGGAAATTTCCTCATTGGATTTTGGTTTCCATATCGTGCAATCCAATTTACTTTAAAAGGTAGTGAGATTAGAGCCATGGATTGGAACGGTATCCCACAATGTATATGCTCAGGTGGAATGCTAGTTTGGCAGTTGACATGGGACCCTACTAACCTGGATGTGTTTTATTGTGGTCACAAGATCAGTAACAAAAAATGGGCAATTGTATATGCTCAGATGGATTGATAACTGGTTTGTTGAGATCGATCATCAACTTGTCCCTTGTATGTTTGCTGTAGTTTTGATTATTCTAATGCCTACGAGTTGTTCGATGAAATGTTGTCAAGGAATATGAGCATTTTAAAATTAAGAATGCATTTGGCAAATAAGTGTATCCAAACGATGTTCTCATTCTTAGTTAGGAATGCGTTTTAGAATATGAGAATGAGAATATACATTCTCAGAATAAGAATGCATACCAAATGCAGCCTAAATATTTGGTTTGGTTGATAAAAAAATGTTGTGTTTGTTCAATTCCTACCAAAAAAAAAAAAAAATCTCTTGTTCAATTAAATTATAGTCACGTACAGGTTGAAGTTTTCATCTTGAACACTTTGAATTTTTTTTTTTTTAATAAAATAAATTTTGTATAATTACATATTCAGTTTAAGCTTGTATTTTCTATGTGGCATGACAATATAGGTCAAATGGGAGAATGTAAACTGATGCAACTTATGTGCAACGTCATTGTAAGAAGCGGAGATAGGTGACTCATCTGATGAGTGTCAAGATAAGAAATGAGAATGGGATGACTCATCTGATAAATTTTTTGATAGGTTCCTTGTTTTGGGTCTACTACTTCTCCGGAGAGAATATTATGAGGACAGTAACATAGACGTGTGGAACATCCTTCTCCTATTGAGTGGTCTTGGCTTTTGACCCTTAGATCTTAGTGGTTAGTCCAGTCAAAACTAGCCACTACTGTGAATTTCCTTTCTCATTGCTTCAATCGTTCACATATTATTGCTTTAAATTTGAAAAGTTTATACAGGTCAGAGGACTTATCAACATCCAATAATGTGGAACCCACGGAAGTCCAACAGCAGCGACCCCTTCACTGGGTAGGAATCCATGGTACCATTGTGATTCTGTGGTGGATTGATGATTGGAGGTGGTTCCAACTTTCCACAGCCTTTACTTCTTTGCCTAGTTTCCTTGTTTCACACCTCTATAATCTGTTTTTTCTTAACTAGCTAGCTTCTCTCTCATCATATCTCATCTCCCACGTGGATTTTCTAGATATTCTTTCATTGATCTAATAATGTAAGAATCATGTCTTTCATAAAAAAAAAAAATGTTACTCATGTTAATAAGCCAAGAAACTTGGAAGGAGAACTGATATGCTGTAAAGATTTCATGTCTTCCTTAGACCAGGGAAGAAGAAAAGCATCACAACTTGTGATTCACAAGCGTGTTTCTAACTTTAAATCAATTCCACCGTTTTAAGTCTCATTGATCAATATACGTACCCTTAAATTCTTTTCCCATTGTGTGAACATGAGATTGCTTAGGGTATTTATACATTGTCCATTCTAGAGGATCTTTGGTCTGGAGAATAGCAATAGTAGGGGAAATTTAGTCATTACCTATTCCCTTCATTCTCATATCAAAATAATATCATATTTTAATACCCATTTTTCTTTTTTTAAGTTCCAATTAGGAATGTTTTTGTGAAAACGAAATCTAAAACGATACAGAAAAGAATAAAAATCGCAAACAATCAATCACATATAATACAATGACTTACATGGTTCAGTAAGGTTTCCTACGACTACAATTATATTTCATCTTCCTCGCTATCAATGGAGAATAGGGTCATAATTCCATGTCCTCATGCTTCTCTCAGATTGCTTAGAATGAACTCGCTACAATTCATAGTTAGCATCATTATGTAGGTCCACTTTACTAGAAAACCTATAAAACCCTAAATGTTCTTAGACGGACTCTACAACCCTTCATAATCAACCGACAAATCCATGTGACATAATACAATACATGATAACCCCAACAGTTTTGACAGAATCCATAGGTTATATTTACACACATCATGGCAAGTGTAATGGTGTCTTTAGAAGTAATAGTAGATGTCTAATAACTAATCACTAAAGCAAGTAAGACCTAATTCCTTATCGCTGATCGGTAAGGGGTTTGGTAAGAGTCTATCACTACATGAAAGGGCTGGATTTCGCATTCTAGTTGGGGTTGAGATTTTCAGGCCCAAGGTTGGGTTTCGTGGTTTTTTTGCTAAGGCCTTGGGTGTATCCCAGCTGGCCTTTCCATATGTATATAAAAAGCGTACTCGAAGCACGAGGTTCCCGCATGTGTGAGGTAGGGGGAACTATGAGTGGAAATTGACTGTTGGATAGATCTAATTCAACCAATATCCTCCATTAGTGGCATTCTTCCGCAGGTATATACATCGATTCATGCTTCTAGTACTCTGTTCGCGTGCTATCATGTATTCTCCTATACATTTGAATTTTTTACTAAAATATATATATATATATATATATATGCATTTGAATTTTTAAAGCTCTATCTCACCGCTTGGCAACCTTGTTTGGAAGAATTCTTACATATGGGAATGGACTTAATTTGGAGGCTACCTGTTCAAACAATTTGAGTTTCTATCCAAGTTTCCATTAAAGATATTGCTAATACCACCTTTTGTTCATTCTTTATAAAACAACCTTATATCTTATCTAGGCTTAATGCCCTTGCCTCACTGCCCAATTGCTATTCCACCGACACCGATCTTAAGCCTCCTATTAGTAGTACTTTACCGATTCCATTGCTTTCGAAAGCTATTCTATGACAAAAGCTAGAAGCCAAGAAAGGTATCTAATTTAATATAGGCTCATTCGAAGAGGCCAACAAGGAATCCCTCTATCAGGTTTGAATTCCTTATCCAATCCAGATAGAAAGAGGCTTGTGCCTTTTTAGTACCCGATGACCCCATCACAGGGTCCTTTCATTTTAGCTCCACAGACGTGTGTGGAATTGTGGAACATCCTTCCTGATTGGAATATCAATTGTACCTTGTCCACCTTAGGCTGATTGACTTGACCCTTAGATCTTAGTAGTCCAAAGCCCAAACTGAAGTAGCCTAGCTAGCTCTAGTGTGAACCTTCCTTTCTCATTTCTTCACTCGTTCACATATATTAATGGAAAGCTCCAATTAACTTACAATTTGAAAAGTACATAGGTCAGATTACAGCTATCAACATCCACTAATGTGGAACCCATGAAAGTCCAATGGCTTCTTCAAGAGCGCATTAATCCATTGTGATTTCAGAAGCTGCTGTGATTCTGAAGTGGATTGATGATTGGATGTGGTTCCCACACCTTTAAATTCTTTGCCTAGTTTCCTTGTTTCACTCCTCTAATAATCTCTTTTGTCTTTGCTAGCTAGCTTCTCCCTCTAGATATCTCATCCCCACTTTGTGGATTTTCTAGATATTTGGATGAGAACTGAGCAATTATCTAAAGTGATATAATAATGTAAGAATGATCTTTCATTAAAAAATGTTGAAGTGTCATGTCAATGTGTCAGGAAACTTGGAAGGAGACCTGATATATATGCTCTTGAGAATTCTAGTCTTCCTTAGACCAGGGAAGAAGAAAAGCATCACAACTTGTGATTCACAAGCGCGTTTCTATTTTTAAATTAGTACCATTGTTCAAGCTGTCTCATTGATCAAAATAACCCCTTAATGCTTTTCCCATTGTGTGAACATGAGATTGATTAGGGTATTCCTACATTGTCCATTCTGGAAGATCTTTGGTCTGGAATAGCAATACTAGGGTAATATAGTCATTACCTATTCCTTTGATTCTCATGTTGTAATATCTAATTATTTTTTTGGGTCAAGTTTCATCTAGGAATGTTTTTTAGAAACGAGAATTTAAAACAATGTAAAGAGGAATGAAAATCACACAATGTAAAAATTTACATCGTTTATCAAGATTGCCTATGTCCACGCCTCCGGTAAGATGATCTCTACTTTATTACCAATGGAGAATAGAATTACAATGACTGATCCTCATGCTTCTCTCATATTATATATAGCAACATTATATAGGTACATATTACCCAAAAAAATTCCTTAAACCTTTTGAAATCAGCCCGCAAATCCATGTAATAGAATACAAGACATTATACCCCAAAATTTATTGACAGAATCTATTAGTTATCTTTACACTCATCATGGCAAGTGTAATGGCATCTTAAAAAAAATTGGATTATGTTTTGATAACAAATCACCAAAGCAAGTAAGATTTAGTTGATCATTCTTGATTAGCATGCATTAGTATATTGTAAATATTAATTTTTTGACTTGGATTAACTTTGGGTTTAACGTGTAAGAAACTCTGGAAGATTTGTGAGTAGGCATTAATTTGGAGGCCATGATCTTGATGCCTTCTTAGTTTCTTGGTCTTGGGTCAGCTATTCACACATGATGTGCATGATATGAAAATCATAGAAAATCAAAATGTGTAGTACTGATTCATGCAATGTTTAGACAAAATGTCCAAAATTTGTAATTTATTGAAGGGAAAATGATTTTTGCAGGGGGAGTGTAGCCCCTTATACTCAGATGCAGGGGGGAATGACCAACCTACCCCCTATGAAATGCAATATGATGTCCCTGTTGATATTTTTGTATATGCTCTCATTGGTCCCACGCACATGGATGAGCCACACTCCTCAAAAAAAAAAAAAAAATCTCCTTTATTTAATTATATTATTGCTTTTAAACTAATTCAATTAGCAGTTTATATAACTACTTGATATATCATAAATTATACTGACTACATATATGAATCTAGATAATAAGTAGATAGTAGATTATAAATAATTTTAATAGTTCCATTAATTAAATTTTAATTTTCATCAATTCCTCATATAGTGTATCGTTTATCTTCTCTTAAATTGATAAATCTATCTTTGCCAATTTACATATTGGGATTTTTTTATTGACACCCCTCAAGGTGTCAAGTAATTTGTGATCTTACATTTTTGCCATTTAGGTATGATTTTTTTTTTTTCTCCGAATGAGAGTTACATTGTCATTGTACATGTGTGCTTGCATGACAATGACAACTTTTGATAATGATATTATGATATGTCATTTTCAACTTATTTTTGAAAATCCCTTATGCCCTTATCTTACAAACTTTTTTGGGAATAAGACAAGAAGCAACTAAGAGAAGATGTCAAGTTCTAAATACACATAGAAGTGTCATTAGACACTCCCTACTCCCATAAATAAATAAATATATATATATATATATATATATATAAACAAATGATAAAGAAGTCTAAAATGCAGCATGACCCCTACACCTAGACAAAAAAAGAGGACAAAATCACTGCTCTGCCCTCGTGAAAGGAGAAAATTCCAATTCTGTTGATACTTTAGTCGGTGCCTCAATTGGCCTAGTTCTAGCATAGGGGTCACACTACTTTTTAGGGACCCCTCCTCAAAGGAAAAAAGACCATTAAGGAGTGAACATATTGCGCCCAGACTTAAGATGATGCAAATTGACTGCCCCAACCCTATTGATACTTTTGCGTATACACCCATTGTCCCCATGCTGGCATAGGACTGTTCTCCTGAATAGAAGACTCTTCCCCCAAATATAAACGACAAAGCCATCTCCATATCAGTTTTCCTTACTTTGTGGCTCACTTAGCAGTCTTGTTTCTTGATATTTTATTAAAATAATAATAATAATAATTATAGGTAATGGTTCTCTCCATGCCCTTTTTTTCCCTTTTCTCCCTGTGGTTCATTTTTTTTCTGAAAGGATGAAATCCTTCAAATATTTCACAAGAATGTACGGGAAATTAAGGGGATCAGAGCATGGAAATAACCAGTCCCTCCTCTATACTACTTCTTGAACCCTTTCTATCACAAGTAATATTTTATTAGGAAGAGTGTTTACTGAGTGGGATGTAAGGGCTACGCCCAGACATAGAAAATTTGAAATGACCTTCGTAACCCCCTTGGTCAATGCCTCCATGTGTGTTTTCATTGACCAAAACACGCAATGTAGCACTACGATCCAGCCCAAGAACTTTAATCTATTTTTTTTTTATTATAAATATGAATATGGTAAGTCTTTTAATTCCATCATAGCTCAATTAGTTTAAGACATCCTTACAAGTCTTAATAGCATCCCCCAGGAAACTTAGTCGGCCTTTGAATATTATAATCACAGTTTCCGCATCACCCTCTATTCAATGATATTATTTTACGCCAAAGGCACTGCGATGCAGGTACATAGAGACTTCGAAAATGGTTGAAAGTGAGACTTTGGACAAATAGTTTTAATAATTGTAAAATACATATAATGAGCTAATACATGCATTGCCAACATATTTTACATCTGGCTAATATAGGGAAAATCTGATTGGGTCTTATCAGGGTTTTTTCCCAAGGACATGTTCTATATCAGATTTTCTTTTGGAGGTGTGGCCCGTGAGGGGGTAGAGAAGGGTAGGAAGGAGATCGAAATTCCTTTATTTTATTTCATTTTTTATTTTTTAGCTTTCAGAATACGTAATAGTCTTTGAATCTATGCCAAGAATGCATATCAAACACAACCTTGGATTATTCATAAATGAAGTTTCAAAGGTAGAGGAGGGGAAGAAGAGGATCTGAAATTAAATTTTTCTTTATTTTTTGGCTTTCAGAATACGTTCTAGACCTACTGAGAATACATATCAAATACAACCTTTCGAAGGTCCAAACTCTCCTACATGAACCACTATATATCAGGACATCTACCATTTTACTTCTCAATTGTTAATATATTAAAGTTGCATTAACGTTTACACAAGTTTTTTGGAAGTTTATTGGGAAAATTACATGATTACCCACTTCTGGGTTTCTCTTTACAAAATTGTCCACCAAAAGTTTCAGTTAAAAAAAATACCCAAAATTAGGTTTCCCTTTACAAAATTACCCACTTAAAGTTTAAATTAACAAAAATACCTAAAATTGAATTTGGGTTTACAAAAATACCCACTAAAATTTTTAGTCATAAAAAAATACATGATTATATGTGGAAGATGAAGAATCACTATTTTGGGTAGTTTTGTAAACCAAAAACTGATTTTGGGTATTTTTGTTAACTAAAACTTTGGATGGGTAGTTTTGTAAACTCAAACCTAATTTTGGGTATTTTTGTTAACTAAAACTTTTTATGGGTAATTTTGTGTACGAAAACTCATAAATGGGTAATCATGTAATTTTCCCAAGTTTATTTGATGAGATGAGGAAATTGGATTGCGTTGGATCTTGCAACATTTATTGATGATGATGATATACATGACCATCACCTCTACAAGTTTTAGGTTCAAAAGGAATTTCCACATTACAAACTAGCGCCATAATAAGAGCTTTGACTATTTTTTTAATTAATGTGCCATCTTAAAAGTCCTTACCCTCTTTCTTTTCGGGTAAACACCAAGTTCTAACAATTTTGTATGATTTTTAGACTTTTGTTTGTTGGAGAAAGTTTCTCCCAACTCACTTGTAGAGAGAATTGTTCATCTTTAAGTGATGTGACCTTATGATCAATGGACTCCTATTAGAATGATTTTTATTATTAACATATGTTGTTATCGTATGAAGTTGAAAACGTGTTTGCTCGATCCAATCAAAAGTTCAAATGTGGTGGTTCAAGGGTTTATTTATTTATTTATTTATTATGGGTGAAGGGAGACTCAGTTCTTTATTTTCAATAGAGGGTTTGAAGTTTCCAAGCAATTATTTCAAATCCAAATTGTCAATCAATTTAGAAGTCTCTCTATGGCCTTGCGTGAGGATTGCATTTGCTGAAAAATAACGATATAGACATATATCTATAAACTTTAAATACCAATGGAATTGCTATGTGAGGTATATTTAGACCATTAAGATAATTCTCTCTTAATGGATCATGTAGGAAACATTTAACCTCATTATCAATATTATTATTATTACTATAAATAAAAGGAGAAGACCTATCACATATCAATGCAACGACTTAAACTATGGCCTTCATTTCAGGTTACTACTATACCCTTAAATAATTAAGAAGAAACTTCCCCACAACTCTAGAGTGTAATTTTTCTCTCACATGGGTTATTTTATTATTTGGGTCTCATATAAACGATACTTTTTTTAAAACACCTATTGGTATGACGTATAAATTCCTCCTCACACTTGCGTCATGAAAAATCCTTTATGAAAAATTAATTGAAAAAAGAAAGATTTTTTTTTTTTTAAGGTCTCTATTCAAACAAGTAGTAAATTAAAGAAAAAGTCTGCTCTTGAATCCTTGATATGCAAATCAAGGGGTTAACAAGTCTTGATTATATAAACTAACGTTATGAACACAGGTTTTGCAAGCCACGTTGTGTGAACCTAACTCAGCTTGGAGGACATAATGTCTCAATAAGAAAAAAACCAAGGAAGAGAGAAGACTAGTCAAAATCAAGGAAGTATGACCCCAAGAGCAGCAACAGTGGAATGGAAAGGAAATTTCTTTCCTTCAATTTACACACTCACCTTCCCTTTTCTTATCTCCTCTCTTCTAACTTCTTTTAAGCCATAACTAACTATATCTCATCATTTTAAAATATATACCTCAGCCCATAAACTCTGCTTTGACAATTTTCTATATCTCATCATTTTCAAATATATACCTCAGCCCATATACTCTGCTTTGACAATTTTCCCTTTACCTCTTCTCCTCCTCTCCCCCTCTCCTCCTCTTTCTTCTCTTCTCTTCTCTTCTCTTCCCTTATCCTCTCTGTTGTGTTCCTCCATCTCAGAGAGAAAGAGATGAGTGATGGTCCAAGTGGGATTGTGCAGAGAGCACTGAATAGCTTAGGGAAGGGGTTTGATATAACCTCTGATTTCAGATTGAAGTTCTGCAAAGGAAAACAAAGGTTAGTTTTGATTAATGAAGATGTAAAGAGAGACATCACAATTCCAGGATTTGGAGTTTTTAAAGATGTTTCTGTCGATATCAAATGCGATAAAGGCGATCGAAGCCGGTGTCAATCTGATGTTCTTGGATTCAACCAGGTAATTACTATCTCGTAGAGGTACTCAAATGGGATCAGCGATCAATTTCAAGGTTTCGTCGTAAACTTAATTGGTTACTTCCAATTGCTTAAATTAGAACATTTCCCAGTCCTAATGGATCCTCTGTAGTTTTCTCCCTGTTTTTGTCACTTAAACCTGAAAGTTTTAAGCTTTCTTCCTCATAGTTCTTCAATTCCCAAATGAGTTAGAGCATTTGTTTGATCAAATGTTTGACTTTCATTTTGGGTGTTCTTCAATGCCCATTAGAACAACTTGAATGGCTTTAGTTCTTTGGGGATTTCCAGTGGAAGAGCTTTGTTAAGTTGTAATTATTTCATTGTGGCTTGTGGGTGTTCTTCCATGCGGGCTTAGGCCCTCATTGGGTTTCATAATCAAGTTCTTAATTTCTGAAAGAAGACTAATCCATTACGTCTCTTACTTTGACTGTATCAAAGATCTTTTTGTCTGCCATTAATGGTGAGTTGCAGTGGTTGGTCGGACTAAGGAAATGATCTTAATTGAGGATTGCCATATTAGCATATTCCCTATTACATATTTAGATGTAATTTTCAGTTGAAATATCGCCTAATACATGTCATCACGTTTTCTTGTAGTCCCAGATATCTGTCCTCCTAGATTTATATTACATTGGAAACAGTCTTCCATATTATAAATGTGAAAGGATCCCAGGGAGTGCTCAAGTACAATACCTTATTAGGTCATGAGTTCAACTCTTGTTGGGACTTACCTTAAACAAAAGGAAGAGTTGAAAATTTTCAGATAAATGATGTTTTATATTTTTTAATGATTTTTTTCTTGCATTTTTTTATTATTAAAATAAACATATTTATAGAAAATTTTACCTTTTTTTTTCTTTCCTCAATAGAACCTATGCATGATATGATAGTGTACATTTGCATCCAACGGTGGGAAGATTCATTCGAAGTAATCCACCAAGTAAACCATTGCAATAGAGTTAAAATAGGTGATTTTTCTCTATTTCTTGTTTGTTTGGTCGTAAAATTTTTTGAGTCAATTATATTGGACCCAGTTTTTATGGTTGACTATATATGTATACGATCATAGCTTTCAACCGTTGGATGAGAGTGGATGCCAAAAGTGTAATAAAACATCCTTCTCTCACCCCCATCTAAGTAACTAAAGGCAAACTATGCATGTACCCGACCGTGCATATTTTACATTTTTTTTTAAATTCATTTTACATTAAAACAATAATAAAAATAAAATAAAATTTTATAGATTTTTTTTTCATTTTTTACACTTTTACATGAAAACAAACAGAGCCTTTGAAAATTTTTCTTCATTTTATCTAAAAAGATGACCCAAAAAAATAGAATAAAGCCACTGACTGTGATTGACGAAGTCCAGAGTGGAGAAATGGTCCATCTGTGGCCCTGCTTGTTTGGGCCCTGTGGGAGAAATTGGTTAACATGAGAAGTGGGCAGTTTTATTTCTTTCTTTCCTTCTTCCTTGGGGTGCTAAGTTGTGTTTGGCTGGACTAAGGGCAGTTTAAATTGTATGTTACAGATGTCCGAGTACTTGAACCAGAAGTGTTCAGTGTCAGGGAAGATACCTTCAGGGCTATTCGATGCAATGTTTGGGTATAGTGGCAGTTCTTGGGCGTATGATGCCTCTGTTACCAAAAGCTTGGCTATTGATGGGTCTTACATCAATCTCTTCAATCTTCACATTGATCGATATCCCCTCCTCCTCTCTGATGAAGTGGCAAAAGCAATTCCATGCTCTTGGGATCCTGGTGCCCTTGCAAGGTAAAGTCTTATTCTTTCTAATAGTAATAAACAAGATGGGATTTTACCAAAAATATAAAAAAAAAAATAAATAAGATAGAAAACATGGCAGTACTTATTTATTTATTTTTTTAACTTTTATCACATTGCGGTACATCTTAATGGTTAATTTTTCTTTTTAGATTGGTACATTATAAATGGGGGAAAGGGGAAGGTAACTGGTGAGTGTGGGTTTTACACATCACAATCTCATCAATTGTGTTAGGCAGTTGTTGTTCAGTGATTAAATTTTAATCCAAAGTAAGTGAAAAAAGTTTCTCAAACTCCAACTCAAAATTTTAGTAAAATTATCAAAATGCCGTCAAATTGGAGATAAATATGTAATACAAATTGAAATCTTTTGCCCTGTCCTCTATCACACGGACTAACCCATGTATTATGATGTGGCAAATAGTAAAGCTATTTGTTAAAAGAAAACTAACTTATCATTTGATTAGTTCTACTTCTATCAAATGCAGGTCCCAAGAAAAATGGTGACAATAACAAAGAAAGAAAAAAAAAAAAAAAAAAAAAAAAAGAGAGGTTGAATTACTAAAATGAAAAGAAGAGATTTCAAACTTCTTTATTTTGAGATTTTATATCTAACCATGGGACCTTGGGATTTAATTGTCTAAAAAATTTAGGTCTAGTAATATCTGCCACATGGCTAATTTTTGGACCACCTTGATAAATTTATTAAGGCTTCTACAAAAAAAAAATAATAAAATAAATAAGGTGAATAGTTCTAATAAGTCTTGTCCCTCAGAAAATATGATATAGTGGTAATATTGTGAAAATTGTTTGCAATCGTTGCATAGGTACAGTGGGTATCGGGTGGCTAGGAGTTCCTTGAGTTATATGTCCAAATGCTCTCAGTCGTCTGAAACTCACCACACCTCACCGCTCATTGCAGATGATGTAGACTCGTGATAATAACACCATTTTTTTCATCACCTTGTCTTTGGAGACTCTTTGAGAGTTGGAATGTAGTGTTAAAAGCAAAAAGTTGGTGTGTATTTACATTGCCTTGGTATTAACTAAATAAGTTAAGTCAGTTCTAAATTGACTACAAAACAAATAGCTCTAAATTGATTAATTTGTTTAAGCGCAGCTAATTCAACCCTTTCAAATTAAATGTATTCAACTAAATAGATTATGTTTTCCCATTCTTAATCCAAGGATTTTGTTCAGATACATGAACCAAAGACATAGCTGAACATTGACATTAGAAAGCTGACCAAACCAAATTTACTGTATTTTAGGGTTCTTATTTTTTTATTTTTTATTTTTTTGTGCAAGAAAGTCCTCACTAATCTTGTGGGCTAAAGAGTTTGAATAATATCAATGTCCCATTAGACAGTTCTTCCCTTGTTTTGACTAATTAATTTGACAATAACCCCTCAACTATTAGGAAAAAAAGCAGTCTATATTCAACCAGTTTACCTGGCCGGTTCAACCAAAAGAACAAAACCCAGATAATATAAATGCTCTGTGGAGTGGCAATTGTGGGTTAACTTGGTCATGTGTGGCCCAACCTTCTTGGGTTTGGCCAGGTTCAATGCCAAAGTCAGAATTCTTAAATTATAATTCACATTACACCATTTGATAGTGGACTGTGGGGCTTGATTCCTTTTTGGGCCCATCACGGTAGCTGGTGGACTGTGACTCTCACCTTCCAGGTCAAGAATGGAGCACATTAATTTTCTGTTTAAATATTATCTATTGATGCTGTATTTTTTTAATTGATATTGTGTGAGTACCTGCTTTTATTCGTCATAAACTCTCTTATCTTACCATTGAATTGATTTATTTATTTAAAAAAAAAAAAAATTGGGAAAAGAATGATCTCTTGTTGCTTGCTTTCTATGCCGGCACGGGTCAATAAGGGGTACAAATGGACATAAAGATAGAATGGTTTTTTGGATTCCATATGGATGGGAATATAATTTCATCTCTCTATGTCTCAGTGCAAGAACCATGTGATAGTTAATTCTTTTGCCCATAAAATAAAAATCCAAACAACCCCTACTAGACTATTGGACCTTTTGGCATTTTGCTAGAATTTTCCAGGAGAAATCATTCCTGTGATAGGGCCCTCATTGAAACAGTATAAAGTGACCAATACAGGGCCACTAAAGAGTATCATTACTTGATATGTTTTTCTGATTGTAGTTCTGTTTATGTTCCTAATAATACTTATAGGTTCATTGAGAATTATGGGACCCACATCATCGTAGGGCTGGAAATTGGGGGTCTGGATGTGGTGCTGGTTAGGCAAGATATATCTTCCTCTTTGCAACCATCAGAGCTGAAGAAGCACTTGGATGACCTTGGAGATCAATTGTTTACAGGGACATGCCCACTCTCTTTCTCATCAAACCTTACCAAAGATTCTCCACGCCATAACAAAATTAAGGTATTAATTATATGCTCATCCCTCAATATTGACCTAATCTCCATTACTATTTATTTATTTTTGGTTCTATCAATTATTTAGGTGCTTAAAAAAAAAAAAATTGCAATGTTTTATTTTTAAAAGTTGATATGTCAGACTAAATTAAAAATGAACACATTAGTAGAAGATGATATATTAAGAACATGGTCATAAATTTGAACCCTAGCAATTACGTGTGAAAATCGTCTACAACCCTTGTATCGATGCAGTGAGCATCGGATGGCTGAAGCCTCTTGAGCTGCGTGCTCAAATGCTATCAGCCATTCGATGCTCATTGCACCTCATCACTCACAACAGACGATGTGGACTCAGCAGATACTGAGATGTGGTAGATAAACCCTTTCTCTTGTTGTTTATGCATACAATTTTAAGCATCGTGGATGACTTGCAGGCTCCCGAGGCATTCCACGTCTTCAACCCACAGCAACCTATGAATTTGGATGGCTTCTCCTCAGTCACAGCCAAGGATGTAGGTGATTTGATAGTAATCAAAATTTCAGTTTTTTATTTTGTTGGAAGAATGAATTAGTCTTTCACCAAGGTTCAATCCTAGTTTAAGTTAAAGAAAAAATGATTTAATTTCTTATTCTCATGATTAGCATATTGATGTGGGCTATGAAACTGTAGGGCATTATGGTAATATGCTCAAAGAGAGGAGGGGATCCAACAGCTCATAGCCACTGTGAATGGCTTTTAACAGTGCCGCAGAGGCCAGAGGCCATCAATTTCAAGTTCATACCCATATGCTCTCTCCTTAAAAATGTTCCTGGCAAAGGTCTCTTATCACACGCCATTAACCTATACCTTCGATGTAAGTCTTCTTTCACTTGGATATTTTCTTTTCTTTTTAAAAACAACCAACTTTTAGGGTAAACAAAATATCTGATTCCCACATCAAACAGTGTGGGGAGAATCTTCTATCCTATACCAATCACGCTATGAGAAATGGTTTCATATAGTAAAATTTAGGGTTTTAGTGCATGATATTGGATCTGAATCATCCGAAAATACAAAGGTAAAAAACTCATTTTTAACTGATACCACTAATACTAATTAATTGATACAATCGGTCTGATACAAGTACCTAAAACCACAATAAAAAGCTACATGATTAGAGGGGAGATAGAGTATCAACGTAAGACCCACATAGTCAAGATATAAGAGTATGTGGAATAGTATCCTACAATGTTGGTGTGGGATTTTTTCCCCTTAGACTATGTTTGTAAGGGACATTTAAAGAGAATGGAAGTGAAATTTTCATATTTAGAAAATAAACTTTTATAATCATTATTCCATGTGATCGATCCCATGTGATTGTATAAACTACTTTATTTCTTAACCATATTTAGTAATGACACATTTTGCATGTAACTTTATTTTATATATTATATCAAAGGATTTTCGATACAAAGTAAAGTGAAATTTAATAATCAAATATAGAATAATTTGAAGTTAATGATATAATCACATGGGGTAATGATTGAAAACATTTCTCTTTTTAAGTATGAAAATTTCACTTCCTTTTCCTTCCCTTTAATTCTTCTTGTAACCAAACATAGCCTTAGAGAGAGTTAGAAAAAAGAAAAAAAGCCGATAAGCTATTGAGGTGCCTAGCCAGTGTCATTCTCTCTCCTTTGAAAATAACCCTAATACAGACCCCTCCAATCCTAGTTAGTGGCGTGCCCATGAAAAAAACAAAAAAAGACTACAAAGCCCATAAAATGGTACGTATGGTTTGAGTCTTTGAGAGACCCTAGCTATTCTGAAGCCTAAGACTAGACATAAATCATGGGCCCATCACGGTCTAAGACCAGCCTACTATAATAGCAATAGGCTGAAGCCCGATAGGCTTACTAGGTGGGCCTTTCTGCCACTTTTCTGGCTCAACCTATGCTCAGGATTTCAGTGTTCTATGGAAGTTTAGTTATTTATTTATTTTTTATATAATTATGCAGACAAGCCTCCCGTTGCTGATTTACAGTACCTCCTGGACTTCCAATCTTACAAATCATGGGCTCCCAGTCTAAATGAACTTGCACTGGGCCCAGCCACAAACAGAGGTTTTTCGAACCCATCTCTCCAGCTCAACATAATGGGCCCAAAGCTATATGTGAATACAGATCAGGTACTTCGCATTTTACGAACTTAAACAACTTCCAGATTTCAGGAGTCTGTTTTGCAACATTGGATATGAATCAAACGCTTTGATTGCCAGGTTACGGTCGGAATGAGTCCGGTCACTGGAATGCGGTTGTATCTCGAGGGCATGAAGTGCAATAGGTAAGCGGTAACATCGTCTTCAATGTGTGCCCAAAGGACCAATGGTAACCCTAGGCCTTGATTCCAAAAGGAGGAAGGCCCTTGGAGGAGAACTCATACCCTAGGCCTTGTGCATCCACATTGTGCTCCTCTATGATTGGTCCTATGATGGTTCATGAAAGAAATAAATAAAATAATCAACCATCGTTAAAAACCAGACCGGAATCGAACCATCACAAATCGGTTTTGCAGTCACTAACAAAAAAATGAAATCATTAAAACATCATACAATGAACACAACCCATTGAAAACCCCAAAGGTGTAGCCAAGTTGGCAAGGCACCTTCGCCTCAGGAAGCTTGTGGTTCTGAGTTCGACTCCTCTTATATCCTCTCATTCAACCCTAGTATGACCCGATCCATACTGGTTATTTGATTCACGGTTTGTGTAACCAACCAACCTTCCTCCCCTAGGTGGATACGATTCGTTCTTGATTAATGTCAATCAATTATCTTAGCTCTTGTCAATCAGTTATCTTAGCTCTTTTCCTTATTCCCTATAACCTGTCAAATCTTCGAGAACCCTCGAGATTGTTAGCTACTTAATTTTTTTTACCATTAGTTGGATATCTATTATAGATTATGTTTTGAATTATCCAACTTTGGATCCAAATACCCTCTAATCGGATACAAATACCCTCAAATGGATATGAATACAAATTAAATTTGAATTTTTGACTATCCGTTTACATCCCTAAACTATAATAGTGATTTACAATTCCACTGTTACTATATATTGCTAATAATTAATCAGAAAAATTCCTTGCACAGGTTGGCCATACACTTACAACACCTAACAAACACCCCAATTGTGCTTCAAAACAAGCTAGGAGAGCCATTCAAGTGGCGAAGTTCCGACGATATTGCCGAGGATGACCGGTTTGTAGAACCTATCCAATGGAAGAAATTATCGCACATATGTACAGCACCAGTAAGATATGATCCAGCATGGTCTACAAGGGAAGATACTGTTTTCATTGTCACCGGTGCACAGCTTCTTGTGAAGCAACATGAGTCTAAAGACGTACTTCAGCTTTGCCTTTTGTTCTCTGCGGTCTCTAATGCTATCGTTGTAAGATCCATATGGCAGCAAGGCCCTTCCAATTATTCTCAGAAGTCGATATTCTTCTCCAATGTTAGCACATCGTTTCCTGGCAATAACTTGGAAAAACAAAGAGATAAGCCGATAGTGATTGATTCTGGTGTGTTTCCGATGGGTCCACCGGTACAAAGTCAAAAACTTACAAAATTTGTGAACGTGGCTGAGCTATGTAAGGGACCTCAAGATTGTCCTGGGTATTGGATAGTCACTGGAGCTAAGCTGGACTTGGAGAAGGGGAAGATTTGTTTACATGTCAAGTTTTCTCTCTTGTGCTTTTCTCAGCATTAATTTTTCCTCCACCTATTTTTTTGGAAACTGGTTTTCCTTCACCACCCATGGTGAATAAATCATCATTGGTAACGTGACGCTATGATCAGACTCTAGGTTCATCGGTAACTCTCATCCTCTATTGATCAAGGTGCAAAATATTCTTCTTCCTGCAATCAGAGGGTCAATTTGGGGGAAAAAAATCGTCTGTTTTTCCCCATCCCTATTTTTCTTGTTTTGCTACCTGCAAAAGACGACATGTGGCATTAATTTATCATCAACGGTCAAGATTACATTCAGTTTACAAGTGAGTTTGGTTTTTAACTCAATCTTGGCCGTTGATGATAAATTAATGCCACATGTCGTCTTCTGCAGGTAGCAAAACAAGAAAAACAGGGATGGGGAAAAACAGACGATTTTTATCCCAATTTGGGTGGATGAGGTGATTCTCTCTATCATGGATGAATAGAAATTGGCCGAAGAAGAATATGGCTGAAAATTCAAAATATATTGTGTTTGTAAATACGAAAGCTATTAAGCATTGAGTTTATTTATTTATTTATTTATTTGGTCTACAACCCATGGATGAAATTGGTTGACCATGGTCCAAGAGTTCAGCTATTGGGCCACATGGAGGAGTGATGAGGCAAATTTTGGTCGTTGGATATGTAGAAATAGTCTAAGTAGTCTATGTGTGTTAAATTTCAGCATCAAATTCAATCATTTATATATTTCATCTACTCTACTACTTCCGTGTTCTTCATGTCCAATTAGTCCTATGCACCATCTTAGTAGTCCCCATTTTCTATATTCAGTCTGCTTGTGGTGTTGTGGCCACCCCGATATAGCCATGCACCCTCTTGATTTTTTCTTTTTTAAATATTAATGATAAACAATGGGAAAGGGTAGTGCATTGATTGCAGCCTTTGCTTATAGAATAGGCACCAAGTTTGTGGTATAGGGATCAACTCCTGTCACATGAATTCCACCCGCCCCCCCCCCCCCCACCACCCTTTTATGTGTGTGAGTAATCCATTCCAGGCATTTTCAAGGATACTAAAGACTCATACAGATCATACCGAGGTATGACCTCTCCTCGTAAGGTCCAGACTCTGTCCTTATAGCTGGTGTTGACGTGAAATATAAAGTTTACCATCAAAACAACTCCTAGATAGAGATAGAAAAAAGAGAGATGGAAGAGGAAGGAAACAAATCATCGCCTGAAGCATTTCCTATGAATGGAGGAAATATGATCTTCTTCTGTTTAATAGAGAAAAGTTACAAACGCTACCGAAGCAAAGTCAGATGAGGCAATCACTGAGAAGCTGATTTGGGATGTTCAATTGGACCCAATACATTCATAGCCATGCAAAACATTGTTGAAGCCATAAAGCTCAAGTATCGATCTGAAGGCCTAAGCACTCGAATCCCAGAATTTCAAGTTTTCTTCAACGATCAGGTCTCAAATGATTTCAACACACTCTTTACTTCTGTACCTCTCGATAGGCCATATTTCGCCGCAGGAGTGCCGGGTTCTTTCCATGGTCGCTTATTCCCTAAGGCTTCTCTCCATATAGTGCACTCATCATCTTCACTTCATTGACTCTCTAAGGTGCCTAAAGAAGTGTTAGAGAAGGACTCTCCTGCATGGAACAAAGGGAAGATCCATTATGGAAGCTCACCAAAGGAAGTAGTTGAGGTTTATTCTTCTCAATTTTTTAAGGACATGGAATCCTTCTTGTTGGCTAGAGCAGAAGAGGTTGTCCCTGGAGGGCTTATGATACTAATGAAACATGCTAGGTCTCCAAATGGGATTCCCTATTCCCGGGCAGGTACTCTTGTGGTAATGGATATTCTGGCATCTAGCCTAATGGATATGGTTAAGTTGTAAGTCATGAACTTAATATTATAAGATTACTGTTATTATCTTTTGTATAGGATTTGAAGCTTAGTTAATAACCCCAAACTGTTTGATCTTATTCATAGGGGTTAATCAGTGAAGCTAAGGCGGATTCCTTTAATATGCCCTTATACCACCCACATTTTCTAGAATTGGAGGGGTCGTTGAGAAGAAAAGAATATTTTAGCCTTGAGGGAATGGAGCTAGAAACTCTAGATCTATTTACACAAGAAGTTGAACCTAGTCCACAAATGACTGCAAGCACTTCAGAGCCATAATAGAAGAACTGATCAAAGAACATGTTAGATCAAACACCAAGAAACACGAATAATAAAGAGACAATAGATCCGTACGACACAGAGATTTAACAAGTTTCACACACCAGGGTGGTGTGCTACGTCTTCGGGCGAAGAAGAAGATGATTCACTATGCAGAAGAGAGATTACACCTTAGCAGCGGCGAGAAAAAACTCACCATGAAACCCTAGCTGCGTGAAAACCCTAGAATACAATGACTTTCTCAACAAGCGACAGTACATTATATATACTCCAAAAAAGTGGTTCGACCCATAGGGTCGCGGTCAATCCGGTCGAACCATACGCCCCCGCACCCCCATACGAGATCAGTGATGGGCTCCGGGCTTGGGCCTATCGGCCCAACCCCTCTGCTTCCATCACAGATCTCAGAAAAATTTCCATTCGGGTCACCACCAAAATATGTCGAATCGGGTCAATCTTCAAAACGGGTCAAGAATTCAAGACAAACTTAACAGAACATTTTGGAAGTGATATCATGGATGAGCTATTCGATAGGTTCACTGTGAAAATTGTAGAAGATACCTTCTTCATGAATGAAGGCTACAAGAACATTTTCACACGATTTTCTATCATTCTCAAGCGCAAGAATAACTGATTAAACAATGCATTTGGTTCTCAGAGACTCCCCACCACAATGTAGGGTTTTGCTTTGTGTAATTATGTTCTTTAGTGTTTTTTCTGGTTGGGTTTTGCTTTGTGGAACTCTAGGAGAGCGGATCAAGTCCTCGAGAACCATTCTCATAGGGGGCTGATCCACACAGATGAAATTCAGCCAACAATCAAATTTATGATGGATTCCATCTATGTGGATCAGCCCCGTACAAGAATGATTATCATACAAGAACCTGATCCACATTCGAACTCGAGTTGGGTTTTCTTTGTGTATTTATGTTGTTAGTGTAGTAATGTTTGACAGTCCAAGCAATATTTGAGAGACTAATATAATAAAATATGAATCTTAAACAGTTTAAAGCACTGACGGTCAAAATGAGGAAAAGTCTCCACCCATATTCCTCTTGAACTTGGACACTAAATTTGTTATTGCCACTAGTTCCAAATGAATCTTCGAGTGATGGTGGGACTAAGTCATGCCACCAATCACGATCCGTAAGATTATATGTACCCATATGGTGCAAGAGGATTCCAATGGATCAATTCCCAAAATGAAACAATCCTATAGGTCCTCCGGTTGTTGCACTCATTTACTGGGCTAGATCCCATTATGTTAAACAAGCTTACCGGTTGGTGAGCTTCCATAATGGATCTCAAGACAAGTTACAAACTCCTCATTTCACTGGCTCTCAAAGATGCCCAAATTAAGAGGTTTTAGTTAAGTACTCTCGCGCATGGAACAAAGGGAAGATCCATAATGGAAGCTCACCAAAAGTAGTAGTTGAGGCTTATTCTTCTCAATTTGCCAAGGACATAGAGTACTTCTTGTTGGCTAGAGCAGAAGAAGTTGTACCTAGATGGCTGATGGTTGTTGTTGTAATGAATCTTATAACGACTTCGGCGGCATTTATTTATAAGCGCCATTAAAATATTATACACAACGGCATTTATTATAACACCACTATCATGTTACATCTACCTATTCCAGCGCTGTTAATTAATTAAAGCGGGTGCATATAGTGGCATTTAGTAGCGAAATATAATTTTATTTTATTTTTTAATTTATGAATATATAATGGCATGTGTTAGTAAACGACACTACAAGTAGTTTTTTTTTTTTTTTTTAATTTTAAAACAAAAGATATATTGTGGCGTTTACTAGTAAACGCCGCTAAATGTTGTTGTTGTGTTTTTTTTTTAACCGTATTATTGTTTTATTATCTCATTATGTAACCTATTGAAACAAATGCCTACATTCTTTGTTCTGAATATGAATAAAAATAAATAGATTTTCACATCACCAGACACAAAAATCTGATAAATGGCTATCCATTCCCTATAAAAGCTCAGTTGGAACAAAGCGTATAACAAATCACATTCTTCATGGAGACAAAAAAATCTCATATCCATATAGATAGTCCTCACTTTAACAAGAAATCTATAGCTCACAGGCTCCACTAACATAATAACGTAATAAGTTTTTCAAAATAAAGTTTCACACATCATGGTGGCTAGGTCAATTCCCGAGTCATACTTTGCGTCATCATCCGAGGCAATTCTATGACAAAATCCTTTTAAGTACCTAGAAAAATGAAAAATACAAGTCAAGTTCTTATTAAATATCAGAGGCAACATTATCGGTAAGTAGAAAAGAAAATCCATGCAAGTACTTGGAAAAATATCAGTCAAGTTCTTATTAAAGATCTATAAAGGATCCATACATTTCACAAGTAGCAATTGTTCACAAATCGGTTCTATTTTTAAGTTATATTATATAAGGATCTTACCATCCCTATAGATTACATAGTTAATATAATTTTATCTTGTGAAAGCGTGTAAGTAGTGAGCTCTCCTCCCATACCCTCCTTATTTTTCTCTTCTTTTTTATTCATTTCAGTGTTCAGAATACTATTTCTAGTCCTAAAAAAACCCTTTTATCTCTTCCCTTTTTTCTCTTCTTTTTTTTTCTCTTTCTTTCCCATCACAGTCTGCTGAAATAGCAAACTAACAAGCTTCTCAGTCCTTTTACCACACATATTCCCTATCTTCTTTAAGACACAAGAGAAAGGTCATCATATAATCAACATCCACACAACAAAAAGGAATGTGACGCAAAGAATTATTTTTATTAACAAGAAAGGTAAGCAAAGGATTAAGAGAAATTTCAGAAAACAAGTGCAAGGAACTTCTAGGAAATGGGTAATTCATTATAAGGATATAAGTAATGGAATGATGGCAGCATAGTCAAAATAACTACACTACTTAAAGATAGTTTCAAGGATATAATATAAATTGGGAGAAAATGATTTCTTAATGAGTAGTGTTATTAAATTAAATTAAGAGCTAATAAGCAAAGAAAAGATGAAATATATTTATTCAATAGTTCCCAACAATATGAAGTACAGTGAGAGTGTATAAATTTCACAAGTATATGGTAAAAAACAGAAACGAAGGGGGTAGAGATAATCGAATTCAATACTAACTATATTTCCTAGACATTTTCCATAATATACATATATATATATTAAGCATGTACCTTAAGCTATTCCTTAAATTTGTGACACTTAATTTTCTATGACCTTTTTAGACTTTTCTAAAGGGTTGTGACTGGGTGCAAGTCATGCTTTTGCAAGGTGTAGGGAGGGGTGAACTGGGATCAGTCCTGACACATCTAGACTCCCTCCCATAAGAAGGGCAATATATCAAGGTCCAATCCATTGGTCCTCTGAATGATGACCTTGATCAGAATCTGTATATTTATTTCCCTCACTAATCTGGAACTGATTCTAAAACATTTATAGGCACAAATTTCTTCAGACAAAAAAACAATTTCTCAAGTGCAAGATAATAAGCAATATCTAAGATCACAAAAATATAACAAAGTAACCATCATGGGTAGAATGGTATGTGTCATATAGTTCTATCCACTGGCATATGATACAAATCATATAAGGCAAGGCTTCATAACTCAAGTCCCTAATTTATTGCATCTTGATCTGCCCATCCATTTCATAGAATTTTGAGGATAGCAAGACTGTTGATCCAAGAAGCAAGTAGGATAGGATCAGCCTGGACTGATACTGATCCAATCAGCTTCACTCTTTGATATAAAGCATTCCAAAATCCAGAAATAGTACAAACAGTGCAGATAAAAAATTAGCAATCAGAAAGGTCCAATGAAGGTGCGAAAATCAATAAAGCAAAAACAATTCAACAAACTTGGGGGTGGGGATCAAAGGGTGAAACTTGGAGTTGTGAAGATAGTAATAAAAAACATTCAGACCGACGACAATGCAAGAGCATCCTTAGATGAAAAAAGGATGGCTAGGATTTCCTTCTCAGAAGAATAGATCAATTCTAAGTACCAGGAACTGTAATTTTATATTGAGTGTTGTGTTGGAATAAAAGCAGGTTACATAGGTACTTTAGTTATTTATTTGGACTTTAAAGTGGGTGATGTAGGTAAGAGAGGCATTCGAGCCAGCCAAGCTGGTTACATTAAGATCTGGTTTTCTTTGGTCCAGACCTTACATTGAACCAGGCACAGATTTGGGTCATATCTGGTTATTTTTCTTGGCCATTGATCCAGCACACTGCAGGGCAGTCCTCCTCTCCCTTGAGTAGCATATTTCTCCTCCATATTTTGTTTTAATGAAGATCGTCTAGGCTTAACAACTGTCTTACCAGATTGCAAGCTTTAGAAGAAATTCCAGCAGTCAATTAATTTCAGCATACTTGACTAGGATTTTATTATTGTTTATCGAGTGTTTGAGTGTGGCTTGCAAGCCTATTGAAGCTCTAAAAAGGTCAGCAGCAGTTTGATATGAGGACAGCCCAGAATTCCCTAAGAGCTGGAGTTGAAGTAGGAAAATCTATATGCACAGATCAACAACTCAAAAAATATTTTAAAAACTCAATATCCTTTACTCAAATCATGCTTAATTGATGGGAGGGGTGTATACATATAACATTTTAAATTCCTAAATCAACTCATGTTTTGGACTCCTTATCACTCTAATAATATGAATTATGGATTCCATGTTATATATGGTACAACTTTTTGACAATGGTGAATAAGATCAGTTTTAAGTCCCCTGCATAAATATCCAACCCCTAGCAGCTCATAATAACCTTCCAAAAATCACATAGTACATGTTCAACCCCAAGCAGTTCACATGGTTCCCTGCAAAAATATCCAACCCCAAGCAGTTCACATAATTCTGCGATGAGGATTGCTGCTGGTTCAATTCTGAACCAAAACTAAAGGCTGAGTTATCTCAATAAACAAACCCAGCACACTCTTCCTATCATACACAAAGTCTTTGTTGGGGGATTGCTGCTGGTTTATTCTGATCCAAAACTGGGTGAACCAGAACTGAAGGCTGAATTAACTCGGGTCTTCAAAAGAATCTGTCAGATATCACAGTATTTATGACTGCCAGGCATGGACAAAACTACATGTCACTGATGGAGAATATGCATGGCTACTTAAACATAAAACGCATCATGGTGCACTGAGCAAATCAAGGGGTCCTAGCATGTAAAACTTAGCAAAGCCCAACATTAGTAACACCTTAGTGGAGACCTCAAGGCAGCAAATCAATTGCGATTTTAAGGTTTGTATTTGCTAATGTTTTCTCTGATTAGCGACTTCTGTTATCTTTATACTTGCCCTATATTATCCCAAAATCCCAATGGAAAAGCTTGGCATCTGGCATCAAGAAAAGCTTTGAAAAACAACTTCTAATAAATCTGGTTCCTATAATTTCAACTTGAGGTCATTTTCTTTAGTACTGGCTCTTCTCCCATTTTGTGAAATCCATCCAAAAACCCTGTAACCTTGAATTGGGTTATAGCCTAGAATCCATAGTATATTAACCTAAATTTCTTTTCGGTACATGTTTAGGAAAGTTGGCTTGGTGGTGGAAGAGAGACCATTGATTCGATTTTCTACTCTTTAATCTTTGGGTGGAATGGAAAAGGGAATGAGAAGATTGGTTTGGGTTGGTAGTTGCTTGCAGATATGTGGGCAGAGAGCCATTAAGACATATAGCCATATAGGACATAGTTACTGTTATTACTTATTTATTTCTTTATTTATTTTTTGTAGAAACATAGTTACTGTTTTCAGCGTATACAAGTAAAGGCTTTAAGGGTCTTAAGGGATATCATTGGATAATGAAACATTGAAACAGGGCTTGTGGGCTTTATCTTTTCTTTATTTTAATTGGTTGGCAAGTGAGGAAAAAGGTTATGGCAGAGAAGAACTGAAGAACTCGTGAACCCCCTACAAAGGTTAGAAAAGGAAAGAAGTGTGAAAAATATATATATATATATATATATATATATATATTAATTATAAATCAACCAAAGAAAAAGAGACGCCATGAAAGCAAAAGCAAAAGACAGCTGTCAATCTCTCCCTATCTATTAAATACAAAACGAAAGGAACCACCAACTCCAAAGAGCTCAAGTCCTCAAAAACCATACTAGGTAGTCAGAGCAAGCAGAAAGTGGACGCCTAAAAGAGAGAAGGGGTGGAGGAGGCGAAGAGACATGAGAAGGAGGGAAAGGGGCTCCTTCCACAGAACTCTTGGTATGTTTTCCTTCAAAAGCCCATTTAAGCCTTATGCCCAAGGCCATTTGGAGCCCAGTTCATCCTTCTGAACCTACCAAGCGGCACAAGAAGCACCAAATTCGTCTCTCAAGATCAAGCAACGGCATCTAATTTTACATAGGATACGCTCTAATAGACCACGCCATCTATCTGAGTCATCCAAGGAGATAGACATTGTCGCACAAGAGATAGATGCCGACCAAGTCTAGCAACAAACCCACAACTAATCTATCTGTACCCCTATAAAACACCTCCCTATTCTTATCTTGTGCCATCTTATCTCTTGTAACCGTGTATTTGAGTAATATAAATACAAGGAACTCACATGTATTAATGTGAGAAACCATTACGTAACTTCTACACTCTCAATGTACTTTTGGGAGTCAACATCTAATTTTAAGCTTCCTTATAGTCCAATATTTTTCAGGTTATGCAAGGGAGAAGTACCTTTGGTTGTGAACTCATGGGCTGAGGATGCAAAACAAGTACCCTTCACTGTCCCTCCATTCCTAGATAGATCTCTATATCCATTCCTAGATAAATCCATATTAAGAATAAACAACCACCCAAAATTGAGTTCAGCCATGATGAATTCTGATTGATATATCCAATATAGAAGCCCTATATCAAGAAGAGAAAATGCACTTCTGGGGAGTCGTATGAATATCCATTGTCTTTTGCAATTCAATTGGTGCAAGATGAAATCAACTCAGTGACAGATGACTACATTCGGTCACACATAGGTTGGGTTTTGCTTTACAGCTACTGTGTCAGTCATTTTGATACTACAGATTTTCGGTGGTGCAAACCAATACAATCAGGTTGTATGACATTGCTGGAAAAGAAGTTGCTTTGTTCCTCAAGAAAATAAAGAGGTAGAGTCATCAACCAAAAAATGATGCTCAATATTAGAATTAAAGAATCATGCCTAATCGTCTTGTATTGCTGGGATGAGACGTATGATCTCTGGAAAGTACTCTGCAAGATAGCAAACAATAGTGATGGACAAATATTCAACTTAAAAAAAAAAAAAAAAACAAACAAAACAAAACAAAAAGAAATACAATTTTGAGCTTAATCTTTAAGGTTCTAGGGTTTTTGGAAGAAAACCCAAATCAATAGGATGTTCACGAAAAAGGGGATGCAGTGGAAGATGAAAAAAACAGAGAGAGGGGTAGCATGAACACACAATTGCAAAGTATAAAAGAAGCAGTTATGAATTACCTGGTTCTGTCTAGTCAAGAGAGGGAGAGAGAGAGAGAGAGAGATAGAGAGAGAACAGGGGAGAGATCGAGAGAGCTACTGGGAATCAATGGCTGTCGATCTGGTTCTATCTCTTAGTCGAGCGACGGAGAGAGATCTGGTTCTGTCTCTCAGTCGAGCTAGGGAGAGAGAGGTGTGAGGAGAGTAGAGTCGTCTTGAAGAGAGAGAGCTATACAAAAAAAACAAAAAAAACGAGAGATGGAAGGAGCCACGATCTCTTAGAATTAATCGTTGGCTGGAATCCCTAAATTAGAGGACATTAATATGATATGGAAGAGATTGAGAGGGATTAAGAGAATCAGAGCGAAATTGAGTGAGGGGCGAACGAAAAAAAAAAGCGCGCCTAAGAAAAGGAATGTGAAAAAAAATAGAGCGGGAGATTGGATTTTTGCTTGGAAAGTATTTGGTGAATGGATTCTCGTATGTACTTGTTCATAGATTTAGAATCTATTAAATGGGGAGAGAAAATTGATTCTAAATCCATGAATCAGAGTCGTTCTCGTACACTTTCGTACTTGAACCTGATCCGCTCTCAAGTATTTGTATTGCCTTTGATTAAGGTCTTTGACCACATTTGTTTAGTAATGCCCCAATAGACGGACATTAAATAGGGATCTAATCATAGCAAAAATCATATATAAAATTTTCATGTTTTGTCTCTAATTTTAAATGTAATTAGGTGTAATCCCCTCGTCTTAAAAAAATATCTACCGTACCCCTAATGCATAATGTCGTTAATAAGGCTGTAACTTTGGTCGTGATGGCATGAACCCCTTGGCGGTCCTAATCCATATCTATAGAGCTTGGGTTGAAATTTCAAACCCTAAGGGTGGGTTAGGGTTGAAGTTGCTGAACCGAACAAAACCTAAACCCATGTTAGGGCTAATCACGGTCAACCCGGCCTGCCCCAACCCTGCCCTGAGGGTGGGTTAGGGTTAAATTTTTTTAGACTTGAGTCAGGGTTTGGCCCGGCCTAGGCCCCTGAAAGGGAACGATGGTTATTATATAAAAATGCAACGATGGTCTGAATTGAAGCAATGGTGGTTATTGTTCTGTAGCCGCTGCCTTTCCGTTGCGATCCTCCATCCCAACACTAGTCGCTACTCATCGCTAGCAACACCAACCACATATTGGCCTGTGCATCATCCTTCCACTAGCTTAAGAATCATAGGTGCAACACAAGTCCTAGATTGGCATGATTAATAAATGTGTCGGACCTAAACCAAACCCATTTATAATAAGTAGTACACGGTGCATGGGGTAAGCCCAATGGGCCTCTCAACAGGTCTAGCCCAGCCCATTTATAAGTTCGACTTGGACCGACACATTTATCTCGACCCGTTAATATAGGTATTTTGATTTTTTTGGATAGAATAGAGTATATATTGATATTTTTATCAATTATTAACTATAATTAAATATAATATCTTTTCAAAATTGTTGATAATTTAACAAAATAAATTAAAGTATCTTATATCTAAGAAAAATAAAGACCGTTTAAAGCTTTATTGATACATTACCCTGTTTAAGGCCTAATTATAGCCTGATTAAAGCCCCGAATCTAACCGAGCTCGACATGACATCGACTGAGACTGACTCATTCCTTAAATAGGTAGGTCATAGTCCGAGGACGTAGGCACACCAGGTCTGGCTAGGCCCGACTGAAATCGATTAGGCCTGACCGATTGACACCCCTAGTTAAGGTATCACAAAACACATAAGAACGTGCAAATGTTATAAGAATGGAGGAGCAGATAGGGAATAAGGCTCGATTTTTGGGTGGGAAAGGATAGATATTCATGACGTTAACATATAAACACTACATTATATAGTCCCTATTACGACATGTAATAGGAAACGCTCCATACATGATTTCACCTTCCTCATTGCATTGCAATCAATTGGGGCATTTTATTAGAAAAGCCTCAAAATATTTTTATATACTGCGGTGTTTAGTAGGAAACTCTGCCCATGTTATTATATGTAGAGGCAAGGCCATAAATATTCTTATGTACCATGGCGTTATAGAATAAACGCCCCTAAGTACTCATATATACGGTGGCATTTGTTACTAAATGCCTCAAATATTCCTATGTACCACGGCGTTATGAAATAAACGCCGCCAATAGGATTATATACTGCACAATTTTTCAATAAATGCTTCAAAATGCTCAAATATACGACGGAATTTATTACTAAATGCCTCAAATATTCTTATTAACCACGGCGTTATGAAATAAACGCCGCCAATAGGATTATATACTATGGCATTTTTCAGTAAACGCCTCCAAATATTCATATATATATGGCGGCATTTAGTACGCATTTAGTTCTAAATGCCGCCGTATATAATATATAACGGATACGTCGGTCTGTACAAAATTCCGCCAATTGTGTTATATAAGACGGCTTTTGCTAGAAAATGCGCCAATTGTGTTACATGGACTCATGATCAATCGTTTATGGGGTTAGTATGGGTCCGCGGGACTAGTCATGGATTCCTTCAATATGTCCTTATACCTCCCACTTAAGGAGTGTGCCCCTAAAATGTAGGGCCGCGATTCAATCTTCCTTGGATATTCTGAATCCACGCATTTGACCCTCCTTTATGTATGGGTCCCATATGTAGCAGTATGTCCTAGAGACAATGAATGTACCAATTTGTATTGGACTTAAAACCAAGCTGCCAATAGGATTATATACTGTAGCATTTTTCAATAAATTCCTGCTCATATATACAGTGGCATTTGTTACTAAATGCCTCAAATATTCTTATATACCACAGTGTTGTGAAATAAGCGCCGCCAATAGGATTATAGACTGTGGCATTTTTAAGTAAATGCCCCCAAATACTCATATATATGACGGCATAATGTTGCCGTATATAATATATAGCGGCGGTCTGTACAAAATGCCGCCAATTGTGTTATATGGACTCATGATCAATTGTTTATGGGGTCAGTATGGGTCCGCGAGACTAGTCATGAATTCCTTCAATATGTCCTTATACCTCCCATTTAAGGAGTGTGCCCCTAAAATGTAGGGCCACGATTCAATCTCCCTTGGAGATTCTAAATCCATGCATTTGACCCTCCTTTATGTGTGGGTCCCATATGGAGCGGTATGTCCTACAGACAATAAATGTACCAATTTGTATTGGACTTAAAACCAAGCCCAAAACCGCAAGCTCGTGACTTAAAAACCGAAGTCACAAATAGGCCCAAAAGCATCATAAGCGAATTGGGAGTAAATGGTTTCTCCAATCTTTTGCTTTAACAAAGCAAACAAAGGGGAAAACCCAAGGGGGTAGTGTAATTGGTGAGCAATGAACTTGGTATGAGCCGTAAACTTGGACATCTTAAGTTCGACTCCCGTTAGGCACACCGTAGGCCACTCACACCGGGTGTTTAGTACTCTTCACACTTTTTAGTGAAAATTGAATGGTTCTCATTCAACCCCGGTATGCGGTTGTGGGGTCAGTATAGGCCTTTGGCAAGAAAAAAAAAATGGCAAACCAGAGTCATATTGGAGGCAGCATTATGCATCATATAGTTACAAGGTGCATTGGACACCAAATGCATCATTTTTTTATTTTATTTTTTACATTGTAGGCAAACAACTACATCATTTTTTTATTTTGTTTTATTTTTTACATTGTAGGAAACAACTGCATCGTTTAATCACTCATGCGCTTGAGAATGACAAACAATTGTATCAAGTTCTTGTAGCCCACATTCAAGAAGAAGGTATCTTCTGCAATTTTCACAGTGAACCGATCAAATAGCTCATCTATGATATCACTTCCAAAATGTTCCTTGATAAGCCCTTCTGTCGCAGCTCGTATATGCATTGAGGTCATTTGTGCACTAGGCTCAACATCTCCTGCCAAGAGATCTACATTTACTAGCTCCATTCCCTCAATACTAAAATAGTCACTTCTTGTCAACAACCCCTCCAATTCTAGGATATGTGGGTTGTATGCGGGTACATTGAAGGAATGCACCTTAGCTTCACTTATTAACCCCTATAAATAAAATCAAACATTTTAGGGTTAGTTAAGCTTCAAATCTAATAATAAAATAAGAATTCTTCTAAGCCTCATTATGCCTAGTGAAGTATAGTATTTCACCATTTGTCATTTGTTGATACATAGCTTAGTCAACGTGATAGAGGATCCCACATTTATTTTAATGGTCAAATTTTAGTCCAAAGTAAACAAGCATAGTTGCTCAAACTCTCATTTAAAGTTTTAGTAAAGTTACCTAAGGGCCATCAAATAGAGATGAATATAAAATACAAAATAACGTCTTTCGTAAATTTAGTTACTTCCTCTACTAGTCAAGTCAAGTGGAAATCGAACCAATGGGATCTTTGTCTGATCTTGTGTCACATGGAATGATTCATGTACTGTCATGTGACAAATAGTATAGCGTTATAGTTCAGTAGATCAAGTGGGAGAAAAAATGTTGACAAAAAACTCATAAAGAAAAAAATAAAATAAAAATAACAAGACTTACTATCTTGGCCATATCCATGAGGCTAGATGCCAGAAGATCAAATACTGCACCAAAAAATGTTCTTGAATAGGGAATCTCATTTGAGAGACAGCCTAGCATTATCAGTATCATCAGCCCTCCAGGTACAAGCTCTTCAGCTCTAGCCAACAAGAAGGACTCCATGTCCTCGCCAAATTGAGTTGAATAAGCCTCAACAACTTCTTTTGGTGAGCTTTCATAATAAATTTTCCCTTTATTCCATGCAGGAGAGTCCTTGTCTAACACCTCTTTGGGCACCTTAGAGAGCCAGTGAAGTGCAGATGATGAATGTACTAAATGGAGGGAGGCCTCAGGGAATAAGCGACCGCGGAAAGAACCCGGCACACCTGCTGCAAAGTATTGCCGATCGATAGGAAGAGAAGCAAAGAGTTTGTTGAAATCACTGGAGACGAGGTCATTGAAGAACACTTGAAATTCTGGGATTTGATAGCTTAGGCCTTCTGATCTATACTTAGAGCTTGATAGCTTCAACAATATTTTGCATGGCTATGAATGTGTTGGGTCCGATGGAACAGCCCATATCAGCTATGTATAGGGTGGTATTTATAAAAGAAGTGCATTTTATCTCAAGCTTCTCTGTAATTGCCTTATCTGTTCTTGCTTTGGAGGCGTTTGTTATTTGTCTCTATTAAACGAAAGATCATATTTGGTGATTAGTTCATCATCCCCCCCCCCTAAAAGTCAGCAAAAGGATAATAAATTACAAGAAAAAGAATGAAAGATAAATAAACTCATTGAGCTGTTACTCCACCTTCGACATGGTCATCAGCAAAGGAACAACCCAATCAATAGAAAAACAACTTATGTAAATCTATAGCGAGATCTCAATTATGAGTCCCAATCAATGTCCAGATGAACATATGAAATCTACTTCAACATAATCGTAACTGTGATCATCATGGCCACTTTGAACATATGGAAGCTACATACCTGATATATAGAGTTATTGGTGTAGCTGTAAGGGCCATCTCCCCCATTCATAGGAAATGCTTCCGGTGATGGTTTGCTTCCTTCATCTTCCATCTCTCTCCCTCTCTAACCTAATTGGCAATACATTATATTTATGGAGACAAAATTTGATAGAATTTTCATTCCTCAGGTCTCAAATCATGAGGGATCATCCATCACATACATGGTATTCTTCGCGTGATCATGTTGGTCCGAAGCTCAAGGTGAATAGGAATCTATGTATAATATTTTTAATTTGTCATAATTAACTAAAAGTGTCACGCATTAAGTATATTATATTATTGTTTATAATATTTAATTTGAAAAGGCTAATGTGGTTGAATGTTGAGGAATAAAGATAATTCGGGACAAATCATGGAAGATATTTTAATTTTCCTTTTTTGTCCTCTTTTACGAGATTATTAAATTGTAGCCATTTTGGATACTAGACTATGGCCTTTTAATGTAACTTTAAGAAATATTGAAATATTTATAAAGTTTTATCTGATTGATTTGTGGACTTTTCCACAAGATATGAAGAACAAATCACGAGAAAGCATGTGGAACACTGAGGTGTTGGATTTGCACAATATTTCTCAATCATCTTATAAAACTTAATTTCCAATACAATCTATTTATAAGGATAGGTTTGACACAATTTTCATCTCTTAGATTTCAAAACATGAGAACTGTCTATTACAAGCGATTTTCTTAGTTACAACCATACAAAGGAGTTACCACCAAAAGGAAGATGAAGGAATGCATTCTCCATTTTCAATCAGTTATCTTTTCTCATATTCCACGGAAGATTAATAGTGTAGTTGACTCTTTGAACTTGAAAGCTATGTCCATACCTTGCAAGACATCTTGGCATTCTTCACTTCTTGGCTGTCTGACTTGTGTAACTCTGATACCTTGCGTTGATCAAGCATCAAGGGACAGACTCTTTTGGAGAGAGAGAACATACAAGGCAAGGCCATAAGAGGGTCCATCTGACCAGGATTCCACCTATTTGGAAGATCCCAAGACATGAAAAAATATTCGCCCTAGGAAAAGAAGACCTATGTTCTGAAAATGACGGAAGCTAGCTTCCCTATTACATCAAAAGATAATGGAATTCAAAAATTGTTGCACTGTTCTAGACTTCTTATTCCAATATCTGTGTTCCTCTCCATCCACATGTGTAGATAGAGGCATTGAAAACAAGCTTAACAACTGTGTCACACGTTGAAGTCCTCCCAAAGGAATTCTTGATTCACTTCCATTCTCTCTCGAACCTAAAGATTCTCTTAACAGCCCAACTTTTAGACAAAATTCTTTCCAAAAAAAAAAAGACTGGTTGAGGCGACCTATCTCATTCCAAAAGAAGCATGTAGAAGGAATAGAATGGACTGCTTGCCATTGAGGAAGGCTTGCATAGGAACTGCCAAAGTCACCACTCTCCAACACAATTGCCGTGGCGAATATGGTGCTTGAACCAAGCCACCATCATTAACCCTAACTTAAATCAAGCCTCAAGAGTAAACTTGCCCGTGGAAGAGGTTGTCCACATAATGATCTTTACTCTCTACCGGTCTTCATTCGATGTCATTCAAGGCTCCCCAAGCCGCCATCAGACTAGGCAAGAAGTGGGGCCTGGCTACCACCCGACGAAACCATGGCCATCTGATCATAGGCTCGTGTAAAATCTGAGGATGTTAGTTGTCCAGTCAGAGAGAAGTAGAGGAGTCACCATCAATCTTTGTCTGTATGACACAGTCTAGAATCTAGATGGAGTCCCTCTTAAGGAACCATGTTTCCCCACCACCCACCACCCACCACCCACCACCCACCACCCACCATCTTTATATTATCCTCAAAACCTCCCTATGTATCTTTATATTTTGATTAGATATTACACAAGCATTTATATATTAATTTCTGCTTATATTTTTATATATATTTTTTAGAGGTGCTAGATCATTATAATGTTGGGGCCTTGGGGAGACGCTATAACCACTATATATATATATATATATATATATATGATACCGCACTGCTTTAATTATGCAACCTATAACTTTGAATATGAGTCTTCTTTATGGCAAAGGAGCATGGATGCCAACTCATCTAATAGCTTATTGGGTAAAATTATCTTTGTTTTTGCTTATGGATCCGCTTTGTGATTTTAAGAGCTGACTTCTTGGCAGAATCTCAATAAGCATATATCCAAACAAGCAATGTGTCAATAAGTAGTAATAAACTAAATAGTTCCAGCAGGGTATAGCGTTGTGTTTTCCCTTGTTTATAATATATGAATACTGCTCAATTTATAATTTTTTTTTTAATTTTTTAAGTATGGATCAGATTATCATACGAGAACCATCCTCCTATGATCTGATTCACTACAGGGTTTTTTCTTTCAGGGATGGATTCCATCTGTGCACTACCTTGTATCACATTTGGAAGGAACAAAATGCTTTAGTGCTAGACTACTATTTCATTATAAAAAAAAAAGAGGAAAAAAGTTTTCTGTAGGGGACTGTGGTCCTTGCACGTAGACACATCAGATACATGAAATGATTGATCTGTACCTTATAAAAGAAAAAATATCATTCCTATAGATGTTTTTTTGTTCGTTACTATTAACCCTCGTGCATGTGCAGGAACTGTAATTCTTTCAAAAATACACTTCCCAAAAATAAATATTGATAAACTATTTTATCAAGACAAGACCGAGGTCGGCCATTATTCGGCACATTAAATCTGAGACATCATATTTAAGGGATGCCTTCACCACGTAACAGTAGGCTAACGGATCATTGGGGTGTTTCCATTAATCCTACTGTTTTCTGGGTTTTTTGCCCTCTCATGTAGGGTCTTTGTTGTTGGGCCTTCGCCCTTCTCAGGGCCGGTCAGGGTCCTCTTTCCCTCTGTGGTTTTTCACTTCTTTTGAAAAAATGATATGAATTATCAAAAAAAAAAAAAAAAAAAAAATTTTTAATTAAAATTGTCTAATCTATCTCACTAAGTATTTTTTTTTTGTAAAATATAATACGAAAAGGAGTATTTTGTAATTATTATTCCACATGTTTATATCATTAACTTTAAATCATTTTATTTGGTTCTTAATTTTTTTTACGTTGTATCGAAATTGCTTAAATCTAGAAAATCACATCTAAAATGTATCATTACTAATATAGTAAGAAAATTAAGTAATTTATACAATCATGTTAAATAATAATTATCACAAAAACTTCTTTTTCAAGTTCGAAAGTTTTCAATTCCTTTCCCTTTAATTTCCCTTGCAAACAAATGGAACCGTGAAAATATATTACTTTTAACAAGAAAAAATACAAAACTTTGCAGCTTGATCTATCTACGTTCTCCATCATCCTCATCCAAAGCGGAGGATAAACCAAAGAAAAATTATCTATGCAAAGAAATCACTTCATCTACATTTGCGTAATTCCTAATTAAGAGTTCATCCAAGATGATCTCAAACTTAATTTCATCGTTTTTTAGTCAAGCTACAAAACAATTGAAATTATTATTGTTCCATGTAGAGTTCAACTTGGACCTAAGAAACCAGAGCTCAAGCTTAGCCTCCCCAATACTTTTCTAGGCTTGAGTTAGGATCTTGAGCTCATGGACTAGACTGCTAGGGTTGAGATATCCCACCCCAAGGTTGGGCTGGGTTAGGATTCTAACCTCAGGCTTCCTTAAGCCCTATTTACACGGAAACATAGTAGAGATATATATTTGTCATATCTTGATAGCTTTTTCAGACTTGTCTGTCTAGAAACCTCATTCTCTAAATATCCAATGGTTAGGATTGTCAAATCACATTTTTACATAACAAAAATAACTGAAACATGTTTATCCCAAAAAATAAAAAATTAAAAAAATTAAGCGAAATACGAAGGAATTAATGAATGCATACAACCATATGGTTGAATTAATCCAAAAAAAATATGCGAAATACAAAATACAAATATATGGTTGAGTTATGGTCTAAATTTGATATGTGAACAATAGAAAACTTTCACAATATGTGTTTATTTATTTATTTATTTTGGTAGGAACATTATGTGTCTAATCAATCATTCTTTGCGCTTGAGAATGACAAAAAATTGTGTCAACAAGTTCTTGTAGCCTTCATTCATGAATAAGATGTCTTCCGCAATTTTCTTGGTGAGCCTGTCAAACAGCTCATCTATGATATCAATTCCAAAGTGTTCCTTGATCATCCCTTCAGCTCCAGCTCTAACGTGCATTGCTGTCATTTCTGCACTTGGCTCAACATCTTCTGTCAAGAGATCTAGAGTAACTAACTCCATTCCTTCAAGGCTAAAATAGTCATTTCTCGTCAACAATCCCTCCATTTCTAGGAAATGTGGGTTGTATAGGGGTATATTGAAGGAATCCACCTTAGCTTCACTGACTAACCCCTATGAAAAAAGATCAAACATTTAGGGGTTATTTAATTAATACAAAAAATTAAAAAAATTGATTATGAGTTTGTTACTTACCATCTTGGCCATATCCATGAGGCTTGATCCCAGAAGATCCATAAGTACAACAGAACCTGTTTGGGAATAGGGAATCCCATTTGGGAGACCTTGGATTTTAAGTACCATCAGCCCTCCAGGGACAATCTCTTCTGCTCTAGCCAACAAGAAGGAATCTATGTCCTTGGCAAATTGAACTGAATAAGCCTGAACTACTTCCTTTTTTGGGCTTCCATAATGGATCTTCCCTTTGTTCCATGCAGGAGAGTCCTTGTCTAACACTTCTTTGGGCACCATAGAGAGCCAGTGAAGTGCAATTGATGAGTGTACTAGATGGAGAGAGGCCTTGGGGAATAAGCGGCCATGGAAAGAACCAGGCACACCTGTGGCAAAGTATGGCCTATCAGGAGGAAGAGAGGCAAATAGAGTGTTGAAATCATTTGAGACATGGTCTTGGAAGAAAACTTGAAAGTCTGGGATTTGAGAGCTTAGGCCTTCTGATCCATACTTGAGCTTTATTGCTTCAACAATGTTTTGCATGGCAATGAATGTATTGGGTCCGACCGAACACCCCAAATCAGCTATGCACAACGCTGTGGATTTGGTAAAAGAAGGGGATTTTATGTCGAGCTTCTTAGCAATTGCATCATCTATCCTTGCTTTGGAGATGTTTGTTATTCGCCTCTATTAAACAGAAAATCATATTTAGTATGCTCACTATGATCATTAATTAATGTCATCTTCATGACCACTATGAACTTATGGAAGCAGAAATCTTGATGATGATGGAGTGTGGATCAGGTTCTCCACACACATGGAATGCATCAGTCTCGTATGAGAATGGTTATTGTACGAGAACCTGATACACTCTCATGATGAAGTACTTCAATGAATTTATAATTTTGTCGATCATCATCGATCCCAATGGGTTATTAAGCAGAGAAGATGCAAAAATGAAAAGGCTACCCATGCATACATACCTGGTAGGTTGAGTTCTTTGCGTAGCTGTAAGGGCCATCTCCCCCATTCATAGGAAATTCTTCAGGCATTGGTTTGTTCCTCTCATCTTCCATATCTCTCTCTCTCTCTCTCTCTAGAGACAGAAGCATTAAAATGGAATTCCTCTCTTTCTCTCTCTCCCCCTCTACAAGCTGGTTATATATAAGGTGAACTTTTACTGTTACTTGAGAGATGTAAGAACTTTCTTACCACCCGCAATCAAAGAATTAAAATCTCAAAAGATATTCAGAAAAAATACGAAAACTGAGAAAAATATTTATGAACAAATAAGAAGTGAATTATGAACTTAAATCTTCAACCACCTCACTCCATCTCACGTCCATGTTGTGTGATTCAATGTGTGGATCAGTGTCTACGTAAACCATAACCCCAAAGGTGAGGACACTCCCTAAACCACACCCCGAAGATGGGTCCCCACAAGCCAAAGATGGTCTAAGGTTGGATGATGTTGCAGGAGAGAGGTTATTCCATTTCGTTGACTATAAAACCCAGTTAGCTGGAAAGTTCTTGTAATAATAAAGCCAGAAGCATTAAAAGGGTATTGACTTCTTACACCGACATCTTAAAAGGGCATCTATGAAACAGGGAATCACGACCTCTCTCTCTCTCTCTCTCTCTCTCTCTCTCTCTCTCTCTCTCTCCGAAATAAGAAAA
>NC_056569.1:9623588-9626356 GCF_013358625.1 Macadamia integrifolia
ATCCATACTTGAGCTTTATTGCTTCAACAATGTTTTGCATGGCAATGAATGTATTGGGTCCGACTGAACACCCCAAATCAGCTATGCACAACGCTGTGGATTTGGTAAAAGAAGGGGATTTTATGTCGAGCTTCTTAGCAATTGCATCATCTATCCTTGCTTTGGAGATGTTTGTTATTCGCCTCTATTAAACAGAAAATCATATTTAGTATGCTCACTATGATCATTAATTAATGTCATCTTCATGACCACTATGAACTTATGGAAGCAGAAATCTTGATGATGATGGAGTGTGGATCAGGTTCTCCACACACATGGAATGCATCAGTCTCGTATGAGAATGGTTATTGTACGAGAACCTGATCCACTCTCATGATGAAGTACTTCACTGAATTTATAATTTTGTCGATCATCATCGATCCCAATGGATTATTAAGCAGAGAAGATGCAAAAATGAAAAGGCTACCCATGCGTACATACCTGGTAGGTTGAGTTCTTTGCGTAGCTGTAAGGGCCATCTCCCCCATTCATAGGAAATTCTTCAGGCATTGGTTTGTTCCTTTCATCTTCCATATCTCTCTCTCTCTCTCTCTCTCTCTCTAGAGACAGAAGCATTAAAATGGAATTCCTCTCTTTCTCTCTCTCTCTCCCCCTCTACAAGCTGGTTATATATAAGGTGAACTTTTACTGTTACTTGAGAGATGTAAGAACTTTCTTACCACCCGCAATCAAAGAAATAAAATCTCAAAAGATATTCAGAAAAAATACGAAAACTTAGAAAAATATTTATGAACAAATAAGAAGTGAATTATGAACTTAAATCTTCAACCACCTCACTCCATCTCACGTCCATGTTGTGTGGTCCAATGTGTGGACCAGTGTCTACGTAAACCATAACCCCAAAGGTGAGAGGAAAAAATATCCTTTATTTTTCTCATTCCTGTTTTTTCTTGTTTTGCTACCTATAGAACACAACACGTGGATAACTTTAAGACTAACGCATTGGATGTAATAATCCTCACCCAACCTTGACCATTGATATTAAAATTGTCCACGTGTCATGTTCTACAGATAGTAAAACATGAAAAAACAAGGATGAGAAAAACAGAGGATTTTCATCCAAGGTGAGAACACACCCTAAACCACACCCCGAAGATGGTCCCCACACGCCAAAGATGGTCTAAGGTTGGATGATGTTGCAGGAGTGAAGTTATTTCATTTCGTTGACTATAAAACCCGGTTAGCTGTTCCTGAAGCATTAAAAGGGTATTGACTTCTTACACCGACATCTTAAAAGGGAATCTATGAAACAGAAAGGATAACAAGGAATCACGACCCCTCTCTCTCTCTCTCTCTCTCTCCGAACTAGGAAACGAAAGTAGTTATAAAAATAAATAAGCATTGAAAGGGAGTGGACTGCAATTGAGGACATTACTTCACGAGTTATTTTGATAGTGATATACCATATACCTCTCGACCAGTGATTCGCATCTCAATTCTCGACCTCATCAGTACGGATACGAGTCGACCTCACCGACCAACTTTAACGACCCTCAACCATACCACCTCCTCACGTGTAAACTGCACCTCGAGTAGGGTCGTCACACCCATAACGGACTTGGGCCTCAACCGACGTGGTTAACCAAAATCAAACGATTATTCAACCTCCAGACCTATCATGGTCGAGGTAGCCCTTACAAAATTTTACCATTATCGAGTTAACTATTATGAGTTTATGACAGTTCACATTGGTGGATTTAACAGTTAGAGTCTAGGCCAGCTCAGCCACGAAGAAGGACGAGCTCTCTAATAGGACACTGGCCCACGTTAGTATGGATACGAGTCGACCTCACCGACCAACTTTAACGACCCTCAACCATACCACCTCCCCATGTGTAAACTGCACCTCGAGTAGGGTCCTCACACAAATACAGACTTGGGCCTCAACCGACGTGGTTAACCAAAATCAAATGATTATTCAACCTCCAGACCCATCATGGTCGAGTTAGCCCTTACAAAATTTTACCATTGTCGAATTAACTATTATGACAATTCACATTGGTTGAGTTAACGGTTAGAGTCTAGGCCAGCTCAGCCACGAAACAGGACGAGCTCTCCAATAGGACACTGGCCCACATTAGTACGGATACGAGTCGACCTCACCGAGCAACTTTAACGACCCTCAACCATACCACTTCCCCACGTGTAAAATGCACCTCGAGTGGGGTCCTCACACCCATAACGGACTTGGGCCTCAACCGACGTGGTTAACCAGAATCAAACGATTATTCAACCTCCAGACCCATCATGGTCGAGTTAGCCCTTACAAAACTTTACCATTGTCGAGTTAACAATTGTGACAGCTCACATTGGCTGAGTTAACAGTTAGAGTCTAGGCCAGCTCAGCCACGAAGAAGGACAAGCTCTCCAATAGGACACTGGCCCACGTTAGTCTGAGAGGGACCTTCGACCAATAAGGAGGACTCAGATTGCCTATATAAGGGGGGTGTTTGGTTCGGTAAATCTTTGGGATGACATTATTTAGAATGATAATTCTTAATTTTTGAAGTTGTTTGGTTTCACTAGAATGACTCTCATAAGTGAGCATCCTACTCCCCATGAATGATCATATTATAAAGGATGTGTGTCAAATATGAGTTTACCTCAACACTTAAACTCATATTTGAGCAACATTTTTACCACCTAGTATAAAAGGAGAAAGCGGAAAGACGACCAATATCTCAACCCGCGAGAAACATGTACTAACC
>NC_056569.1:9626456-9758949 GCF_013358625.1 Macadamia integrifolia
TGAATCGTCTTTGTTTCGCATCTTGCTGGACTAGCATATTTGCTAATCTTTCCATATGTTTCTTGGAAAGCATTTTCTTCTCAATTACATATGCCTTTCATGCTCCATTAATTTCTTAATTTATAATATTCTTCTGCAACATTTGGATTTTAAAAGTCCTGAAACTTGTATAGATTTTTTTAGATCTTTTGAGAAGACCAAGACTCTAATCCCAAATCATTTGGATTTTAAGAATATGGCGATATGATAACTGGTCATTTTCTTGGCTATGACTATCTTGAAACATCTTTTGAATCATTCCTTTGCTAAGGATTTTTTGTTTATTTTTAAATGACAACTTCTCCCTTTCTAGGATATTGCTGTGTCGATTACGTACCTTCTTGTCTAGAAGACTTCTTCGATGTAATCCAACCATCTTCCTTGGATATGAAAAAAATTTGTCTGTCCTGGATTCCTGCTTAGATAATCAAATAGAAAATTATTGATACCTTTAACAACATGCTCAATGTTAAATAATTATAGACAAATAAAATTATACCTTCTAACTCTTCTAGGATATGAAAAAATTTTGTCTATCCTAGATTTCTTTTCAGATTTAAGAAAATCTCAAATAGCTTCATTATCTGTTCTTATTAAAAATCTTCTAGGGCAACATAAATATGGATTCGTTTATTTCCATTTTTTATCACTAAAAGCTAATTTTCATAAGCAATATAATTCATTCCATTTGGTTTAAATTTTCCTGAATTATACCCACACAATAATTCATTCATTTCAGTCATTGTTTTTGTTTTAACAACAAAGCCCAATATTCATTACTTTAGCAACTAAAACCAAATGAATAGACACACAAAAGTAAGTGGGCTTCTTATGACCCACCACCATTATCATCACCCTAGTCATGTACAATAACTGCCCAAATCTGGATTGTCTCACATCTAAGAAAATACCCTCTCCCTAAAGATGGTGCAGTACTAGCTAACACTTTATTTCCAGGTGCAACCAGGCATCATAGACATTGCAAGAAAAGCTCCCAAACTGTTCTAGTGTGATGTTTCCACCGCTTTCTACAAGAGAAACGAGAAGAAAAGTTAGGTAGTAGAAAGAGAACACTAAGCATTCGACCTTGTGGTTCATCCAACATCCATGATTTCAATAGTACAAAAGTCCAGACTGCTAAAGTCCATGTAGCCGACCCCATTAAGTTGGGTAAGGTTTTGGATGTTGTTGCTGTTGTTGTCTCTTAAATCATGCAGGAAGGGAGAATTGTTTTCCATCATCATACCCTGCCATATCAGAGACTTTGTGGCTCCTTGGGATAGAAGACCCCAACACATTTCACTGATGATATTTCATCCACAAACAAGAAGGGGAAGTGCCTCCGAAACAAAACCAATTATTAAAAATTAATCACAGGAAAAAAAAAAAAAACACTAGATTTGAAGCAGCTTTGGTCATTTTTGGCCAAGATCTGACTAGTTGAGATGGGTACCAAGTACTATACAAAGGCCACTACACATCATGCACACCTGCAACATGGGTGGCATGAGGAAGCATGGTATCTTGACTAAAAAAATGTCACTAAAAATCAAGGAATAAATACTATCTATAACATGAGAATGAAAATTTATATAGAAGCTTCCAACAACATCCCAACAACCATTGATTGTTGGCAACTCCCTTTGCATTGGCAACCATTTCTCCTAACGACAGGGAAAAATATTCTGTATTAAATTGTTATGCACAATAATGAGCAAGCATTGGTCATATCTGATGAGAAAGTGAGATCTTAATGACAACTACTAAAATTCCTGGTTTTGAAGAACAAACAATTACCTCATCCTTCTTGTCTTTCTTGCCTCCGGTGAAGAACTTGTAGCCTCCATAGATAAGTAAGCCCCAGCCAGATAAAGAGACAATAACAAACTGCATAGGATTGGAAGCACCAATCTTATTAGATCATAACAATTCTATGTCAAGGTGCCTCCTAGGTACCTTGTTGGTCTAGCCTTGACGTCTAGGCCCCCTCTAATGTCTTGGGTTGCCTAGACGCCATGACATCTATGATTCTAGATTTACACCTCAGTAAATTAAAAAGAATTCAATTATAATATCTGTAAAACCTCACATGGAGGAATTCAGTCAAACTATTGAAATTCAAATTCATCAAAACAATGTTATATAACTAATTTAGTTCAGAAAATGGCCTTTTTTTTTTTTTTAAATAAAGCATAACTTACCTAAACTAAGCACTTAATAATAGGCAACTCATTGAGGAAATTGGAACAAATGATGTTTAATAATTAAAGGGAAAAGAACCCGGGTAGTCTAGCGTTCTGATGTAGATAAGTCACTTATTGGGCTTATTTTATTACAAATAAGCTTTGGGTTGGGTTATGTATGTGTTGGGCCTTTGATCCCATAGGTTTTCTTTGTAATTGGCCATTTTAATGGGCCTAAAATATCGATAAAAAATAGGAAATGGGATTTAATTCTTTAGCTTCATTAGACTCCTATTTTGAGTCTATTTCCTTTGTTATTTCAGTTTTAGTCAGTTTAGTTTTTCCTATTAGTGAATGACTAGCTACTTACCTACTCCATGTTGGAGTTATAGTCTTAATCATATTATGAGTCCTATTTGAAAACTAGCGTCTAGTTATGATGTTCAAGTACTCATAGTTTTAGATTTGAATAAAGAAGATTTACAATCAATTGCTTAGAGCAGCTAGGATAGTTGTGGGTGAGAAGTCCGGGCCGAGATAGCCACTCCTCCCCTCCCCCACTTTTCCTTTTATATTTCTTCTTATTTACAGAAGTCGCTTGCCTATTTCTGTTCACTATTACTGCTAATATTAATACAATAGAAATCAGACCTGTTCATTGAGTATCTACTGGCAAGAACACTCCTCTCCTGAAGCCAATCAATCTCCTCTGCTGCCTACAACTGGAGTCTCATCTGTAAGACCTTTTGAGGGTCTATTATGTTATTTTATGGTTGTCCTTGTTGGCAACTCGGCCATGTGGTGGTGATGACGTGGCCAGTTTGGGTGACGTGGATGAAAATGATGACATGGCAGTGTCCAGTGTCACCGATGAGATAACAGAGCAGCTTGGTATGCATGGAGTGGTTTAATACATCATTAATAGGTGGTGCGGGTTTCTGGGTCAAAACTGGTAAAATTGGCCTATTTACGATCGGGGACATTTTCGGCAGTGAAAATGACATTTTTGGAAGATCATTTCTTCATAAGAAATATAGATTGTAATTTATCTAGTCCAGTGCATCTGATTTTGTTGCATTCCGATACCGTATGAAGAAGTTACAGCATTTGTGGCAGTCGAGGGCAGTTTCAGCATTGAAGATGAATTTTTTAAAGGAAGTGTTCTCTATGTAATAATACGACAAAAATACAATCTTTCCAACGGTTCTGATTTCATCACGTTTCCGATTCTGTATGAGAAAGATACGTCATTGGAAAGGTATAGTGGCATTTTGGTATTTTATATGGATGATTCAGATGATTGAGTCTTCTGAAAAGTCGTAGAGCATCCAGTTACGATTCCAACGCACTTCGTTTCATCTCGATCGGATATCATATGAAAAAGTTATAAATGTTTTCGTAAAGTCGGTTCGAAAATCCAAACCGAAAATCCATCAGTTGCTCTTGGTGTTGGGTGGATTTTTCGGAATTTATTTTTGAAATTCGAAGGGCTTTTGTATAATTTAAATATTTTAAAGGTTTGAGTTGCAAGGGGTCTTTAAGCACTGAAACATATGGAGGCAGGGGCTTGATTGTAATAAAGAGGAGTAAAGGGAAGTGAAATGGATGGTCAAGATTCGACCACGTAGGCTTGATGCCCATCCAAAGGCTGTTGAGATTTTGGTGTGATATGGACGAGATAGATGCTTGCGCGTGGGATTTGATTGGTTAGATGCATAATTCTTGATGCACTGGCGCTACAATATATCAAGGTATGTTATTGTGTTTCGCGCGTGTATAGAAGGTACAAAAAGGATTCCGATCTTAATGATCTCATGAAATCTGATTAAAGCCATCATGGAAGATTCGGATCCAATAGTCAATATGCATTTTCACTTTTGTGAGTGGGAGACAAGCTCCCTTAAAATCTGGAAAAAGTAACCAATCATAGATCGACAACACTTCTGAAGATGTCAGCGCCTACGTCATGATGACGTCATCGAGATTCAAATCTAACGGTTTGGATCTATTGTCCGTTGGTTTAATCGGACGGCTTGGATTATAAGATCTTTTATATGAGATCTACGGTCAGATTTCGCCCATGTTGCGCGCGCCGCCGGTGTAGCCTACGCCACCCGTACGAAGATTCCATTTCAGGCTATCTCATTGCTCCAACTTCAAAAGGTCATATCTCCCTCATTTTAAGTCGGATTTGGGTGAACCAAGTTGCAGCTTCTTCGTTTTTTCAAGCCCTACACCATGGAAGCAAGAAAAATGGATTTTGAGTGAAAGAAGGCTACGGTTTTGGTAGGAGAAGCTTCCCCTCTTTGTTGGTCCTTGAATGAACATACATTCTTGATGATAAATGTTCTTAGGCCATTAAAGGAGGTAAAAGAGGTGGTTGAAGTGTGTTAATGGTACATTAACTCAAAGCCAAGGAAGAAGAGAAGAAAGCAAGGATGTGTTTGCTTGGAAGAGCAAGAAGCCAAGGAGAGAGAAGGTGTGAGCACCAAACTTGTCAGTACAAGTTTCCAGTCATCCCAGGCAATCGGTTGTGAGATTCTCTAACCTTTGATTTTACATTACATGTATGTATGTATGTTAGGATTAGTTGTGGATGAATGTATACATGCTAGGTTAGTTGTGGATGAACTGTAAGCATGTTAGCTAGTTGTAGATGCATATGTTAGGCAGAGCTTGACTGTAGGGCATTGATATAAGCTCAATTTAATTGTATTATTTATTGTGTGCTTAGTGGGTGCTAAGCATCGGGAGTGGGTGCTACACATTGTATCGGCACTACTAGTGCCATCTCAGCTTCGGCTTGAGAAAATTGGGTGTGGGTGCTCCCGACTATGGGTGCAGTCAAAAGTAGTGTATTGAGTAGGTACGAAGCCTTTACAGGCACTATTCCGGGGATGTAGGTAAATTGCCGAACCTCGTAAAAACCCTGTGTTGTGGGTGCTTGTTGTTTGCATTTTATATTGAAGTACGTGGAATGTGGAATGTGTGTGCATACTTGGAAGTGCCTATGAGAGACTGAGTGTGCATACGACTATGTGCAAATAGGGACAGGTATATCAGGTTTTTCTTCGTCAGACATCAGACAGGTTTTTGGGGATCAGAATTGAACTCACTGATTCACCCCCCTTTCAATGACTGTCGGATTACAACACTCATCTGGTCGGTGTTTGGTCACAAACCCAAACTCAGACCGGGTTAAAGAATAAAAAAGAGGAGGCAAGATTTAGGGGAATAGGACAGAGGGCATAGGACAATTTTTGTCCCTTCTAAAGCAATAATTTTGGGCATTGGAAGTAGACAAAGGAGTTGGGAACTCTGTACAGAGCCTTAAATGAGTGCATGTGGGTGGCTCTAGTAATCTGTTTTGGATTTCACTATTGAGTGAGAATTGAGAAGTGAGAGATCATGGTCACTCAAGCTATTCTGTGAAAAGTCACTGTTTCTGTTGACTTTCACCAAACTGTTTGATCTATTTTCCAGAATTTTCTGGTAAACTGGTATTGATCATGGCAATCCAGTTACACTAGTATCTGTTTGGGTAATAAGAAAACTTTTTACTAACCCAAAGGCAAAGTCTTTCTATCTTTTACTTACACACAGTCCATGCATGTAAGAAGGTTAGATTCATTTTCACTTTTCCTGTGTTTTGTACTTTGTATGAGAAGGGTTGTATGGTCTTCTATGGTTGCATGTTTTTGGGAGCCATTTTGTATCTCTTGCTGCTCAACCTTTCCTCATACTCTATTCCAAAGTCTACAAATTCCTTCCCACATCAAGGCTGCGTTTGGAATGAATTTTTAGAATGCCCTTTAGGTCGATAATGCATGCAACGTAGTTTTACTTTTAAGAAGTTCATTATATGATTTCAAACACTTTCAAATTATAAATGTATAGTTCATTCTCTTTAACCCTAATTTAGAGTTGAGACTTTCAAGGGTGGAGTATATGTGACCCTCAAAATGTTGAAGTTGATCGAGAAGATGAGATATTAAACATATTTTAAATAACTAGTGGGTCCAGATGTTTAAAATATTGGTGGACACATTAAGGGTATGGTTGGTATGATTTATTGGAATCCATTTGCATTATCGACGTAAAAATATATTTCAAGAATACATATCAAATGCAACCCAAAGTTCAACAAAACATGAACCAAATATTCATTCACATTCTACTCAAAATATATTGAAATTTTCTTTTTTTTTTTCTGAAGATCTCATTCATGCTCTGAGATGTTTCAAAGAAATCAAAATTTGTAATTCATCTCATGTATAGAGTATAGAGTTCACCACGTATTGAAGTTCTATTACTCTTATATTTGAGAATTACTAGCAATATAAATTATGATAGGCTTGTTTATAAACTCTTTTTTTTTTTTCTATTTTTTGATAAATATCAGTCTGTTCAAAATATAAAGAACAAGTGGGAGGTAATAAGACTCTATCAACCATAGAATGGATTTTAAATTATATATATTAAGAAAAATGATTCTTTGAACCTACACTTATGCTCTTTCCAATAAAGCTACCATGTGGTAGATATTTAGATTATTAAGTGAAGCTTTTAATAGACCATTGAAGAAAACTTTAACCATCCTATTATTATTTATCACAAGACTACATCAAGAAGCTAGTCATAGTCAAGGTGGGCCTCACGTTTTCTATCGGACATGGGGCCCACTTTGAAGTGGTGTTGTATCTATTACGTATATTGCTCCAATAGGTGCATTTATAGCAAAAAAATTGTGGAGAATAGCAACTCGCAGCAGTAAATTTGAAAGACATATCTTAACATAACTCTAGCAGGTCCATAATCAGAGTTTCCTACGGTATAAAATGTCACAATTCATACTTGGGTCCATGTGATAAAGGACCCTTCTTCAACCATCTTATTGATTGAATTTAAAATCAAAATCCGTATTTTTGGTATACATAATTAAAATCATATGCAATGTGATGAATACTTATTATGAAGATGCCATTAAGCTCAACTACTATATATAAGAGCTTAATGGTACTTTTTTTTTTTTCATAATTTGATAAAATTTGAACCAAATTTTAGATCTTCTCAAATATTCTATTAGATTGTAACTTGATTGATGAGATAAGGTATCCTTTATAACATTAATAATCCATGCCTACCATTGATAAATGTAACAATCTATGAAATTTTCAAATTTCCCAAACCTTGATAAATGTTACTATTATTAACTTAGTGGAATATATAGTTTTGCTTCCGCCACTGCAAAGGAAGCAGACCTTCACCATGGGTCATGATGATGGTGGAATGGGTGCAATAATATGGGGATGATATTTTGTAAATTCATGCTATATGAAGAGTAGTAATGGCAATATATTTGTCATTTGAGGGTGCTTCTTTCTCCCATAGAAAATAAAAGCTCTCTCGTTAAGTTAACAACATAGACATTCGGGGCAATTATTATTATTATTTTTTTTAAGAGGATATAAGCATGGTTGGGAAACCAGATTTTGTCTTGGGCGAGTTACCCGAGTTGAGTCAAAATATTAGAAAGCTTGGCCAAGAGTCATGTAAATTCGCCCAAGTGTAGACTCTGCCAAGGTAAACAATTACAAGACTTAGTCATGGATCATTTGAGTTAAATAAGACTCCATCATTTTACCTTAGTCATCATAAACTAGGCGAGTCTAATCATTTTTCAAAATACATACATGAGTACTCAATTGTTGAGTAAATAAATCAATAAATGCAATAATTAATAAACGCATAGTTGGAAATAAATTCTTTCTTGCAAGTCATCAAAATTTTAATTCTAATTTGACTCTCTCTCTCTCTCATATGTGATAACTAAGAAAAATATATTATTTTTATTACATTAAAAGAGAAAAGAATATTACCAAGTCGCATGGCCCTCTACCCAAACACATAAGGGGCACAATCAATGTCTTGCCTCTGTGAAATACAAAATACTCACCACCTGTTGATGCCCCTATGTGCCTTCTCATTGGCCTCATCGTTGGTGCAAGGTTACATTACTAGGAAGCTTTTTTCTTCCCAAACAAAAACAAAAAACAAAAAACAAAAAAATGACCCTTGATTAGGTTTGATTAGGCCAAGTCAGTAGGTTTTCTCTAAAGCATAAATGTTGTGCCTAAAGAACGTCATAATTCTCTCACCCAACATAGGATTGATATAATTCCTAAATGGATAGAAACATAACTTAGAGATATTCATTTATCATGTTTTAAGCTCTCATATTTTGCAAATTGAAAAATGTCTGAAGTTACTAGTAAAATCACATTTTGCTTCTCAAATCCATCAAGCAACACCGACTAAACATGCATCATGATATATAGGTTTGATCAAATATATGCAATGCCTAGAGTTACCTCAAAACCCACAAGTGTAGGTTCTTCCAAGGATCGCAACACTTGAAGTGGCTACTCTTCAAGACCAATAAAGATCAATATAGTGGAAATGTTTCCCCGAATTAAGGTTTCACAAACCCTTGTTCTCAAACTTAAAGAGAAGAGAGAGAATTAAAAGAAGAAAGAAAAAGACTACCGCATGATTTTTAGGGATTCTAAAACCCTAAAATTGTTGACTATTAGTTGAGTGTGTGCGTCGCTTTCCTCCCAAGCTACATATTTATTTAATGTCACCTAACGCTCTCTCATAATGAGAGTGCCAACCAAGTTGGACATAACACGTACACCTCTGAGTGATAAAAATTAATACATCTAAGTCCTTGTACTTTAACAACATCGAACAATGGATTTTTGGATGGAAAATACAATCATTGAAAACTCTATTCCATTGAAGAAACTAGTATGGAAAATCTCGACTATCGATTGGACATAAACCATAACATTTTTGAAACATAGTTATTTAATAATGATAATACTTAAATACATTGGCAAACAATGTATAAAATTGCTACAAGCTATTACATTTCATCCAATTATTGTTTGTAATATTTTCTTAGGATATTCTCTCTAATCGGGAAGTGAATTCACTATTGAGCATCTTCTCTACTTATAGATACTCATTATGAATCTGACCTATCAATATATAGGCAATATAAGCCTCAATCATTAGCACACTAAGACGCACAAAGTATACTTGTAATGGTAGGGATATCTTAGGTATGGGGACAAAAAATAACTCCAAAGAGCCTTGTTGCATAAACAACTGATGGTGATCATACAATATTCTCACTTAGATCATGTTAAACACACGTACAATATAATATTCACATCTATATTCTTGAATCACATTCCAAGAAATATTCAACGTGACAATCTTATAAACAATAGTTCAATTTTGTCCCTAGTTGTAAATACTTCAAGGGTGAGAGAACACTATATGATAATGCATGTACACACCAGCACCCATGGCCAATGAGAAGACATGCACGAGCATCTTCAGTGTGGGTGGTACAGTCTTTTCGCACTTAATGTGTCTTGACACAGGTACATACTTTAATATACAACCTTAGAACAATACATCACGTATAAAATGATGATGTCGATTAATTTGCATAAAAAAAGGCTTGATGGACACACATATCAAATAATATTCCCCTCATACATTTATCATTTTCATAAAATCAATGAGACCTTTATTTAACGTAGCTTATTGATTGAACCTTTTCTAACATATTTAATAAATTAAATACACATTCTCTGTCATTTGCAAAATATCAAATCCGAATGGCAAACAATTACAATACATTTATGTATAGAAAATCAAGACAGATCACTAGAACAAATATTTATTTATTTATTTATTTTTACCTATAAAGGACTTATCCACTTGAATCTTCTGAAGAATGAGCCAGTCATTTGCATAAAGATCCACTAAAAATGTATACAATTGTAAGTGGGAAGAATCTCCAAAAGCATTTACTTGTTGCTGATCCAATTTGTGCAGCCAATTGAACTTACCACAATTGTATTGTTAGGTTACACTACTAGGCTACTACCTACAATAACCATCCAATAATACTTCTTGACCTCTAGCCTGCAAAATGTAGCTATAGCCTATTCATGTAGCATTTCCTTTGGTGTAGAACCCGTCAAATTAACAAATAAGGATAAGCACAAACAAGCAAATACTAATATATATATATATATATATATATGTGGTAATACATTTTTTTTTTATTAGTAAAAATAAATAATATTAGAACAAGCCTTTGAATGATTTACTTGCCACCAAGAGCAAGAAAGCATGTAAATTTTTTTTTTTTTTTTTTTTTTTTCGGGGGGGGTGGGGGGGTGGGGGGAGGGGTGGGGGTGACCAATGTAAAAGCATCATCAAAGTGTGAAAAAATAGTAAGAGCTGTAAAGTTCTTTGAAGATGATGGGGGAGAAGGGTGATGAAGAAAGAGACTAAATTTAAAGAGATTAGATGATGATGGAGTTCATCTCAAGTGGATGATTCAGAAAGAAATTTTGCTAGGGCATTGTCAAGAGCTCGGAGTGATGCTTGCTTGACATATCTGCAAGACAAAAAGGTATTTATGTTAAGAAATAAGACAGGTATCGAACAAGCACCGTATGTGCAGCGTGCAAATATATATAAATGAATCGGACTCCATTGTATCAAGGCAGAAGCAATAGGAGCTTAGGAAAAAGAAGTAAGATTCAAAAGGTTCTGTGGGGGTAACACAAAAGCTCCTATATCAAATGCTTTGGACATGAGAAAGAGAGCATGATATGTTTATGGTAGGTCCCTACATCACATGCAAGTAAACATTAAGACACTTTGGACTTTGGAGGGAGAGCTTAGCCCTCAAACTTGGGTAGAAAACCCCACCCCTCTACCTCCGTTGTTTTTGAAATACCTAAATCCATCTTGTCCATGTTTTGCTGTCCAAAGGAAGCCATTGACTAATATAGATCAAGTTGAAAGACATGAACTGACTGAGTTGGAAGAACTTTATCACACATGGGAATATGAACTTTGGAATGACAAGACTAAAAGTTATAATACTATGCACTCAAACCATTATGCAGTTGAGACATCTTATTTCCATCATTGCTAGGCCTCTCAAACATTAGAACAAAGTTCCTTTGATAATACCTACTCAATTGTGGGCATTGAAGGGTAATGAAAAAATTAGAAGCAAATTCTTCTTCTCCTCCTTCCCCTACCCATTCCCCCATCTCCTTCAATTCACCTTCTTCTTCTCCTTTTCCTTTATTATTATGGTGAAAGGTTTCATACATAACCATGTATGAACATGGCCAACACTTGAACTGTTGGATAAGAATACTTAATTCTTGTGAGCTTATCTGATCTCTAAAGTAAAATAAATTTATTGGGATCTAATAGGGAAGGCCAAACATATTGTTACTCTATTTGTTTAAAATAAAATATGAAAAATATTTTGCATAAAACCTTGATGAACATCATTGAGGTTTTCTTAAAACTAAATTTTGAATGCGAAAGGATTCTAGTGAACTAGCTTTACATTACATGACATAAAACTTTGTGTTTGTGAGTCATTTTCTAACAAATTGCATGCATGTTTGAGTTAGAATCATCAATTAACTCTATATTTAGGTGAGTGATGAGAAAAAAAAGTATAATTGTCCTTAACTAACTTCATGATAGTTTAGTTTGTAAAAATATTGAAAATATGTACCATAAATTAGGTATTATATCACATCTAAACAGATTGAGAATCATTGTTTAGGGACATGATAAATTTAAAACATAAAATATTTTATTCTTATGATTCCATATAATTACTTATCTTTCATATCTAGGTACATATATTTTCTCAATGAAAAAAGGTATATCACTTCCCATAAAATATTGGTTTGTTTAAGTCCTAATAATTATCTAACTATTGTTTTAACAAATGATAATAAGAAGAATAACTTTCATTCACTAATTTATAAAATATATTTGTGGTATTTAACATTAGAAATATATGAGCATACAATATATCGGTTACTAATAAAGGTACATTTTCTTCACCTTGGCAATTAGAACTCTAAATCCCTGGTATATAGCATTCTCAAATCTAAGAATAGAAACATATAAATATTTTTTGTGGGGAGGGGGGGGGGGGCACGAGAGAGAGAGAGAGAGAGAGAGAGAGAGAGAGAGAGAGAGAGAGAGAGAGTTTGTTGCTATTCCTGGTATATAGCATTTTCATACATTTGTTGCTTTCTTTGAAGAGATAGACCCACCATGATCATACACTAAATATCATAACTCCCTTCCGATTACAAGGAAGACATGAAAAAACAAGTAAATTTAAACATAGGAAACCAAGATAACGAAATAAGTAAATTAATTAATTTAACAATAGAGAATATTCATAGTTGTTCTCATTGATATTATTGTTTTCCCACTATCAAAGTGGATTCCCTTTATTTATATATATATAGAGAGAGAGAGAGAGAGAGAAATATTTGCAAGCATTCACCACATGGAGTTTAGTAGGCTATCAAAATTTTATAAATATTAAATGGGATTTCTTTTCGCTAATATGCCTAGTGAAGTATAATGTTTCACTATTTACCACATGGCTGTAGACTAGTCCATGTGATAGAGGATCCCACATACATCTAATGCCCAACTTTTAGTCTAAAGTTAACATAAAAAGTTGTTAAACTTTGAATCAAAGTTTTCGTAAAATTACCAAAATACCATCAAATGGAAATGAATATAAAATAAAAAGGGATTGTATTGTTTATAATTTTAGCTACTTTCTCTACTCATTTTAAGCTAAAATTGTATCAATATGAGATGTTTGTCTGATCCTCTATCACTTGTACTAACCCATATACTTAACTAGGCGTATTGAAGCCTAGAAGGACCCTGTTTTAAATCTATCTCATATTCTAATCAAGGTAAATTTCAACAAGATGAATTATTTCATATGATACATATATTGTAAGGTTGAAAATGCAATACCTGAAATTGTGATAAATGGAAATACAAGCTCACAAATGGTGAGCTAATCTTCAAAAACTGATTTTTTTTTTTGCATATGACCAGTAATTTCCGGTTATGATTTCTCTTGAACAAGTTGGACTAGCCAAACCAACTCTCCACATGGAGAAATATCTGGATGTCATATAAAGGCTTCATCAACAAATGGCTTAAGAAATATTTATCATATTATTGGTTTAACAACATTAAGACAAAGGAGTGAATCCAGTGCCTACTACATTGGCTTGTCGCTTTCTGCTAGAAGAGTAGGCGTCAGGAGGTCAGTGGATCAACTCCTGTCATATGGGTGTGTTTCGTCCTCCCTCTCCCTATCATTCCCTCTACCCTCTAGTGTGTACGTGATATAATCCCATTGAACAATTCATTAGGAATCAACAAAAAAGAAAAATTATGACAAAGGGTATTATGATAAATTTGAAAAAGAGAAATAATATAAAGAAAAATGAGACATACAAAGGTATAAATATCAAATGCTCTACACTTGTTTTCACTTGGCATGATCAAACAAAAATGAGAGGAGAGAGAGAGATGCCATCCAAAAAGAATAAAACATCAACCATTTGTCAACCTATACATTAAGGGCATCTTGCGTAATGGAAAGGAAAAAGGGCATAAGACAATTCACAATAGATAAAGAGAGAAGGACCCCTTTTGGCTATATGTAGACAAAGGTAACTACCTTGAACTTACCATGACAACATCCAAACTTTTTTAAATCTTTGCATAGTAAAAGATATCTCACATTATCATCAAACACAACCACTCTCATCACATCATGAATCACATAACTCAAATCCTACCATGTGATAACATTAACAAATGAGAGAAGAAGAAAACTCTAAAATCAACCATATAATATTTACCCAATACCCACTCTTTCCTCAGTTTGTTAACTTCCCACATATGAAGCTTACCTTTAAAGAGAAAAAGGCAAAAACAATAGGGTTCAATCACAAATGATCCCCATTTTGGTTATATATATATAGCAAGAGATATAAAGCCCTTAGCTTGTAAAGTACTTAAGTTAAAAAACACTAGTGTGGTGGAAGAAGCTTCTTTAGCTTTAGACCTCTTCATCCCACTTAAAGGGTTGTTTTTAAACGTCACTGTCACTCACGTGACAACCCCCTTCCACGTAAAATCGTGTGTTCTTTCACTGTCCCTCACATTGCTATCTCCACTCTCTCAAATTGTGCGTTACCACACAACCAAAAAGCAAAATGCCTCCCTGCCTTTTACGACGTTGGTTTGCCCTTTCCACGCTTCCATGAGTTCGGATGCTGATTCTCTCATCCTCAGTGCTGTTGTGGGTCCATCGGCCCAACATATGTCAAATCTACGGTTCTTTAACAACGTTCTGTTGTTAAAGAACGGCTTGTGATGAAAGTGGACCCATATTAGGGGTGCAAAACGGAATCATATTTTTGTCGTACCTAAACGTTTAATTGTCGAATCCATATTTTTATGTCTAAAATTTTGGATATGAAAAAATAAGCGCTCATTAAGTGAATTTTTTTTTTTTCGTATATTGATTTTAATAGTATTTTTATTTTAAAATAAAGTAAATAAAAAATCGAAGCCCAAAATTCATTTTCAATCAAATCCAAGCCTAAAAAGGGATGTAGAAATACTCTTTATATGCTTCTTTGCCCTAATATTTAGTTCAACTAATCATAAAGATGGTCTTTTAAATTGTTTTTTACGTAAAATGTTAAGTACATGTATATGTTTCACGGTAAATATATATTCTTATTTTTTCTTACAAAGTGACAGTATTATATATGTACACTATCATTGCTATAGTCCATACACATTTTATTATGTAGGATTTTTGAAAAGTATTATTGCCATCTGGCCTGTTCAATTGCCATACATATCCATTCATGCATCATTGTCGTTCCTAAACTTACTATGGTTCGAACGAATATAGCCTAGTTTCCTACAAAAAAAAAAAAAAAAAAAATAAGGGATATAGCCTAGACTGAAATGAATAATCTAAAATCAGTTTAAATCCCATATCAAAATCAAAACCAAATCAATAAAAAATCAGTTTTTTACATGGTGTTACATGACAAATCAAACTCAAACCAAAGCCAACCCGATTCAAGAAACTGAACCAAAATCAGAATTGAATAAAAACTGAAATCTTCTTACTGATTTGGTTCCGGTTTTACCTTTTTCACATGGAAGTCGATTCAACCCGGATTTTTAAACCCAAACCAAACCCGATCGATTGACGATCTCCGTCGTTCATCAGAGTCAAAAAAGATTATAACCGTCAGCGTTGATATGTGGGGGCCACCATAGATGGGTGGGCGCGCATGCCTCATGGTGCTTTTGGCACGCGCAAAACCCGTCTAGAGAGTGAGAGTTGCTTTTTTTCAAAGCCAAGAGTTGAAAAAGAAGCCTTATTTATTGATTTGATTAGCCAAAATATTCTATTCTATTCTATTCTCTTATCTTCTTTTACAAAACGAGGAAGTTAAGGTCCTTAAGTTAAAGCAAGTTTTATCATTCCACTACTCACGAGCCATGTTAATAGTCTAACTTTCCTCTATCTCTCCACCGTTGATAACTGATCTAAGAGATTTCAAAGCTAATCACGTGGCTGTGATGATCGGACGGCCCCGGCCCGTGTCTGAGCCGGGGGATGTGCACCGTACGGTTTTGAAACTCGAAAGTCTAGAAGTCAACTATTGTGGGAGATCGTTAATCGAGCCAGATGGGGAGGGTCCCACATCAGTGGAACACAGTCAATCTCGACCGTCTAATATTTTGAAAGCTATGAAAGAGTCAACGAGTAGATTGATCTATGTAGGTTATAGGGTGGGGTCCACTCTTAGTCCCCAACAGTATAAAACAAAGGCTAACCAAATCCTACAAGGGAAGTGGGGAGGTGTGGGCTTTGGGGCGTGGCGAAAATATATTCGAGGCAGGTGAAGAGTCAAAAAAAAAAAAAAAAGAGTACTTAACCCCCACCCCGACAGAAGCAACCACTAAAACCAATACGAAACTTCCACGTGTCAGACCAACTCGTGAGCCCCACTCTTCTATCACGCGCGCTAGATCCAACGATCGACATCTCATCTTTCAAGCGCGATACACGGAAAGCATTTCCGAGGCTTTCATCCGACGGTGGGAGATCTCCGGGTTTGACTCCTTTGTGTCTTGTGGACTTGTGGTGGGCGAACATCCCGATACCCGAATAGCTAACCGTGGTTAGATATTGACCCGAACATCGGGTTAAACCGAATTCCTCTCTCTTTCAGAAGTCCCTCTCTGTCTTTAAAGCTTTATTTCCTTCTTTCGATCTCTGTGCTAGCTTCCTTGTTTTTTCACATTCTTCGATCTTTGCTGTTTGCACGAGAACGGCCGAAATTGAGAGAAAAGCTTGGAGTTGCAGTTTTTATCTGATCTTTGTTTTTGGATAATTCGTGTCGGGATCTTCTAATACGCACCAAGGTTTGACTCTGTTACTGCTAGTATTTCAGTTGTTCTAGCGAGTTTCTCTGATTTTAGTTCGGATTTTGTGTATTTTTCTTGTGAATTTCGTATGTTTAGCTTAACTTGTGTGTTTTTTGACTGATTTGAGCTCCATTTTGAGTTCTTCAAGTTGATTTGGTTATGGTTGATTCTGTAGCTTTCCTTTATAAAACACTGTAGAATTTGTTCATCATTTTTCGGGTCTTAGTGCGGTTTTATTCGAAGTATAAAACCTAATCCTTCCTGCTTTTGGGGCATTTTAGAATTCTCTTAGGTCTAGTTGCGATCTGTGTTTGATCTGGAAGTTGGATGCATACTTGGTTGATTTTTCTATAATGAATACATTTGCTCCCTGTTTTTTCATCGTTTCTGTGGTTTTGTTCCTGTTTCACATTAGCTATCTCTTTTCTTTTTAGAGCTGTTGCGTTTCTAGTAGTAAACTGGTTTGTAATCCTCAGTTCTCTCTCTCTCTCTCTCTCTCTCTCTCTCTCTCTCTCCCCCCCCCCCCCCCCCATGGATTGGTGTTTTTCTTTTTCTAAAAACATTGGTTTCTACTAATTGTTTGATTTTTTGGGTTTCTCATCTCTTTGGGTTAAACTTAAGCTCTGTTGTTTCATACAATTTCAAGGTTTCCTTTCAATTATAGCTGTGTTGTCGCTTTTGTTTGATTATCTTAATCCTTTTCTAGTGATCTTCTACTGGTTTTTTCATTTCTCTAGGTTCAAAGAACTGCGCCCATTGTGATTCCATTTTTAGTTGATTTTTTATATATTTATCTTTTATTTTTGGTTTTTTGGCCAGAGTTTATCTTTCAGAATAAATCAGCATGCCTTGGACGTCTTCTTTTGTTAACTACAACAGGAAGTGCGTACGCTTGGTGGTTTTCTTCCGTGTTATTCTGTAAAATTGTTGCTTCTGTGGTAAGATCTCTCTCCAAGTCATATTATGTTTTACTAAATTTCAAATTGATTTTACTGACATGATTAGAAAAAATCCAACCTCTCCTCAAATTGTTTCGGTGGTTCGTGTTTGATCTCTCTCTCTCTCTCTCTCTCTCTCTCTCTCTCTCTCTCTTCTTCGTCTACGTGGATGCCATATGGGTTTTATGGGTTCTTGATTGCAGGTGAAAATCCTTCCCCTGTGTGAAGGTGTTCTTTCCGTTTCAATTGTCCTGGTTCTAGGTAATATACTGGTTTTGGAGGAGTGAGAATGTACGTTGTGGTTAACCTGAAGAGATATCGAGCAGTGAAGGAAGTGGGAAAAATTACGATGAATGTTAGGATTATTGCGTATTACCAACTGATGCAAGTTTGTCAGGTAAATGCCTAAATTTGTACTTAAATTTATTTACATGTATTGAGTATTTATTGCCCCTCCCTATTATTATATGGTTTATATGAGATTCATCTTGATTTTATCGAAATATATACTCTCCTTTATTGCCATGAGAGTGAACTATTTTATTTGTTAAGTTATATGTTAATATTTTTCAGGAACGGAAGGACTATGTTGTAATATATTTGCATGTGAAAGTTAATAGTAGTATTCTGATTCATACAAGCCTTTAATAAAGATTATTGTGGCTGAGACTATGCTTTCTCTGTTCATGATTTTATTGAGAATATACAGATATACTGTGTGGTTGGTTGGAGGGTAACCTCGGAAGGACCCAGGAATTTGATGATAGGAATGACAGTCACGTTCCAATACCTAAATTTTGAAATGAGTGCAGTTAGCAGTTGGAGGTTGAAAATTAAGATAATTTTGGAGATTATTAATAAGGAATATCACATTTCCAGAGATTCTTTGAGGTTAAAATGGACCACAATAGTTTCATTCTTTACAATCCAGATTTTGAGAATATAAACGAAGCCCAATTGGAACAATTGTACAACAACAACAATTCCCCCTATTTGTTTGAACAAATCAGTTCTCAGGCTAATAAATGTGATTTTTTTGATGGAATTTTTTGTTTATTACCTGGGTTTCAAAGCTTACAGTTCACAATATTGCACAGAATGGCCTCAGGCCGAGCTTATGATTTTTTTTTTTGGGGGGGGGGGGGGGGGGTGTGGGGTGGTGGTTTGCGGAGTCTGGACTTTGGTGGGTCATTATTACCAAACATAACATGCTATGTTTGCAATCTATAATGGCTTACAATATCCACAATAATAATATAAGAACAATGATCAAATTAAATCACAGCCATTATTCATTGAAAAAAAAGATCACAGCCATCCATTATACAGCATATTTGGACAGATTTTACTATACGATATCTGATCAATGATCCAACGGACATATTTGCTTCTATAATATACAAAATTTCTGAGTGATGTCTGTTTTCATGTTGAATAGTCTCAGGACGTATCTCTGGTTTAGCTGATGAGTTCAATAATGTTTGTACCCCTAGCATTTATGTATTTGCTTTGTGGTGGCAGGCCGAGTATTTCCGCCAGTTGCTTAAGCCTGTTACGTAGTTTAGATATTGCGTTGCTCCAAGACACAAAGTGACTTCCCTTCGCTTTATAAAGTCATTAATTGGGAGGCAGTTGAAGATTTGGAGTATATGTTTATGGTGGCTGTTAAATTGGGATAGACAGCTTTCTTGTTCAATGATGGCAATAGCTTAAGGACCCCCTTCATCATCTACTTCGTACTGTTTTCATTCAGTAGGCCTCCTGATACCTTAGAAAATCTGTTCCACTGTTAACCAAGTAATTCCCTACTTAAGGCCATCTCTATACCAATCAAATCCATCCTTACTGTGTTAGAGAGTTCAGCAAAAACCGCTCATGCAGAGTGACCAACAAATTTACCAGCAAAAGGTGGTGACACCTCATGCATATCAAGTTGGTGGTAGTTGTATGCATAATGGATCTATGGCGCCCCCCACCCTTGGTATAACTGTACCTCCACCAACAAAGCATTCAACACCCCTTCATGGGGTTGAGCTGCAGCCTTTAGAAGTCTGTCCCAAGAACTTCATCATCTTTGACCAGAATGATAAGAGAAGCCGGATCATGTTCCATCCTGCACTCGCCCACAAATTCAGTTGCCCTGGCTTTGATATCGAAGCAACTGACATTGAAAATGACGAGGAGAGGGAGAACAGAGACTTCTCTTCTACCTTCAAAGAGGACACAGAGGATATTGATGCACTGTTGAGTTTGGAAGAGGAAGAGCAGGAAGATGGGGACGAGGTTAGCACGGCACGAACTCTTGGCAGCTGTGGAAGCAAGTCCACGGATTCATGCTCAAACTATGGTTCAAAACCGAGCAAGCGGAAGATGTCTTCTTCTGTTCAGAAGTTGTACTCTGGCAGCAACAGCAGCAGCAGCAGCAGCAGCAACAGCAGCAGTGAAAGGAAGCGGCTGAGGATGAAGAAGATGGTAAAAGCGCTGCGGGGAATTGTACCAGGTGGTGATGAGATGAATACAGTTGCTGTTCTTGATGAGGCTGTTAGGTACCTCAAGTCTCTGAAGGTGGAAGTGGAAAAGCTTGGCATAGGGGATTTGAAGATGTGAAAGACTGCCATGGTAACAGATAGTGGACTCTCCCTTTATCTATTATAATTATGAATAATATCTGTTTTAGTTAGGCAATTATCCCTTTCACTTTCTATATCTCTATAGTATATTTAACAGCAAGGAGGTGTTGGGAGGATGACGATGATGACCGGAGATAAGGTCATGTGGGAAAGGCTTATGATGCTTTTGATGGTGGGGGTGTTGCTTATGAATGGAAAGTTTGGTGTTTGGGCTCGGATGGGGTGGAGTTTCAACTTTCAAGAGTTTCTCTGACTGACCCTCTGTGAGATTTGTTGTTCTACAGGTGGGGAAGAAGGGTAGGGATGGGAAGATTGAATTTAACTTTTTCTATCGCTTTGATGGGGGAGGAACGGTACGGTGGGTGGAGGGAGTTAATGTAATATGTATGTGTTCTTTCCATCTTTCTTTTCAGCATCTCATCTCTCTTTTTCTGACTTTGGGCTGCTACTGGCTCTTTTAATGCCATAATGTTTCTGTTATATACTAAATGCTTGCACTCTCTCGTCATAGCTGCTTTTGTAGACTGACTGTAAGCCAACTCCGCTGTTTAAATATCCTTTTTGTGTTAGTTGTTGAATCTAAATCAATTTATTTTATAGTTGCTTAAATGGGTACTGATTACTTTACGTGGGCATCTCTCTCTCTCTCTCTCTGGAGTTTCTTATTCTGGGGTTGCTTTTCTTTGTGGTGGATATTAGTTTTCATTTCGTATGCTGGAAATCCAGAGACAAGGAGATTTATGGGTCAGTCATGCATGCATGGCTGTCGCTGACCCCACCAGCCCACCAATAGTTAGTTAGTGGTGTTGGTGCCACAATACTCACTCAGTCTCAAGGATTGGTTCAAGGAAATCACAATTGTTGGAACTATTGTAAAATATTGTCCCTGTTATGCCGTAGCCAAAACTCACAAGCTTGGTTTAATGCTGGCCCGTCTTTGGATTCCTTCAATTTAATTTAGGTATACATGTCTTTGTACTTGGTAGTGCATGGGTATGACAGCTTCTCCATTTTGGATAGGGCAGGGGGACCACCTGAGCACACCTAAGGCTTAGGAGATTGGGTAAAAGAGTTTGGTGTGATTTAAGCTAGCTGTTCATCTTGTACTTTACCCCAGCCCTCTAAAAGGACTTAAGAAGGATTGGGTAGAGCCATATATATTTTTTTTTTTTCTTGAATCGTATTGATTGAGCTGTTCATCATATACTTTTTGACCTCCTTCCATGGCCAAAAGCAATTGAAAGTGGATTGCTTTATAGACTGTCTGGTTAGGCTATGATACAGAAGATCTGTTAGGTATATTGGGGCTCCCACCTCCTTGCATGGGGCATCGTTTTGAGATTCAAGCACTCACGCCCCTCGTTTCTATCTTCTGCTTTTTATGGGTCTTTCTGATTGGTCTATGGTGTAGACCTCTAGGGTTTGTTGGAGTTCCCACCTCCGTTCCGTGTACGAATCATGCTGTGATTCAACACACACAAGTACCTCCCACCACCCTCTTGCACTGCGCATGGCGGCGTGTGTTTGTGTGCTTTATGATCTTTCTGATTGGTTATAGGATAGATCTCAGGTTTGTTGCATATGCGGCTGCCCTCCGTGCATGAAGTTGGTTTACTGTGGCCGCCACCCCTGTGCATGAAGCATAATGGATAGCATTGTGGATTGTTTGAATGCTAGTATTGTTCTTGGGAAAGGTTTTATATGGTATGATATGATTAAGGCACCTTTTGATAACGTTCTGTTTTTATTGTTTTTGAGTTTTCTTGTTCTCAGAAACAGAGAAACAGCCTAAAAAGCGTTTGATAAAGTTGTTCAATTTCACCTATTTCTAAAATATAAATCAAAATTTATGTCTATTTACAATTCTATAAACGACTTTGACGAAACAAGTCGGACTTGTTTCGGCGTTTCTAGAAACGAATTTGAGATGAATAAAAATGTTGTATAACAAGTTTATCGAACATCAAAAAATCTATTTTTGTTTCCAAAAATGTGAAAATCCGTTTCTGCTGTTTCTGTGTAGAAACAACAAAACATTGTCATATCGTGTCTAAGAGTTTCTCACTCATAGATTTGAAATTTTGTAAACAGCTAGACCCAAAGACTTCTTCTCATCTGATAGGTGTCAATGAAAATGGAGTAGGCCAAGTGGTGAAAATATGGCCTTGAATTTAAAAATAATAATAATAATAATATGTATCGTTGAAAATACAAGGAAATATTCAAATACATTCAAAGGTGTACAGTTGAATTTTATTTTGAAATTTGGCTTGTGATCAATCTAGACCATTTTCTTTCCATATGTTCAGATTTTCCATGTCACCTATGTTTTTGACAGAAACTGTATTCTTGCCAAATTAACACCTCATTTTGTCACCCTGATAGCAAGTTGGATAATGATAAGTAAGGTGGCACAAAATGTTGTGGGACCTGTTCTTATGGCTCTGAACGTTTTTCATGAACGCAATGATGTTCTAATTCCTTGAAATGAATTTGGGAATAAATTGGTCAAAAATGAGTTCTGAACAAATTATGGAAAATGAACCTTTCCATTTAGAAGTTAGACTTGGCCCAAACCTAAATTTAGGCTTAGCCTTGGCTTATGGTTAGACTTGGCCAAGCGCAAACTTCAAATGTCAGTCCAAGTTAGTTGAGTTAAACCAACTCCGACTGGCATTCAAGAGGAATTTGTGGGTACATTGATGCTGCCCTCGGTAGGGCAACGACGACATATCATAAATTTGTGCTTATAAAGTAGGTTTCTGATGGGAACTTTTACATGGTTAGTTAGTGTTCCTCATAAACTTTCTTACCCTATTTTTCTATTTTATATTCTTAACTGACATACTATTTTTCTGATTCTATGTTATCATGATAGAGTTTTGTTTTGTTTTATTTTATTTTATTATTTTTTGGTAGCTCTTAATTTATGAGGTCTTATGCTGATGGGAAGTCAGAGAGATTTTTATTTCCATTTACTTAAATTATTTCATGCATGCATGCATCATAGAAAATTAGGGTTTTCTTGTGCACAAAATTTTTCATATTTGATTTTGATATTTTCTAGCATCTATTAATAGTTTTCTTTGTGTGTCATTATAGTTTAGGTCATCTTCATCTTATATTTCTTAAGTTTATTTGTATGATAGACTAGGTTTTGCATGTAGGGACATTTAGGTCAATTTTTGGCATTATTAAATTTACCCTTTTTTTTATTTAATGTTTCTCTTTGGTTTTAAGTTATTATGATATAATTTTGAGTTTATGGACATATCGTTTTTTCATTGATTCATGATAAATCATGTTTATTTACCCCAAAAAAAAAAAATTGATATATCATGTTTGATACCTAGGAGTGGCGTTGTTGTAATTTATTGTGTCAGTATACTAACATATTTGTTCTTTATACACTGTTTAAGTAATTAAAAATATCTTAATAATATGTTAGCATATTGGGAGAATCGGAAAATTGAAGAATTATCTCTTTCTTCGACCCATCTTGAACCTTTGGGAGGAAAAGGAGATACGGGAAAAAACACATCACTGGTTAAATTTTAAACATCTCTCTTTTTTTTTTTCTTTTTTTTTTCTTATTTATCCTACAACGCCTTTTACTCAGGCACTGCCGGGCTATGGCTCAACTTACTCCTAAGTGGGAAGGGGACACACACCCACTCATATCAGCATATGATTGAAGACAATCCTCAGACCACCAGGTATCAACTTCTATTAGTAAACCCAACAAATAATGGAGCTGACTAAAGGTAATATAAAGTTCAGAATTTACAAGGATCCCACTCATATGAGCGGCATGCTTAGAATTTTAGGGGGTAGGGGTTCTGACGACTCAATGTAAGAAGAAATTTGTATACTAAACCAATTAGGGTTTTGAAAATAGTATCATCCATTAAGAATAAGAGAGAGTGTTAAAATAGGCCTCACTGTTTATTATGTGAGAAGGGTATATTAGAATCTGCCTAAGGGATGCCCATGCTTCCTTTTCCTATAATTTTTTTACTGTGGAATTCGAAATTACCTGTGTGAAACTTTAATTACTTGTTTGATGCTTAGATTTGATGCAACCCATCTTACAAACCCACCCATGTTTCCAACAATGTAATTTGATTTATGAAGTAGATATTCAGAAGGGGTAGGGTTTTGATGAACCAAAACAAATGTTTTCTGATGTGAAGACTGATTAACTATGTGGACAACCTTTTTATCTCTTTCCAGATGCCCCATTGTGATTTAACCCTAAAGTTTTAGGACAAAACTCTTTTTTTTTTTTTGGGGAGGGTGGGGGGGGGGGGGGTTCACAGTTCTCCTGTTGCTCTCAAGCCAAGTCTCAAACCTTCCCCAACTTTTGGTACAATCCATGAATCTATGAACAATTTTTTAATTTCCAAGAGTACTATGAATCAAACATTTTACCAAAAAAAAAAAATGATTCAAACAAAAAATGAAGTCCTGGTTTCAATCATGACTGAAACTGAAAATATAAAATTCAGTTCTGGAAAATCAATGGGTTGATGTGTCAAGTCCTGCAGGAACAGCTTTGCTTTACTTTTTCCATAACTTATAAAAGGATTTTAAGATCCCTCATCTGGAAAAGTCTATGTATGAAAAGCTGCTTGCTCTTACCTCTTGTTCAATCTAAAGTGGACTCCCTCAGGTGAAACCAAGCCAAAGCTAACCCTGGTCTTACCTTAAATCATGGCCAAATGGTAGTCTAGCAACAGAAAAAAGAAATGGGCTTAGACTGACTTGTTTAGCTTACATTTCCAGTATTCATATTTTTAAACCCTAAATTTTGTTCTTATAATTTTGTTGTTCTGGTTGCAACAATCACTGAAGGCAAACAATCTCTTTTCACATGGGTCTGTTTAGGGAAGGTGGTTCACCATGTTTCAGCTACAAGGTTGGTTGATCTTGATTATTCAAATCATTGGGTTTTAAAAATTTTGGCCTATCGCAATTACATGATCATCAATTATTTGATTCTCTCTCATATATTATAAGGACGTACCTAATGCACGAGGCTTCCATTACTACAAGGTCTGATGTTGCAATTCTGTTACTTAGATAGTTAAGAGGATCATGTGGGTTGTATTCTATCAAGTTTCGATGCTAAAATCAATCAGAAAACCCACCATGTATTGGAATTTTTTTTTTTTTTTTTTTACTATTTAAATCTGAACCAAAATTAGCCCATTGATTGTGGCACATAGATACTGCCTTTGGGCTTAAACAAACAACATGAGCCAATGGTAATGTTGACCACACAGCCACAAATTTTGAGATCCAATTAACATTCTATATGAAAAAAAAAATTTATGTCCATAAAATTCCAGCCCTACTTCACTTAGCCAAAATGGCCCATTACCTAAACCAAGACCAACCCACAAATTTATAGTACCCGAGTACAATTTGAAAAACCAGTGTTACAATGAGGAATGAGCAGCTACAAGCTTATCAGACCAGCCTTATTCATTGACATCCCTCTCAGCTGTATTACTATTAAAGGCTTCACAAATAGTTTAACATTGTTAAGAAAAAAGTTGCACTACTTGTGATCCCTAATCATGGTATTTGAAGGATCACCATCATTGTCTTATCGACAATTTAGTGTAACCATTCGACCTTAATCACGCTTTAGTGTCACCAATCAACAATGGATTAGGTTTCATCCCCTTAGCTGTATTACTATTAAATTCTTTCCAATAGCCAAACTTGTTAAGGAAAAGCTACAGTAGTGATCTTTAATCATAGTATTTGAAGGATCACACCACAACTATTACGTATCCCCTTTTTGTCTCAACATATTGTGCTATGTAGGGGAAGCTTATATTAAAACCATCTTTTAAAGGAGCCCACCTTAATCAGATGGCTTCTATTATTTGGCCTTCTTTTAGTGAGAAATGGGATCAATAAGAATGTTAAGACAGACTTCACTTTCATACCTTATCTTGTAAGCCTAATGAGTATTTACTGTTTCCAATCCACATGTGAATGAATAATTCATTTAACTTATTAAAAAGGGAACACTATTGCAAGAAATTATTATATGATGAAAATTGATGAGTGAAAGGTGCTGACATATATTGGTTCTCTACATGACAAAACATAGCCTATTAAGATAAGGTTGCCAATATATTTAATTGAGTTTTTCAATGAAACAATAAAGCTGGTAACATTACAAGGTGTTCTAGCATATTTTAAAAGAAAAGTATAACTTGGTAGCACTAAGAGGCAAAGTCATTGGATCTTATACATATCAAAGAAAAATCATTTTAATATTGAAAATATTGTAGGCATCTAGACTCAAGACCCTTTCAACTAAAAAACAAAGTTGGTGTGACCGTATAACCAAAAAATTCTATATATCTAGTGGAAGATTTGCTTCTTTGATCTTCAATTAAGATTCTCTTTCTTTTTATGGGGTTAATGGATTCTCTGGGGAAGTGTGGGGGCATCCAGATCCCTCTAGCACACGACGAGGTGCAGTGAGCATTTCACGATTGGGAGGTCTTTGAGGTGCATGCCCTGGGTAATCTCAGTCGGGGGATTCACTGCACCCCATCCGGTGTTGGAGAGGATTAAGATCCATGTGATGACTGCCCCCAAACACATGCTGGGAGGAGGGGGCAAATGGATTACCTCGCCTCCTATGGAAAACAATAACGCCCCTTAAAATCCACAAATATTATTGTGAATAAAAAAGAGGCAAAATCCACTAGCCTTACCCTATTCACCCCCTCTAGACTAGATAACAATGTCTTCTTTCTTGATGCTTTTATATGTGCTCCCATTGTCACATGTGCTAGTGCAAAGACTGCACTTCCAAATAGAAAACTCTTCCTCCTTTTATGTTATGGGTTATACTAGTTACATCCTCCTGTTCTTTTATCTTGGATGCAAGCCCCTTGTTATTAAATTCTCCGAATTATTTGCTAATAATTCTGCCAAACAGAATTTTACCGAATTTTACGAATAATTCTGTCCGAATCGAAATCAAATAAAAAATTCTCGAATTTTATAGACTTTTTAAAAATTCATGAATAATTTGGCCGAATCGAATTTTACCCGAACTATAACCTAATTTTATCCCATGTTAAAAAAAAAAAAAAAAAAAAAAAAAAAAAAACTTTATCTTGAATAAATCAATAAGCCTTTAGAAAATAGTGTGGTTATTATGCATTTATTATTTAATCTTTTTTTTTTTTTTAATAGAAACCAATAAAGTTTATCTTTTCTGAGATAATCTCTCACACTTCTATAAAAAAATCACTCACCCCATTTTGGTTTGACCAAGTCTTACCGTCGTTACTCTCTCTAGTCTTTAAGGTGAACAGCATGGTGGGTGATGTGGGTCTAGCTGAATTTGTTCTCAGTGCCCTCCTCTCCGTCTCTCTTTCTCTGATTCAATTATTTGAGTAATAGAAAATGAGTTTAGGAAAAAAAAAAAACTAAATATCATAATTTTTATAATAATTTTTATCTTTAAATTTTAAAATTTTATTTTTATATCATTTGTATGTTATGTACATATGATAATTGATAGATAATATGAAACAAGTATTGCAAATATAAAAAATAACATCCGAATTTTTTGTCCGCTTTTTATTTTTGTAAACAAATAATTTTCGAATCCGAACTCAAATTTTACTATCTTTGTTTTTTTGACCGAATCATTGAATTAATGAAATGCATTAATTCAAATAATTCTTCATCTGAATAATTATCAAATCCAAATTTAATAACTATCAGCAAGCCGCGATTTGAATTTGGATTTCAAATCCAGGCCTGGGCTGGAGTTGGACCCTATTCCCAAGATCTCTTAGATCATATGTTCAATGTTGGCCCACTCTGCATCTGGGTCAGCCCAGTTTGTATGATAGTGTTCTCGTGGAGGAATCACCATCCTCGATTTGCAGAAGACATGTGTAGGTTACCTTTCCAACCGTTCTATCCGTTACTACTGAACCTTGAAAAGGTTTCTGAAAAGCTGTATTTACTTCAATGGTCTTTGTAGAAGTGACCCAATTGTGTAGCCATCTAGTAACCACTCAAATTTTTGCTATAGAAGATAAATGCCCCCGCTCCCCGCTCCCCACTCCCCACTCCCCACTCCCCACCCTCAGTTTCTCCCTCACCTACTCATCTTAATTTCACCCTTATTTGAGAGTCTAGTTTCTAGTGATACGTCATACATGATCCAAACCTTCACTATCTTTGGATTTTCTCTCTCTACTTCCCTCGTTGATCCCTTTTTTGAAGCTAAGACGATAAGGAAGTGAGTTATATAAGTTACAGACCTCAGAACTCATAACTGAACATGTGGACCTTAATGGTCCAATCAAAATCTACCGACTACTTAATAAAAGATACTGGCCATAAATCCTCAATCTCTGTTCCAGCTGGTCTTGCTCTTCCCTGTCCGAATAATCTATTTCACCTTGAGATGCAATGGAAATCCTTTCGATATTATGATTATATTGAGTTTCAGTCAAAACCCAAAACCCACGTTTGTTTTTTCTCTGGTGGGTCTGTAATATAAAATGTTTTTGAAGTGGGTCTTCATCCAGGTGAAGAGGGTTATGGTGTTTGCTTCATGTGATTGATCAGTTTCTCGTTGGGTTTTGGTTGTTGATGAGAATGGTGTCAATCATGTGTCGGAATTTTGATGTTAGCGGGGCTGGGTTAGATTTTGTTGCTTCTGGGTGCTCTTCCAGTCGATGTGGAACTTCTTATATGGGATTCTTCTTCAGGAACTGCACAAAGGAAATAGCTAGGAGTATTAATAGAGGATTTGGAACCCGGAAATTGGTATACAGACGGAATAAAAGTGCTGGGTGTAGAGGACTTTCGGCTGCGCAGACCCCTGAGGCATTGCTGAATGGTATTTGTTTTAATGCCAATGACAGTTATGCTGGTTCTCATGATTTTTGGTTTGTTAACTGTTTTTCTCTAAAATCATTAGTTCACTTCCCATTTAAGTTCATAGGCTTTCTGTGACTGTATTTGGGTTCAAATTTCATGTTTTCAGTGGTTGCTCAAGATCCCAAATCAACATTGGATGTCGATCTGAAGCCTAGTCCCCCTGTTTCAGTTACAAATTTAATGGAAGTGGTTGCTGATGACCTACTGACTCTGAATAAAAATCTCCAGTCAGTAAGTATCTAGTTGAATAGTTAGAGATTTTCTGATAGAAATTGAGTTTTTGTTTCATAATGCTTCCCCTATCTTTAGGTACTTTTCTTCACTTCAGTATAATTTTTATGGTATGTTGATTGGATGCTCATACTTATTTTATTTTAGTTTTATTACATGTTTGCCTTTTTATTATTCAAAGTTTATTATATCTTCGTTGAATCTCTTTGTTGACCTCTGTTATAGCATTTCACGTGTTATCTGACAACATCCTAATAGGCACTACCATTCTGGGAGGGGCTTTGATTGATGACATAGTAGATGTTAGTCTTTGTGATTAGCAATACTTTTCTGGGTGGGACTTTGATTAATGACATGTCAGATGCCCTGAAACACTCTCCTCTCGTGGTTTTGCGAGGGGCTCAGTGTCTCTTCAGTGGAAGTGTTTGTCAAGAGGCAAGAAAGCAAACATGGAATGAGTAATATATGGACCCCATTGGCGTATCTTTAAAGAATTTGTAGCAAATTGAATCTTAAAACCTACTTAAAATGCATTCGCTAATAACGGAGAAGAAAGGAAAAAATAAATGGCCTTTGTTGATTCAATTATCTGATGTGCAATTCTTCACTCTATTCTAGTTACAAACATCACGAATATAAGTAAAGAATCTGACATGTTTTCTTGTTACATCTAAACAATCCAGTGGTGGAATTTTGAGTTTTTAACGACTGGATTGTTTTATTGCTCCTTTTTTCCTCCTTTCTCTGAATGATGTTTCATTATTGGAAAAATATTACAGTAAGTTCTAATCATCTGTGTAAGATTTCTAAAGAATAAATTTCAAAAGAAAATTTAGTGTTGCATATCTATGCTGCTTCTCTGAGGTGTTTTATTTCTTGACATTTTTTTGGGTTGCATTATGCCAAATGTCTTGGTTAACATATTAATACAACAGTAGGCACCTCACTGACATGAATTATCCACTTGGTCTTGGTTCATGTGGTAGACGAGATTGCAAGGCCTATTGGGTTTATCAACAGATGTTAGCATTCTGCATGGCCATGATGTACTCTTTGATATTGTTGTGAAGGTGTTGCCTTGGTCGCCTAGGCTGGCCCCTTGGTTACCTTGTTGGTGGCACCTTGTGTCCAGGCCCCCTCTAATGCCTTGGTTGCCTAGTTGCCTAGTTGCCATGACAACTGTGCTCTTTAGTCATCTCCCTTGACTTTCTAGCAGTGCACCTGTCCTAGTAGCATGTGCACGCTCTTCGGCTTTCGGCATTAATTAGGTTTTCATTGAGCATATCTAAATGGACATCTAAAGCCGGAACCACTATGTAAATAGATCTATTCAGTTATTTTAGTTGACACACATGGATGATCAACTTACTGAATTGTTTTAACTACATTTAAGAAGATTACATGATCTGGAACTGCTAGTTAACTGTTAGAGCAAACACCAAGAAATACGAAAATAAACCAAGACAAATCATACAACACAGAGATTTAACGAGGTTCACATACCAATGTGGTGTACTACGTCCTCGGGCGAAGAAGAAGATTCACTATGCAAAAGAGAGATTACACCCAAGTAGCGGCGAGAAAACTCGCCTCTGAAACCCAAGCTCGGAAAACCCCCAAATTACAATGACAATGCTCAACAAGGCGATAGTACATTATATACTCCAAGTTACGAGTCGACCCATCGGGTCGCAGTCAATCCAGTCTGTAATGCCCTAGCCCCATTAACCTTGCACAATATTATCCTGCTTGGCCCATGGGCCTCAAGGCTTTAAAACGCGTTGTGCCATGTTAAGGAAGCTAGAGGTTATTAATTAGCTCAGTAATCTCTCCCTAGGCGATGTGAGACTAAAGTTTGCACACCCTCACCGATCTCGCAATCCCCCTGGTGCTTGCCATATTCTTGGTGGGAGACACCTCACCGATCTCCCAGGCGGGTCTGGTACTTGCCGTATTTTGGGCGTCACACAATCAAACCATACCTGATCTCAGAAAACTTCTCATTCGGGTCGCCACCAAAATATGTCGGAGTGGGTCAATCTTCAAAACGGGTCAAGAACATTAACTGAAACTTTTTTCTGAGTAACTAAGAACAAGTCACCTAGACACTTTCACCTGAGTTGGACAGTTTTCTTGGTGCTAACCCATCTTTAGCTTCTAAGGATTTTCAGTGTTACTGCTTCTAACCCATCACATCTTGGTGAATATCAGCAATGTTTGTGCACAAGTCACAGAAGTAATTAGGAGTCAGTGGCTTGTTCCAATTCAGGTTCTTAGCTTGTGGTCAAGAGCATCACATCTTGGTGAATATCTGGTGCTCATGATCTCTATCTTCTCTGTCGATTGTGGATAAATTGGCGTAGGAAAATTTGAAGTGCTATCATTTTATTCAAGATCTAAACACTAAAAGCTCAATGCTGATAACATTATATTTCTAACTTTGTGGTGCTAGTGTTTAAATAATAGAATTAGATTCATTCACAGTCCCATTTGCAAAATATAATTCCTGGATGAGTGTTCATTTATAACTTTTTTTTATCTTTCTTCTCCATTAAGTGATCCAAGCATAATTTTGACTGGGACCTTAGAATCCTGAGATGATCATTGCCACGAAGTGTCTAAAGTGCAACTTTGACCATTTTCAATTGTCATCATATTTTTTCCTGTAATTCATGTCAACAATGCATTACCCTGACCACTCAGGGTTGGATTCCAATACATATGTACTCTATCTGAGGTTTACAGAATTTTATTGTAAACTTGATGGCTTCAGTTAGTTTGTACTTCATCAATGCAGTCTCAAATCGAGGATGAAAATTCCAATTTAATTTGCTCATTTTTCTTTCATGCTTACTAGCTTGTTCTTCTAGATGTAGGATTAGTATTTGCTAATCTACCTACTATGCAGAAGGTCACATCTTGCTACTCTGAATTTGACTCTGCATTAAATATTAAACTCTTCTGCAGCGCTTCATATTTTCTTTTTTACTAATCAATATGTTTATTAGATTGTTGGTGCTGAAAACCCAGTTCTAGAGTCTGCGGCAGAGCAGATATTTAGTGCTGGCGGAAAGAGACTACGACCAGCTTTAGTGTTCCTAGTATCAAGAGCTACAACAGAAATTACAGGGCAAAAGTAAGTGTCTTTTTTTTTTTTTTTTTTTCTGGAGATGTATTCATTGTTCATGTTGTTCTAAGAGACTTGATCTATATACTGTTTCAATCCAGGGAAATCACCCCAAAACATCGGCGTTTAGCAGAGATGTATTCATTGTTCATGATCCACACTGCCAGCTTGATACATGATGATGTATTAGATGAGAGTAGCATGCGAAGAGGTAGGCCTCCCATCTAATGTAAAAAATTCCTTTTGTCTATCAAATTGTTGACCCTCATGTAAAAGGTGGCTATGCTACCTTTTAAATGGAATCAGATTGTTAAAGAAACTTTTGAATCAGATGCTGACCATGGTTAGCAGCCTATTCCATGATATCTTTTCGTGGGAAGTCATCAATTGACTTAGCTATCATAGGTAGAAGATTTCATAATTCATTTTATCTCATAGCATCTCTGTTTCATTATAGCTTTAAATCACTGTCCTAAGAGTACATCTTCTGCCTATGAACCTTGACACAAACATGTGTCAATTCCAGATATGGATGCAATTCGTTAGACAGCTTGCCTTGCCAAGTGTAACATCTCAAGATATCTGTCAAGTCTATCTTTTATAACTGGAGCCTGAAGAATAATTAAGTTCTTGTTTGTATGTAAATAAACTAATAGTAAGGTCATTGCCATGAAAACTAAGTCATAGGTAAAACAGTTTATAGCTAGAGTTAAATGATACATAAAAAATGGTACCTTGTAACAATAATTGGGGGTGTAATTAAGGAAGTTCTGTGTTCTGGTTATTTGCATATTTAACACATAAGCATTGAGTCTTGAGTCATCTTTCTAGTAGATAAATGGGAACAAGGCCCATGACTTGTCTTGAGCCCCAAAACCTCTACCAAATTGAGCTACCAACTGTACCTTAGTCAGGACCAGAGTGTCTAAATATTATCTGATTTTGATAATCCCCCAGAAATAAGATTGTGATTCTCCATCACTTAGTTTAAAGCTAGCATTTTGTATTAATAATAATTAAAAATAATAATAAAAAAAAAGGGCCAAAGGGCACATTTTAATAATCTTTATTGTGAAGATAATTAGCTAACTCTCCTACGGAGGCTGAAATATTGACAAGGAGGTAAAATACACCCAGTTCATGTGGCATTGATATCACTTTCTTTTAGTCACCCAAAGGGCACATTTTAATAATCTTCATTGGAAGATGATTAGCTACCACTGGAAAATGCATTCTGAGGTTTATCATGAAGATCTTGCAACAAATAATGATAACTTAGGTCCTGGCAATAAATGTAGTCATCTCATTGTTCACACCATACTTTTGACTGAATTTGATATATGAGATGAAATCCTCGGAGACATTGGACTTGATCTATACAGGGACTAGTAGTTGTGATGAATTAGAGCATTAAGCTCTATTAAGGAGAAGAAGAAGAAGAAGAAGAGAGAAGCTCTCAGCAAATAATTGCTGCAAATGGTTTTAATCGAAGATCAGCAGTTCCTAAAGCCTATCAAAGGATGGCAGAGCACATGGATAAAACTGAAAAGAATAACAGAAAAGGAAGTTATTTCTCTTATCTAGGAACTATTTCTGTTGTAGTGAGGATATGTGCCAGGAATGAAGTATCATGAGACAGGCATCTGGTGGAACACCATCAATATGCACTGCTCATCTGCTCAGGCTTCTGGAGAAAAGGGAAGTCAAAAACTGCTAGTTAGACTGGAGAACGTGTTGCATTACTTAAATATCTGGGAAGATATGCGGTTCATCTAGGCAAGCCTGGAAGTACAGCAAGCTTGGAGTGAACCTACCCACAAGTTGGATTAACCTTCACTCTGGAGTAAAACATTTCATGGTCACGGTGATTGTTGTCACCATGAAAAGGGGGATGAGATGATACCAGAATAGACAAGTTGAAGCATCAGGAATTGTGGAATTTGACGAATCCAAGGATTGAATCTACATTCTAAGCCAGAATATCCACGAAGTTATAAATGTGGTCCAGCAAGAAAATATGACAGAAATAGTCCCCATAATGTAATGATTCTCATGCATTAACATTGGTGGTTCTGAAATATATCCTACTTATTCCTACCTTGCAAGGAAGTTGAGGAAGATGTTAATCATTTTCTAGTTCCATTGTCAATTTCATCAAATCTATAAAAAGTTTGTCAGAGTGTATTTGGGGTGCGGCTGATCTTTCTGATACACTTTGCCATTCAATTTAGAGGATTGAGTACTAACACAATGGATAAAAAGGAAAATTTCATTTGGGAGATTTAACTGATGCAGATAGGTTTCAGCAAACCTATAATAGAAGGAAGAAGGGAACCAGGCCACCAAAATAGCCTACGGTTCTCCCCATTTGGAACCTTATGGTTCAACTGACCTTGGGAACCAGGCCACCAAAATAGCCTACAGTTCTCCCCATTTTTGTTTGTTACCGTTTCACCTAAAGGCTCGAACTTTAATGGTCTGGCCAGACCATTGGTCTGGGTGTTTTTTGTTCGTTACCGTTTCACCTAAAGGCTCGAACTTTTACAAAAGGGCATCAATGTATACATCAACTCTCCCCTGCAAGTGTAGGCCAAGATCCCATGGTTCTTGCATGTGGTGCTCAAAAAGTTTTAGGAACAATCATTTGAAACAACAATGATCTAGAAAATTCCAACAAATGACACTCTTTTCTTTCAAGAACACCATTCTATTGAGGGGAATATGAACAATCATTTGAAACAACAATGATCTAGAAAATTCCAACAAATGAAAAACATGTTCAGAAATTTTTCTTTTTTTCTTTCAAGAACACCATTCTATTGAGGGGAATATGAACAAGTGGTTTGATGAATGATATAATGCTCAGAACAAAATGCAAAAATTTCATGTTCAGTAAATAGTTGTCACGGCATCTAGGCGACCCAAGGCATTGGAGGGGGTCCAAACGCAAGGCGATACCAAAAGGATAACCAAGGCGCCCAAGACGTCCAAGGTGCCTAGACACCTAGGCGAAGCCTTGACAACTTGAGCATATTCAAGAGCTTTATCAGAACGAAACACCTTTAAACAAATACCAAAATTACATTTTTAGAAGACTGACAAGAACTTTAATGATCCTTTAGTAAATATAACCAATTTAATCCAGAGTGATCAACCATAAAGGTTACAAATGATTTTGGTTTCATAAAAGGCAATCTGCACCTTTAAAGAGACGTATCGAGCTGTATTGGTACCATATTATACTGTATCGGCCAATACGGCTCGATATGGTACTATACTTACCGTTATAGTTGGGTTTTTAAATGTTTGGGTATCGTATCGACCTGTACAATACAGTCCAATACAGATTGATATAAAAAAAAACTTTTAATAGTGTATGCATCATATCGATACCTACCGATACCAATACTGTATCGGCCGTACAATATGATGCATACCGATACTTAAATCATGGGAAGGATCAAGTAAGGAATGATCATATGAGAACTAATTTGAGAGTTGATTTGATACATGATAAGCTGCGAGAAAGTTGTTTGAGGTGGCATGGCCATGTTCAACGGAGGCCTTTGGATGCTCTTGTATGGAGGAGTGATTTAATTCAGATTGAAAGTGCTAAAAGAGCCATGAGCAGACTTAAAATGACTCTAGAAGAATTGGTGAGGAAAGACGTGCACAACTTAGGCCTTGTATCAAGTATGGCCTCAAACAAAGCTGACTAGGGGGGTTAAGGATCCAACTAGCCAACCCCATTCAGTTGGGATAATGTTAGTTGGTATGAAGACTAACGAAAAGAAGATTCAATGTTAATTGAGGAACATGAAGTATTGAAGTCAAGAATGAAGAAGACACCATGACCAAAAAGGTGGGGTAGGGGAGCCATCAGCAAGGATGACTTTAGAAATATAACAAGATTTTGGACATGGGAAAACACTTATGGCGTACTAGTCATATACTCATATGAGAGGAGACACCTAAATCAATAACGTACAAAAGGAGATAAAGAAGCTAGGAGTGCAGCTCTACCTTTTATGTGCTTCTGTAGCAGTAGATGAGTAGGTGAATGATTGGGTCTCAAGCTGTACTCTCTTTGGAAGATTGTGATGATCCTTGCAAGACAGATACTTATTGACTGAATCCAGATGAAGGAACTGGGTTAGAATCATTAGATGGTACCGTTTCAGAGTTAACCACTAATGTACTGGCTTGTATAGCTCACTAAGGCTTACCATACTTTTCCCCACACTTGTCAATTGTATAATTTTTCTACCACATTGAGTACGTTGATAGAAAATTTGGTTAGGTTGTTATCCTCCATGAGCACCAATCCCACATCTTCAACCTCCCCGTGAACCACGATCTCTCCCAAGAAATCCAAGACCTCTGCCACAACCTCCATTGCCAACCACCAAGGCCGAGCTTTCCTTGGAATAGAGGTGATGTAGATTTAGTGAGAGAGGGGAAAACACCTCATTAACAGAAGGAAACTTTCTTTTTTCTGGTAAAAATATGACTTTTGACATTCTGAAGTCAGGATTTAAATTTTAACCAAGAGAATAATACAGTCATTTGAAATTCAGCATGCTGACTTTTTAACTGTTCCATGTTTGTAGTGATATCCTGTAAAGATTCAGTTCTTCCTGCATGCGCTTAAGTGCACTCTAGCATTCACTGATAGACTTGTCAACTTGTTTAAACTTAAAAGATCTTTTCATAAAGATTGTATGAGTGAAACTTTTTTGCATGAGAAAAAAAATCTTTTTTCACATCATCCCAAATGCCTTTTCTTGTAGTATCGCGCGTAAGATGTTGCAGCATGGAAGATTTCATACGTTCCATAACCAAACCAGTAATGTATCATTCTCATGCATGCAATTATCATAGTCTTTGGAATCTTTAGGTGGAGATTTTGAAGTTAAGTTGATGTAGATCGAAGGAGGAAGAGAAGAAAGCTAGCCAGCATAGCCCATATTGAGGCTGATGTAGATTGATTCTATTGGAGGAGATACAGCAGGAAAAAGGACGAGCCCAGCCAGACCCAATCAAGCTAAGACTGGCCAATCATCCCAGATTTTGGAGGACAGCTGTAGAATCAAAAAAAGTCCTATACAGATTTCAGTTTGGAGGCTTAGTTTGTATTTATTCAAATCCTTGGGAAGCAAGGCATAAAGCTGGATTTATTGGAAGAATTTTGAAGTTTTGCATCTTAGTTTCCTTTGCAATTGAGAATTATGGATAAATGAATGTGGGGAAGCAGAAGGGAATGATCCAAGTCCCTCTTTCAGAGATTGATTGTTTTTGTTCATGTCAAGATTCATCCGTCGAGTGGACGATATGCAGTACTGGCCCATGACGACAGGGACTAAGACTATCTGGGGGTTAGGAACATGTAGTAGCTAGTCTCAGTCGAGCCTTTATAGCTGTCTCCCCTTCCTTCCATGAGATATCAGTCTCTTAGGGAAGGGAGGAGCATAGAAATATGTTGATCCCCATGAATGTTGCCTCATCATTCTCTATTGGAAAGGCAGGTTGCATCTTTGGCCACGACCCGGGTTGTGGAGAAGCAAGGGTTCATAGATTTCTTGCTTCTGTTGGTCTTGATCTTGGGTCACTTGCACCATCTAGTGGCGCCTGACTTTGGTAAAGCGAGTTGACCTCGTTTCAATCTCTGTTGTTAGTTATCTTGTCGCCGTTTGATCCGGGTGGCCACGAACCAACCCAGATCAACCGGCTTCCCAAAGCACATTGGGATATGGGACACATGTCTAGTTCTCATTCGAAAGGAATCGGCATCAGAGTTGGAAGGGCGACGGGGCGACCAAGGTGTATCGAAGGTGCCGGCCAGGCGGCTAGGGATCAGATCTTTGGAACACAGGCTGGGTGGGCCGTATGATCGGCGGACCTTTCACTCAAAGCTCTTTCTCAGGGTTTCTCCCTCACCAGGCGGGGTGCTATTCTTTGAGTAGTTACAGCACAGTTGAAGCCTTGTTTGAGGTCGATATGAAGCCCTGCTACTTACTGTTGCTGCTGAGATCTCGAGAGGTATTCTACCTGCGGCAGCTACTGAGGAGAGATTTCTGGGCTGTAGTTTCACCCCCATATCTCCCTGACTTCTTCTTCATTGCATACTAAATTTTGAGGACCATATAAGGGCCCTAATGAGAGAACTCGACCAGAAGCTTGGTCTTTTATTTGGCATGGTTCTGGAGTTATTAGAAATCTCCATATTTTGACCTAAGTTCAAGAACCTGTGGATCTCTGCAAACCAGCCATCAACCCAGGCCAGGATTTTGAGATTTATTAAGCTCCTTATAACTCACCTTTGAACTAAATTTCAGCCCCTCCTGGGATTTGGTTTGTGAGTTCTAATAATTCTCAGATTTGACTTAAATCCCTGATTTGAGGTATTGTATTCTGTCCCTATTTCTGATCTGTTGCAGGGAGTTACTTGCTGAGTTCTAGGACTTGTTCCAGGTTGTTAATAGATCCTTAATTGTTGTTTAGTCTGTGGGATAGCTTATCAATTGTTTATTCCCTTTATTCTGTCCTAGCTGATAGGCTGCTGTAGTGAGTTTCTATTATTGGTTTGGGGGGTTAGGGTGCTGTTATCCCTACCTGTTTTGGAGTTGTTTTTTGGGGTTGGGTACTTGTATTCATCTCTACATTGGAGCCAGCCTTTTGTGGCTGGGTTTGGTCCAATTCATGGGCCAGGTTTGGAGCACATTACTACACGATATCTAGTCCTTGCATGGTGATATTGTTTCTAATTTTATTTCTAGTATATTTAGATTAGCAACTTTCTATTTTTAAGGTGGTTGTAATAAATAGGCAACCTATCTGGCTATCTCACTTTATATGTGGTAGGATCTTATTAGTTACTATTTTCATTTGAATCTAGTTTCTAGTTTCCTTATGTACAAGGTAGCCCTACAACATTTGTTGGACTGTTCTTAGATGCTTTCCATCCCCCCCCCCTTTTCTAGAACACTATGTAAGGGCCTTAGAGCCTACCCCCCACGATTTTGAATAGTTGAATGAATTTTGGCTTGTCCATTGTTATTGCTGTGAGATACAGTTGAGAGGCCTTTATGGTTGGTGAAAGACTGACCAAGTCCATAGGTGAGAGGCCTTGGTCATTTCCCCTTTTTCTTTCCCCTCTTCCTATTTTTCTTTTACAACCCTAGGCCTTGAGAAGCTGTCCGAGACCTATTTCTAAGGATGAGATCACTGCCCTGCGGTGTTATTGTAGTGAGGTTGCTGTAGTTGATATCAAGCTCTGTTGAAGCCATTCCTGCCATCCACATACCCTGTGCATCTTGTTTTGAAGTTCTGTTGCAGAAATTTTCTCTTTTTTATTCTCCAATCTGTCCAGCAGATCCTTGTGGGGTTTTAAAGAGTTCTACTGTTGGAGACCCTCCATCAATCAGAAACCAAGCTCCCTCTAATGCTTTACTGGATTTACTGTTGGTTGGTACTGCTGGAGTTGGAGGGCACTGACGGATCCATTATTACCTATTCCATTAGACTTGAGATTTTATGATATCCCCATCAGTGTGTGACCCCATCCCTGGAATCTTAGTCCCAATTGACCTTCCTACCATGAGATCCATGCCCAAGTTCAAGTCTGGTTCTGTACTTATTGCCTGTTCCTGATTTCAGGTCCAGCCCTTTGATTTGTTTTCTTTATTTTTTACTTTTCATTTTTTTGAGATCGATTCTTGTCAGTTCCAATAGAATAGGAGATTGCGATATATGTTCTAGAATCGTGTGGGTTTTGGATCCAAGATGGGAGAGATTTCAGATTCACCTGTTCCCTATCATTGCTGGTCTCTGTGTAGTTTGTACATTGAAGAAGACCCATGGTGACAATATTTTAATTGCCACCACAGCCCCTTCATTTCCCATAATACCCCCTTTATAATCTTAAATTCTGTTATGTCCTTTATTTTCCATTGTTTCCAAGTTCTCCCCCTTTATTTCATTAATAATTCCTTATCACTCCTTTCTTCATTTGTCTACCTTTGTAATCCTCTGACATTCTGCTTAATTATTAGTTTGCCACCCCTTGGCTTATTTTGATATAATTCAAATTATGCTGTTCTCTACTTTATTTATTTATTTTTGTACCGGTGCTTTATATGAAGATCCATCCGTTGGATTACCACCAATTTTTTAGTCATATTTGTTTGACTGATCACTCCACTTGATCAAAAGATCTCCTAGATTGGATTAGTTTTTCTTAGGTTTCTTGGTAACCAACTAATTTGGTGGGCATGCCGCGTGTTATGTATTGCAAATCAGCCGTTGCATCAACTCAATATTTTTGGGGATTATTGTTATTTTCTGCAAAGAGTATTTGACCGGAATTTGGGAAACATCATCATCTCTGGTTTTTGCTGGTGGTTCTCCTTCCTACAACTGTGTTTCTGCCCTGCTCTCGTTCTTTGGTTTTATTGTAAAATTTATCTTGCGGTTGTATTTCTTTATCTATTTTGATCTGATCCGTTGCTGTTATTGATGCTATTGCGGCTGCTATTGATTATGGGAGTTATGTGTTGCTCATCCTTCATGATACTGGTTATCTATTCGTGTCATTTGCTTTTTTATATAGCAACCTTATGCTGTTATTTTATGGTTCACAACTACCTAATGCTATATTTGTGGTTCAATGCTACCTTATGCTACTCTTTATGTTGTGATTCGTAGCAACCTATGCTGCACTTTTATTTATCTTCTTTGTGAAGATTTCTACTTGCTTTTCCTGAGACGGGCTTATGATGTTGTTGCTGCTATGACATTTTGGCCTACAGTTGGTATTCTCTGTCGCTTATTTCTTCTTTTGTCTGGATTTATATGACAAGAAGTTTTTTTCTACTATTGCTACGATGATTGCTGTCCTTGTGTTGGTACTGCTACCAGAATGAAATTCTCTGTGCTCACTGACATCTATAACTGTTATATATGTTCAAACTGGAGCCTTTGATATATATATATATATATATATATATATATACTCCAGCTTGAGGGGGAGTTTTAAAATGTATGGAGTGTCCTCGTCAAGTCGTGAGAGTTGTGTTGTCTCAGAGTTGGTTTATGTTTAGTTTTTAGTTAAGTTATTTACTTTCTTTGTAATTTAACAGTAAGTAGGATTCTTAGTTTAATATAAATAGTGGGCTTAGGCCACAATAGGATCATTCCGAATCCTATCATGGCTCCCAGGTCCTAGTTGTTAACAGTGGGTTTTGTCACTGTAAGTTACTAAATCTTACGAATTTCATGATATTGTTGTTATATCTCCATCTAACCATCAGTTTGATGCGATCCTTGAGGGAATGTTGATGTATAAATTGACGCTGCCCTTCCCTAACGGTTTGAGCTTTTAGGTGAAATGGTAGTGAACATGGTATCAAAGTAGGGAGTTCGAGTGTTCGACTCCTGGGAATGCATTGGAAGAGTTTTTCCGACATTCCTTCTCCCTCCGTGCCACACGGAGAAAATACTGCATGAGCTCCATGTGCAAGGACCATGGGGTCTTGGCCTTCATGTGTGGGGGAGTGCTGATGTAATACATTAACACTGCCCTTCCCTAACAATTCGTTTTTTTAGGTTAAAAGGTAGTGAACAAGTAATGTATTTATTCATTAGACCTCACCTTCGACCCAAATTAGGTTTTGATCTGCCCAGCAGTTTGCTATATTTTGATTATTAATAAATCTGTCACCTTATGAATGTTGCGACCTGGTGGTCAAGCGGTTGAAACAGACTCGACATTCTCAGGGTAAGGCTGCGTATTTCTCGCCCCACCGGACCTCGCACATTGCGGGAGCCTCGTGCACCAGGTACACCAATAAATCTGTCACCTTAGTTTCCGTCTTTATTCCTTCTATAATAAACATTGGATCCCCATCAAACCTGGGGATATTGCTCCTCTACCCCAACTTCCCAGTCGATCAGAACGTGGGCTTGATTTAAGCCGTGGTTCCTTAGCCATCATTCTCCTTTGTAGCTGGAATTTCTGCCCTATGGCTTTACTTGTGGGTTGGGTTAACTTTGTTGCTTTTAAGTGAAGTTATGCCCTATCATAAATACTAAAGTTTTCCTTTTGCATTGATGTAGACCTTCACATCTTCTTCCCACAGTAAGTAATTAGAAGCACCACTCAATTTTATAGCTGTGATTTTTAAGAATCACCTTTCATAATATCAAGAAAGCACACAGAATAGAAGTAGTTTCAGCACCAATATATCGAACCAGGAACAGACATAAGTTGCAAACCAAAACCATTTCACAGAACAGACTACTGGAGGGAAACAGAACCAGATTCCAGAAAATAATCATAAGTAGATCAAAATGTTTACTTTCAGAAAGGAATCCATTGTATTGTATTGTATTTCAGTACAATGATTTCTGCTTTTCTAGACCAATACAATTTCTTTTTGCCTGTAGACTATGTATGGTTGCAAGGGATATTTAAAGAGAAGGGGAGTGAAATTTTCAAACTTAAAAAGGATCTTTTGTAATCATCACCCTATGTGATTATATCACTAACTCCAAATCATTCCATATTTGGTTATTAAATTTCACATCATTTTTCATCCAAACCCTTTACTATAAAATATAAAATAAAAATTACATGTAAAATGTATCATTACTAAATATGGTAAAAAATCACATAATTTTGCATCCAAACCCTTCGCTATAAAATGTAAAATAAAAATTACATGTACAATGTATCATTATTAAATATGGTAAAAATTTTAAGTAATTTATAATCACATAGGGTGATGATTACAAAAGATCCTTTTTAAGTTTGATAATCTCACTCCCCTTCCCATTTATTCCCCTTGCAACCAAATGGAGCCTTAAGAAATTCCTTTAAATTAGTTTTCTGTTGAAACAAGCTGAGCCTGTGGGAAGACGAGATGATCTACACCATATAAATGATGATGGTGCATAACTAATGTTAATTGCTCTCCTGGTCTCCAGGAAATGTTTTTTACATGGAATGGCAAATTTGACCATCATTTGGTAGATAGCAATCCTTTTAGCTGCTGAATCTTATTTTTATTTCAGGGAAGGAAACCATTCACCAACTGTATGGTACGCGGGTCGCAGTACTGGCAGGAGATTTCATGTTTGCGCAGTCATCATGGTACCTTGCAAATCTTGAAAATGTTGAAGTCATAAAGCTGATCAGCCAGGTACACGTGGAATACCTGTCAATTCCTATTGATTAAGCAAACCATTTATGTTGCTGTGGCTTACCTTCTAACTGTTTCAAGGAATTCTGGCAGGTCATTAAGGACTTTGCAAGTGGTGAAATAAAACAGGCATCTAGCCTGTTTGACTGTGATGTTAAACTTGAAGAATATTTAATCAAGAGCTACTACAAAACAGCCTCCTTAATTGCTGCAAGCACAAAAGGTGCTGCTATTTTTAGTGGAGTGGACATCAGCATACGTGAGAAAATGTTTGAATATGGGAAGAACCTTGGCCTATCATTCCAAGTTGTTGATGATATATTGGATTTTACTCAGTCAGCGGAGCAGTTAGGGAAGCCTGCTGCCAGTGATCTGGCAAAAGGAAACCTGACTGCACCTGTCATTTTTGCTCTGGAGAAAGAGCCAAAACTGAGAGAGCTCATTGAATCTGAATTTGTTGAGTCTGGTTCCTTGGAGGAGGCTCTTGAATTAATTAATAAATGTGGGGGAATTGAAAGGGCACGAGCTTTATCTGAAGAAATAGCTGAGCTGGCAATCCAGTGCCTGCAATGCCTTCCTATGACGGAATTCAGATCTTCACTTGAAGGAGTGGTGAAGTATAATCTTGGACGAATTGATTAGATGATTATGCCATTGAAGATTAGAAGTAGAATGATCTCAAGCTTCTCGAAGTCTCTCCTGCCAGATTCAATATACTTATTCATTGTTTGCTTCTTTTCCCCCTCGTTTCTTTTTTATTTGCTTCATCCATACCTACTCCATTTAAGCTCATCGTAGTGCCTCCTAGGGCATGAGAAGTGTTTGCTGAAGCCAAGAACTCCGTACTTCATGACTCTGCCACTGGAAATTTGTTCAGTGAAATAAAGACAGCACCAAAAATTCTTCAAGCATTACCTTTCAATTTTAATACCGCATCTGGCATAAAGAGTAGGCAATATAGGTTATAGATGTTGAAGTGTTGGGACATGATCATCACATAATGTAATTTATTGGGTATTTGATTTGAAACTTTTCAGATCTGTCTTGAGAGGGAGATGTCATTATTTATGTATCAATACTTTCAGAATATCAATGATCATCGTTCTCAACTTCTTTCTATTCCATTACTAGTAATAAGCAGCAGCAAAGACAAGTCAGGGCACTTGTGCTTGGGAATGGGAAATGCAGTTTTGAACCTGTGTTGAATAACAGAGATCCAGAAGAGCTGGAAGTGATCAAATCAAACATAAAATGAAAACTTCTATAGTCATTACCTGTTAGTGCTCGATCCCAATCTGCTCGGACCTACACAACACAGATTAGTCGTTGGCCTGGAGGAGGCTCTGGGACCAGGCTCCGATGCTCAAGTTAAACCTTAGGGTAATCATCTTAGTGAGGATATTCAGACGATTGAGAGTGTTACCTATGCTGGGGAGTGAGTCCTATTTATATAGAAAGTTAGGGTCCTTACTTCATTGGTCCATCTTACTTAGAGCATCTCCACGTGTCCCTTCCTTGTAAGATCAGATCAACCTGGGGCTGCCAACCTGGCACCATATCTTAATGGTTAACTCAACCCAAGTTAAACCTTCTTTAATGGTCTACCTGACCATGGTTAGATGCTCCAACGGCTAACTCGACCAGGGATGATGATGGTTAACTTGTTTGATGGTCAAGCAAACCTTACCACTGTCTTGTTGACCTAGAGTTAAGAAACCGTCTGACTATGGTTAGCCATTCTGAGGATCATCAATCCGTGGGGTATGAGGGGTCCTTGGGAGTGCTTGAGGCACCCTGGCCTCCACTATCATTGTTTGACTCATGAGGGTGATGTGTCGCATGTTCGACCCTGTGACCAGTGGCTGGTCCGTGTGCTCGGTGTGACATGCACGACCATATGGCTAGCGGCTGGTCCATGTGCTCGGAGTGACATGCACGACCATATGGCTAGCGGTTGGTCCATGTGCTCGGTGTTTATATATGATATATCATTACCTAAAATGATTGTGTAGCTAACTTCAAGTCATTTCAGGTTTGTCATATTCTACAATCGAACCGCTTGAATTAAAGAAAAAACAAATATTCCATTAGAAAAGTGTGATTGTCATATTTAGTAAGAGTCCAAGGTAATTACATCATCTTTACCGAAAAAAAGAAGGTACTTACCTAATCATGATAACAAAAGTTTTCCATTTTTATTTTCAAAATCGATTTTACTTTTCATCCATTGCTATGGAATTAAGCTCTCATCAGATTCCTTGTGTCCCATCACAAACAATTAACTTTCCTTGGTAAAAAAGAGGTGAAGGTGCTTGTCCTTGATAAAGGGAAGCCAGGTTGATGTTAAGGGGACCCTAAGGTGAGACATCTAGAGGACCCCAATATTGGATTGAATCTCACAGATTAATAAGTTCTTTGAGTGTTATTGGTCGTGTTCTTGCATGATAGCAAACCAATGCCTTAAGTTAGGCCATTCAGAGCCTTTTTCTTTATTTTTTTTCATAGTGTTTTTCTTTTTTTTAGAGGTATAATCCAACACATTTTAAGGTAAAAAGAACGGTGATAGTGTTGCCTTTACGTAAGCGAGTGTATGTGCTCCCATTCAACTAGGTAGGTTCAAATCATAAGATAGACAATTGTTGATTTTTCCAGTAAGGAAAGAAAGAATCATTTACCTGACACATCTATCTTATCTACCTAACCAATGTCTCACAACCCAAAGCCTCAATTAGGGAAGTCCCCAGTAGAGGTAGTCTTCTTTGTGCTATAAGAGGGGAAAATGTTATATAAAAAAACAATGATATCAACTTTCATAATTGCCCTTTGCATTATATGGTCCACATAGATGGTGATATCTTAATGTAACCGTACCGGATTATATGAAGAATATCCCATAACCCTACCTGAACCCCCTTAACACCTCTATGCCTATGAAAGAGCATTAGATTCCAAAACCACACTACAATCATCTCAGGCCCTTACTAGTTTTGGATCATAGATTTCTCTAATTTCTTGCCCCAACTTTTATGGAAGTCTTTTTTTTTTTTTTTTCTAATCCAAACTTATATGTTAGGTTCATGTACTATGCAAAATGAGGATTGTGATTAATCCTTAATTTAAATATTTTGGTACAGAATGAAACTATAGCTAATTCTCAGACTTTACACTCTGATACTAGAGTTATGGATAATAACCATGTTAAATTGTATAAAGTTGGGTTGTGTGAAGCTCAAACCATAGTAGGTGTAGTTTGGATTCTATCATGTGTTTATGTATAATTATAACTAAGAGGAAACAATAAACAATTGTACTCCTTCCAAGGCTTCATGGACAAAGGCCACAAGCCCCACTTATCTTTGGTGCACTCTACTCTTCTTTTTATTTTCTTTCTTCTTACTTTCTTCTTTATATCATTCATTTACCATATTTTAACAGATCTTACATCTATGACACAAATAATGATTTAATTTTTTACTATAAAAAAATGATTTAATTTTGAGCAATTTAATAATTTTTAAACATCACCTTATGACGTATGCCATATATGGTACATTGGTTAGATGTTATATGATATAACCATAATGTCATTAATTAGTCATTATGCTCCCATGACACAATCATTTGATATCCGCTCTATTTTTCTCTCATTCTAGAGGGTGGACCTTAGTGCAATGGTAATGTTGCTCTTTGTAACCAAGTACTCATAAGTTCGAATAAGGAAACAGCCTCCCGGCGAAGCGGGGGTAAGGCTACATACATTATGACCCCCTAGACCCCATAGTGGCGGGAACCTCGTGCATTGGATACACCTTTTTTTCCCCTCTCACTCTCTAACAACTCTTTTTCAAAAGCTCTGTTCCAAAGGCTTTTTTTAACTACTCTATTCTAACAATTCTTTTCCGACGATTCTTTGTTTCCCTTAATATATTTATAACTTTGGTTTCTAAGAAGAATAAGAATTTTTTTAATGTAACCTTTAATGGTGAGTGAGTCCCTAAGAAACCCATAATTAAGTAGGCTACCCTTGAGTTAAGTAATCCTCTCTAGCCTTTGTTATCATATGCAATTGATTCATCATATTGAAATAAAGCTATTCTTAATTTTTTTTTTTTAACTGTCAATTTGGTATCAGAACAAGTTGTAATTCTTATAGTAAGCAAGTCTACAAACTCAATTCAAAATCAATAAAGCACAACTGATAAAAGAAAACATGGCCATTATTTCAAACTCAATAATGAGTTCTTTCAAAATATGAGAGAATGATGTAATCATCATATAGCTATCTGAGGGAGTTGATGCAATGATTATGCTCCATGACTAGAAATGAAGGGGGTTTCCACGTCGACTGGTTAGTGTACAATTACTAGGTTTAAGACCCTAGAGAAGACCTATATATCCACTTGAGACTCAGGCTTTTGGGTTAGACTATTCATACCATTCATTAAACTTTGATGATCAAACAAGATGATGCAATATTTATAAAGATAATGGCGGACTTCATACTATTACAATCACACATGGACTTTATACGTTTACAAATGCATACACGGACTTTATGTTAAGACTTTATACTATTATAAGTATATAGGGACTTGACACACTTACAAATCCATACGTGTATATATATATAAGGAGACATTATTATTTCTTTAATCAATGTCAGGGCCTAATTCAAAATCCCGATGACAAACGTCATCCATGTATGATTGATTCATAAAGTCCAAGTGTTGTTCAATCAACAAATACAATAGAGGGTATTGGATAGTTGAATGAAGTGTCTAAGCATCCAAAGTAGAATCCAATAGGTAGGATGGGACAGTAGTGAAGTCCATATTATTTTGATAGCATATAGGAATCATAAATTCTTTCCTCGCCATGTGGAGGCCTATGGCTCAAAACTGAGAGATTTGATATAGTGAGTGCGCTCTATGCCATTGATGGGGCTAGGTTTCAAATCCATATTAGTAGGATAATGTGCTATTAATGGGTTTATGATCCTAGGAAAGGCTTCTACACCCTCAAACTCAGGCTTTTGGTTGGACGTTATCGTTATATATGCATAGAAGTTACCAGTACCTTACAATAAAGAGGTCTTAAGTTCAACTCCCCTTAGGATCTACCTATTAGGGGGGAAGGGAAAAGAACTGGAAATTGTATTTGAATCTTTTAGTGCCCCCCATATTCTCTCTTAGAAAGTCTTATTTTCTAGTTAGCTTTACCTTGAATTGTCTTGTACTTTATAAATTCTTTTTTTTTCTTAAGCAACTTTATTGGAAAATTACTACTTCTAACTGGTCACTCTATCAACCCCAAATTAAAATAAGTAAAATTTACTAAATATGTGAGATATTATGGTCATAAGCGAAAAAGAACACATTAAACATGATAGCTATCTTTATTGGGAACGTTGAGATAATAATCCCACATCGATTACCCCAAAAGGTTTTTATTGCCTCATATAACTATAAGTCCCACCACCCAATAATTCGAGGTTTTGAGTTGGATATTTAGTGCACATGTATACAACCCTATCTTGCCTACCTACATGTTAGGGTTTTTAAAAACTATCCCAACCTGGTCCATGTGCACCCTTATCTCAAACAAATGGTTCTCAAAAGCTAAAATATGTGGTTGGAGGTCCCTCAACATGCAATTAACTTCATAATCCTAAGGATTCATATTTTACAAGTATCGAAATAAAAATACTAGACCATCTCTTTGATGATATATATTGAAAAATTCCTCTATTTATTTAAGGGACAAGCATACACATTCGCATTCCACTCTCCTCATTAATGGTGTGGATCTGTTGTATACAATTACTGATCTAAACTCTCTTTTTTTTTTTTTTTTTTTTTTTTTTTTTTAACACACAATTCTTGGTCTACCAAAAATCTTTTCCTTCGATGACTCATATGATTTCATTATGCATTGCATGTTCATCCATCTCCCTTTAAAAGGAGACATCCCTACTAATATATTTAGTACTGAACACCTTCATTTAATTTTCTTTTGTCTTATTTTTAAAGATATTTAATGCAGATTATTTAAATAAAGGTAAAACTATGTCAGCTCATATAGGAACTACTATTTTTTTTTTTTTCATAAAATAAGAACTGCATTAAATGTTATATTAAAATCCAATTCAACATTTTGAAAACCAATTTATTTTGTTGAAAAAAAATCCCTTTTTAGTTACATTAAATACTATATTAAACAACTTTTAAAATAAATAAATAACTAAGGGCGAGTGGTAGCAAGATGTATGTATTGCAATCTTATTTTCACTTTCTTTTAATATTAACCGTCCATTTAATATTAGATTAATCTAAGCCATCTATTAGTTTTTTATATTATAATCAATTCCTAATTTTTAGGGTGGAGAGATGACAGTCACTTATCTTTAACTTGTTGTGATGGTCACAACATACGTAACCATTTCAATTTCTTCCCTTCCAAAGGGCAACTAGAGACAGTAGGATAATGATAGCTCTCTCTCTCTCTCTGCATAATTTTCTCTTTCTTTCCATCATTCTTGTATGGTCACAACATACGTAACCATTTCAATTTCTTCCCTTCCAATCCTTTAAGGAAGAAGTGAAAACAAAATTTAATCGGGTGAGAGGTTTTCTAGATGATGAATCCTTGTGCGAGAGGTTTTCTAGAGGATGAATCCTTGTGTGACAAAGATTCATGAAAGAGGATGAATTGGTTAGTAATGACCAACTGTCATCATGACAATCGATTTCAGGTAAACAGAGAGGGAAAAGATTAACACTTAAATCTCACTCAGCAATATCGACAATTATTAATAAAGAACGTTCTGCATTCCTATTTTCCCGCACGTATCTCAACCATTTTGCAAGACACCTTTGGGCTTTGGGTATGTCTCTCTTCAACAATAATCCAGTCTAAATACACTGTTGGCATGCACAAATTATTACATGATCCCCTTTCATAAGCTATCATATATTGCTAACACTAAAGACCTACACATACTACACTGAACCTACTAATTACCATGGTCCTTCACTGAGAGAGCCAACAGGTTCAAAATTAACGGACCAGATTCATCATCACCAAAACCCCACCACAGTTACAGCCGACCACTTCTAAGACCTACTAACTCAGATTTAAAGGACCAGACCAAGGTGGGATGCGAACCAGTGTATTAACGTGTATACGAGGAACCATGTTTGCATGAGTAGGGTGGAAAACCTGGTCGAACCGGTAAACCGGAGGAATTAAATCCTCCTCCTGAGCTTCATTAATCCTCCTAAATCCTCCACTCTCCAAGTTTAACAAGAACAACCTACGCTCCTCCGGCCACCACAGGATCATCTCACCCTCTACAAACCCAAGTGGCATCACCTCATTGGCAAACTTCGACAATGGATACACCAAAGGAGACTCAATCCACAACAACCCAACGCTTTTCTCTCTGGTCCAAATCGGTCTCTTCTTATTGGAGAAATCAGTGAGAGTCCACAGCTCCAAACTCTGTGTGATACCACCAGATACAATATGATTCGCAAAGCAAAGCCGACCGTCCATCTCCACCAACGAGTAGACCCCACTTTCACAATGAGGGTGTGGGGTCTTCTGGAACCACTCAGCATTAACGTCTAGAGAAAGTATGAACCCATCGAAGTAGTTAGGAGAAGCAGCTCTAGGCTGCTTTCGTCTCCATTGCTCATACCGTTGGCTGCTACAATGCGCTACGTAGTGAAGTGAATCATTCCCGAGAACAGGTGGATACCTACGCGGCCCATCACAGTAAGAATGTGGAGGACGGTTTCTGGCCGTCCTCCATTGGTCATCTTTCCCTATAGTAAACACTTCACACACTATGTGTCTCCGGTTCTCAAGCTCAAAAAAACGAGAGACCAAACACATCACCTTGTATTCTCCTGTTCCAGAGTGATAACCTAAGGCGCAGAGATGGTTTGTATCATCGAAGAACCCTAGCTCAATGGGTGGTAACTGTTTGATCTCACCTGTTGCAGGGTTCAGAATATAGTGTCTGAAGTAAGTTGAAGGGAAGGACTCTTCAAGGAGGAGAAGGCCGTGTAGAGAAGAAGCTACACGGATATAGTGGAAGCAAGTCAAAGGGTGACCTTTGAAGTAGGTTCTGGTTTCATTAGAGAGGTTGAAGAAGAAGAATGGGTCATCCTTGATTTTTCTTTTAGGGTCAAAGGTGACACCAGGAGCTTGGATGATGAGTTCAGGTTTGGGTTTAAGACGATGGGCTTTGATGAAGTTAGGGCTTCTGGTTAACCAGTTGATATACTTGGATACAAGACGAAGGTAACAGATGGACTTAACGTCCAAGCGAAGTAAGATGTCAAAGAGGACTTCATAAGGAAGGAAGGTGAGAGACCTGAGTCTACTTCTCATCATCATCATCTTTCTGGGTTTCTGGGTTTCTTCATGTTCACTTCTTATTTTAAAAGAAGAGAAGAAGAAGAGACATGGATATATCACTAGTGAAGATCACTGCAGAGTGCGTCACTCACTAAGAAGGGACAGAAGGTTCAGAGATGGAAAGTGATGGAAGAAGGTGAGGTGGAAGAGAGTGGGGTTTTATTGAAATCTTATGTTTGTTTATAACGGTCTACCGGTTAAAAGTGGGTGGGACTGAGAAGAGATTTGCCTTGTTGCATGAATTAGGATGGTTGAACCAATGAGAGATCGACAAGCAAAGTAAAAGTGACAGACATGAAACAGTTTTGATGGACAGCCTGAGGTACTCAGTAGTCACTACTAAATGATAAGTACTAGGATGCTTTGTTTTACCGAGGAGTACGTACAAGCTAGTAATGTTGTTGTTCTCTCAAACTCTCCATTCAACGGGAAAGTCAATTAATCAGACTTCGTAAATGAAGAATTAACAAACTGACTGCCTCAGAATTCTTACACGATTAGATAGTTTTTATCGTTTCTTAGGTGGAAACTGGTTAACTTGACAGTACCCAAAAAATAAAAAAAGCTGACCCTTCCTTACACTTGTGTGGGATGACGATAATGGAAAGAGGTTAAGTCCGAATGTATCATGGTTAGAGAGTCAGAGGTGCAAGTTTGGCTCTGTCTCGGCCCAGAGCCCAAATAAGTTTGGGGTTGAGATACACTAGCATTGAGTAGTTAGGATAGAAATTTTCAGGCCCTCAGTAAGGGCCTAGCGAGATTAGGGTTGGCGCCTCGGGCTAAGCCCACCCCAACCCAACCTAACCTGGCCCTATCTTCTTCTTCTTCTCCTCCTTGACCCAGTCCATCCATACCTGATCCTTGCATCTCCCTTTCCCCTCCTTATGGTCAGTTTTCGCCTAGCCCGACCCTAGGGGTGGGTTGAGAAGGGGTTTTCCTACTAGGCTGTGTGGCCCTTGCACCAACGCGAGGCTAATGGCAACTCCAGCACAAGCATCCAAGAGGATGGGCACGTAGGGTGATTATTTCACTGCCCCATGTAAGAGGGTGCAAGGCGATATAGCCAAACAAATTTTTTTTTTTCCTTATTTTATTCTCTATTCTCTATTTATTTTTTATTTTTTTCCTTATAATATTATAGTACAGTTTCCTACCAATGAAGGATGGATGTCCTAAGTTCGACTCCCACTAGGCACATCTTGGGCCACTCACACGGAGTGTTTAGTGCTCTTCACTGCTTTCAATGAAAGTTGAATGGTGCTCATTCAGCCCCGGTATGACCCGATCCATACGATTGTGGGGTCAGTATGGACCCGTGGGAATAGTCAGGCCAAAGGCCTGGATACCCGTCGTTAGCAAAAAAAAAAAATGATCAAATCATTCAGTAAATAGTTTTAACAAGGAGAGGAGTGTAGGGAATATACAAAAATATGCACACTAACGTCGTGACAATCTTTTTCCCTGCTTTGAATTTTATAGTTTTTAAGAACTCATTCTTATGATATAGGTCATGAGAGGGAGTTTCAAACACTTAAATGACCTAATTTTCCATAGACAAACTACTCTGTCAGCACACGAGAAATTTGGGGCTTAATGCAATGTAAACCTTGTAAGCATTCGTGACAATCTTTTTCCCTGCTTTGAATTTTATAGCCCATTGAGTTGTTATTAGCTACAGGAACTTTGATTTGGTTCAAAGTTGACCCTAAATTAGGGCCCAACAGCTACAAGAGAGATCGATACCGATGCTAATAATTTAAATCCTTGGGCCAAGGGCTGAAAGGGCTATATATTTAGGGTCATATGGGGTATTTCTGTAATTTTACCCACATAGAGTTTCGGTCCGATTACTCCCCTACAGCTAACCATCTCACACTGTCCATGGGGGTGTCATCCCTAGCCCAGACCACCACACCTCCATGGACATTGTGAGATGGGGTGGGGTGGTTACTTACTGGGCTGAAAGGGCTATATATTTAGGGTCATATGGGGTATTTCTGTAATTTTACCCACATAGGGTTTCGCTTGTCCGGATCCTCTCCCCTAGCAGCTAACCATCTCACTCACCATGAATATCGACAATCTTGCTGAACCATTGATGTAAATCCGTCTAATTCAAGTAATGCAGATTGCTTGTTTGGATTTCCATACTTTCCTGCATCGTTTATGGTTTTCATTTTCTACAATGAGTAATAAAAGCCTCTGTAACTTGCATTGATTATCAAGTTGGCTTCATGACCCTTGATGGAGCACAGTTGGTGACATTGATAGTTAAGCAAATTCCATCTCATCTCATCTAGCTTGTCTGCCATCTTTCTTTTCATCTTTAATCCAAAGTTTCAAACCCATCCATTAGAAGCAAACCTCAGTGTATCAGATTCCGATTTAACATCTAATCTGTCCCCTATTTTATCCCATTAAGAGGATCCCAGTTCCAATTTGCAGGGACTGATCTCTTCAATCTTATTAACTAATCTCATCTCAAGTTGGCTGCCATCTTTCTTTATCGAGGAAGGAGTACATGGTACTACGTAAATTTTAGTACGCCATGATAAGCCTTATGGTTACACTATCCAGCTTTGATGGATGACATAAGAAAATAAAACACAGAGAGCACAAACCTAACTCTCTCTCTCTCTCTCTCTCTCTCTCTCTCCTGTTAATGTGACTCTCATCATAATAATGTAACTGTTGAAAATAAAGGTTCCACTGAGTTGATTGTTGGTGAACCCTTCTTCAAGATCCTTTGTGCACAAACCTAACTCTCTTCAAAACCCATGGGGCAAGGACTCGCAAGCCATATCTCATCATAATATGTAACTGTTGAAATAAAGGTTGGAGCATGGTTTCAATTGGATTGACTGTACCAGCAGTATTGTATTGGGATCGGCTGAATGCTTGATCGATTCAGATCGGTTATCTGTATCGATTTAGGGGTAAAGTAGTAAAAAATTTGTATGTTTTTTAATGAAAACTAAGGGTAAAATTGAAGGTTGGAGCATGGTTTCAATTGGATTGATATATCGATACCGATAACTTAATCCATGGGTTGGAGTGGAACCACAAAAATCGAATTGTTTTTCCCATAAAAAAGAACAGCGATGATTCATGGACGATGGAAGGTGAAGATTGTGGTGAGAAAGAGATGCACAATGCTTACAAGAATGGGGTAGGTTTGTAGAAACGCAATCCTAAAAGCGATGCAGAAGGTAATGAAAAATAAGAATAAAACAATGCATACAGGTTTACGAGGTTTGCCAAAATTGCCTATATCCTCGGTGAGATGAGATTCTGTTTCACTATCAATGGAGAACTATAACGTTCATCCTCACACCTCTCAGTATTGCTTGCAATACAGAGAAAGAAAACTTTGTTACAAATATATAGCAAAAAACCCTAATCCAGAAAGTACAAAATTACCAAAAAATTCGATAAGGAGAGCCTCCTACCTCCTTGCAAACCCCACGACCTTTTTACCGACAAGTGGGACTGCCGTTCTGTTTTGTCAGGTTGCCTGCACCAATACTCCTTGCATTAAACTACGACAGAATACAAGACATCGTATACCAACACTCTAATACCAGGGATGAGTTGGAACAAGTTCTTTTAGTGATCAGGAGAGGTATTTCAAGGTCCTACAATGGCAAATCAAAGTCCTTCAAGAACGTGACTCTAAATATCTATCTCAAAAAATCGATCTGATGAGAAGAGGAGTACATGGATATATGAGGAAAAATGATTTTTCCAGTCAAAATCAATGTCGAAGTAACACCGACAGAGATGCTCCTTCTTCCAACATTAGAGACCTAATGAAGCCAGAGAAACACCATAACCTGAAACACAAGAAGCTACTGGCATTGCGCCAGACAAATCAAACAAGTCAATTGTGAATTCATAAGGATTCAGTTAACATCACGAGCTCGTGAATTTCTTGATGAATGATCGAGATACTTTTTAAACGGTGAAATCCTATGTGACGAGGTAATTCTTCTACCCATGTAAGGAGCTGATTTAAAAAATTAAAAAATAAAAAATAAAAATAAAAATAAAAATTCTTTTCTTATTTTTGGTGGGGTAGGACAGCTGATCCGGACTTAGGAACCCATCCATCATCATCTTCACCCTTGGTGAACAGTGTAGGGTTCCAACTTCCATGGGGGATTTTAAAACATGGGAATTATGTCTAGGGTTGGTCTACGATTGGTTAGAGCTTCTAAGGTCATGTCGGTTGGAAACGAAGAGCAAACGTGTTGATTTTGTATTGGTGGAACAAACGACGAAGAAAATTCAAAATTTTACATAGGAGGTTACTGTTTAGCAAAAAAAAAAACACAGGAGGTTACTTTCCTTCAGTGGTCATATCGTCCGGTACGATGAAGTATACTGTAAGAGATTACGTGTCGGCTTATAGTTGGTAGAACAACAAACAAAGGTTACATCAGCTTCTCATACCATCTTTGTCAGCTTTTTCTCAAAAAGAAATGAGATGTTCCTACGTGTTGTCTTTTGAATGGTGACGATAAAAGAGTGCAACAGCTAACCCAACCGGGTCAGATCAATTAAGTTGGGCGAAAATTCTATGCAAATGGGTGGTGATTTGGATATCCTCATGTGTGATCCAGGGATTTAGGCTGTGTTTGGTGGCCTAGAGAAGAAAAGAAAGGACAAGAAAACCGTACAAATTTTGTGCGGTTTTCTTGGGTTCAGACTTTTTTCGGTGTTTGTCATTCACCCAACTGAAAGAAGATTCTGTGTTTAAATTTTGAATTTCACTTCAATATTAACAATTTTTTCTACCACCATCACAAAATAAATCTCGTTTTCCTGTCAAGATAATTTCACTATTATGCTAGAAAAAATGCAGATATAGTAGAGTTTCAAGGTTGTTGAAGACAGATTACATGGCCCTTTTTTGAAGGCGAAGTCAGTAAGGTCCCATGGTCGGATTACTACTTGGAATGAGGAAAGATGATGGAGACTAAGGATGAGAATGAAGAAATCAGGGGAGAACAAGATATGCAACAACAGAGACAGTGGCAAGAGAGAGAGCGTAGGGGAGTGAGAAATAGAACATGCCTTATAAGGTCCATGTTACCATATCTCAAACATGCAGTTGCTTCCTAAAATTCTTCTTCTTCTTCTTTCTCTCTATCTCTGCTTGAGCTTGGTGCTTGTAGAAGCTATTTCAATTGAGATCGGTTTGATAAGAAGAAGAAGATATAGTGTTAAAAGTTCTCTGCATTCCCCAAGAATAACAATCCCAGTATTCCTCAATGATGACATGGATCTATTGCCTAGTGTCATGGGCAAAAGGCAAAAGCTCAAAGGTCCCTATCTCAATAACCAACCCTTTGAATGAAAGTTACCCTTTGCCTCATCATGCTCACTCACAGAGGAGCAGGAGGAGCTAACGTTGCCCCAACCATTGCCAAGATCCACCCACCTTGCCACCTTCCTCCCCTTTCTTGCAATATGCTGAGTTGGGTGTTGGAAGTCTAAGAATTTTGAGGAACAAACTATGAATGCAATTGTGTAGGGATTCCAAGAAGGATCAATGACTATAATTTTGAATGAATCTGTTGAATTTCTTACCTCAAATAACGGTTGCTATTTAGCCCTTGTAGAGGGAGATTTTATTTTGTCCCATACTCCTATTCAATCACGTCTCATTTTCCTTTTTACTCTTCTTTATTTTTTTTTATTTTCTTTTCTATCCTTAATAAACAACATAATTTTATCTTTTTTCTTTTCATTTCTTTTCCTTTCTTTTCTTTTCTTTTCTTTTCTTCTCTTCTCTTTTCTAGATTCTTTTTTCTTTTCTTTTCCTTTCTTGGTTACCAAACACAGCCTTAGTTTTCGGGTATTAGAAACCGATCCGGACCAATCTCTATCGGCCTAGATTGGTTTTACTACTTTTCATTAAAAAAAAAAGATTTTGAGCCTCTAGAATGAAGTTCAACGATTCCCAACAATTTTTCTTTCTGCTGTCTTTGTTTATCAGGAAATGTATAGAAAAGAAGAGAAAAAATGTATTTAGAAGAGAAATGAAAAGAAGAAATATACAAAGAGATGGTAAAAGTTTCCTTCACTCACACCCGAAGTTTAACCTACAAATATATAATCATTATTAACTTTATATGTTGGAAGTTCGAAATTCTCTTTTTGCATTCTTATATCCTCATCGAAGTGCATTGATAGCCTAATGATCAGCTTCAAATATAATTGGATTTTTTATCTGCATTTATAATAACTTTTTGTGAAAAAGAATCTGAATCTAGCGTATGAAACACCCATAATGTGCAAGGTGTAAAAATACCGCGTTACTCCCCTTTGACTTGCATTAAATATTCTCTTGTGCACCCTTCCATTGGCCTGCTAGTCTAGTGTTTTCTATGCCAAACCTTGCATTTATAGTAACAATTTTATTTTTATTTATTTATTTATGTATTTTTCTTCAGTAGATGTTCGATTGCCATAAGAAAAAAAAAGTGTAAAGATTATATCATGTTTAGTTGTCATAGAAAAGATAAGAAATGTAGGATCTCTCTCTGTCCCATATGACAACCAAACACCCCGTGGTGTTGGATTAATTCCAACCTTGGTCATGGAGCTATTCTTCATGGGTAGAGGAAGATAGTGGAACATTGTGGTTAGCAAGAAGGGAGAGAGAGAGAGAGAGAGAGAGAGTGAGAGAGAGAGAGAGAGGGGTTTGTTGCCTCTAGCAAAATGATATCTCTTCATAGGGGAGGCTTGAAGCATTTGATGTTGCTCCTCATTGATAAACTTATCTAAAAATGTCTAATTGGATGGTATACTCTTGCCCTAAATACAAAGAAGTAGGACACAACTTCCTTTTGAATGGGAATGGGAATCGGAATCGAAATCGGCAGGGCCAATTCCTGTTTTTAAAAACCCCTGCCCCCTGCTCCCGACCCGACTCACCCCACCCATCGGCTTGTCCCTGCCTCGCCTTTCTATGCCAGCCGCCCTCACTCCCCCATTCCTGCTGCCCCTACCTCGTTGGAATGAACATCAGTTTGGCCTTCATGTCTAATCGATCGGCATATAAGCCTTGAAACGTATCTGGAGATCGAGGGAAGCAACAGTTGGTTTCTTGATCAATCCACCGAGAAGAACAGAGGGTTTTGTGAGCAAGGAAAGCAAAAACTAGATTCAAGGTATGACGTTTCAATGAAAACTGCCCTTCTTTTTCTTCATTCAATGCTTATGGACATTAGACATTGTAATTCGTATAAGAATTATAATTCCATGCTCCACCGCCTCCATTACACGATCGAAGCCTGTTTTTCAAGCAATCGGCTTCTTTATTGACTAAAGAATGTTAACCAAACAGGTGTCCGAAGCGCAGAGCAAAGCAGAGGAAGACTGAGATGATGAGTGGGAGACTGAGAAATGTGGCGGCGCAATGGAAGAGCATGGCAAAGGAAGCAGTAGATCGAACGCTGGTAGTAGCTAAGTTTCTTTGCTTCCTTCACGTCACCAACACCTACGTCTGCACCCCTTGCCTCGTACGCTTCTTCTTCTTCTTCACTTCTTGAAGCTTCTATTCATGATTCCTTATGGGTAATCTAGATTGCTGGGTGGTGGTGGTGGTGGTGGTGGTGATGCAGGTGCACGGCCCTAGTATGCTTCCCACCTTGAACATCACGGGCGATGTGATTTTGGTGGAACGAATATCGACACGTTTAGAAAAGGTAGCTCCTGGAGACATTGTCCTCGTCCGCTCGCCCGAAACCCCTAGAAAACTTGTTACAAAGCGGGTCTTGGGAATGGAAGGCGACCGTGTCACCTTCGTCGTCGACCCCAACATCAGCGATAGATACGAAAGCGTCATTGTTAGTGTGATTCTGACTCTCCTGCGTCCATTGTTTAGCTCTTAATTTCGTCTTTTTTTCATTTGATGACCTTCTATGTATTGTTTATACACCATTTTCCAGGTTAGGTTTTCCCATAAGTGTGAATTATTCTTCAATAGATTATTGGGTTTTTTTTTTTTTTTTTTTTGATAAACGATTATTCTTGTGTCCTAAGGTTTGGATGGCAGTTTTACATTTTTGGATGATGTTTTGTTAATTATTTTTATGCACCAAAACCTCCTCCTAGATTGTTTCTTTGTTTCTCTTGCTTCTGAATTTTGTTAGGCCTTTCTGGTTTTTAGTTTTATCATTTTGTCAACAGTTGCTGTCTTTACGGGTTTGTTGTTTTGGGCCTTCAATTTATTGGACTACCAGTCCCCATGCATGGTATTTGATTCTGGAATGACTTTTGATTGTGGTTGTGGAGGTGCCTAAGGGGCACGTTTGGATTCAGGGGGATAACATATATGCCTCGCATGATTCACGGCAATTTGGGCCTGTTCCTTACGGTCTGCTCCTAGGCAAAGCTTTTTACAGGGTGAGTTATGCTAATTTCTTAACTTGTCTATTTTCAATTCAGAGAACCCCCCCAACCCTCCACCTCAATGCTGATCACAGATTTATTTTTTTTCTTTCTCCATGGAAATAGTTAAGGCTCTCTATTCTTAATTTTTGTGGATGTAAATTTAAGATTGTGCCACTGAATTACTTCCGAGCACAACTTGAGATCATCATCATGTAATAGGAATTCCTTATCATTCTTTGGATTATTAATCCTCGCAGCACCAATGCATGGGTGAATCACAATTATAAAATTGAGTTATAGGTATGACAGTTGTTGATTCTACACAATGTTCTTCATTCTAGATTATTTTTAAGATATTCGCTATATTTGAAGATCTTTGCTGAGGATGTTGGTCCAGAGTACATGGGTAATGAGTGAATTAGCACTCCATGTTAAGTGTTTACTTAAATTGCTTTTAGCTTCATCACAAGGCTATACTCGACGTGTCTATTTATACATGATAATCAACACATGGCAGCACTGAAACAGGAAAACAGAGGCAAGTGATCAACAGATTAAATATAAAGTATTAGTTTCTATCAAAACAATAAAACACAATCAGCGCCACATTATTGATCAATCCAGAACTTATATTTGTTGAAAAAGGTTTGGAGTTTGATACTTCTTGGCTATATGATGCTACAAATTCTAATTTCTCTTGTTCTAGTATCTATTTGCCATTGGCTACTTAGTTTTTAAGTTAGCTTATTCTTTTCTCATTAATAAAGTCTGCTACTTACCTCTGTGTGTGTGTGTGTGTATAGTTAAGTTTATGTATCAAAAGCTTATTGTATACTTCCTTTTACTGTCTTTAGATATGGCCACCTGACGGTTTTGGATCACTGGGACGAGGAGAGTAGCAGTTATTATACATTGAAGGTATGTTTTAATGGCTTTCTTGCATTTTTTTTTTTTTAAATTGATTTAGGAGTCCCCAAACTCTGAATCAAGGTTTCTTTTTCTTCCAAAAAAGAAAAGATTTTTTTTTTGGAATGTAGAGTTTAGAGCATTTGACTTGCTTATGATGATTAGTTTTTGGTGTCTATAGAAGTTGCTCATGATTTATAACATGAATATTTTAGATATTCTCTGTTATTGTTGATGAACCTAATTATATGTTTTTTCACATAAGCATTAGGTTCAGAACTTGAATTATGGCCAATTATTAATCATGCAGTTCGGAGGTTTTTTGAAATATAAAACAGATTTAGTACTGCAGAACTTGTGGTGAGAGTGAAATTTAAGTTGAAACATTTGCAACATAGTTCTAAAACTCACCGAAATCTCGCTAATTTCGAGTGAGCCGAGACAAAACAGTGGGTGAAACTCAGAAACAACACCTTTTCAATCGAAATTTCGGTGTTCCGCCGAAATTTTGCCTTCAAATCATATTGTATTGGCAAAGCAATACATTCACTTTACTTAAATACTTTATTTCACAACTTTTGCTTGCGGGAAGGAGAAAACTCACCATTTTCTTGGATTTTGGCCACCCTCACAACGTCAAACTGCTGGAATACGCTGTTGGGGCTCACCACATCACTCCAAAGAGATCGGTTGCTGCATATTGGTGAAGATTTGGCCTTATTCAATAGTTTCTAGTAATGAACTTACCGTAAAAATTACCTAAAAGGGTAAAACGCATAGAAAGCATCACCATTTTCTTGGTACAACATGATGCTTATTATGTTGTACCAGATTTGTTTTGTTGTATTAGGCCAATATTTTTTTCCAAAAAAAAAATTACAGAAAGTTATTTTTAATTAGGAGAAAATTATAAGGGTTCGGTAAAAAATGATAAGTAGCTACATAATTGTTTTAGTGCTCTCAGTTTATGTGCCTTAGTTAATAATCACTTGTTTTCTTCATGCAACAATACAGTGGTGATTTAATGGTTGCACAAGGAGAATATGACGACAGTGGAGACATAACATGAAGGCTTGGGTACCAATTAGAGGCGATAAGAGAAAAACACAGTGTAATTACCGTGGTAAGAAGATCATGGGGGTGGAACCACAAGATAGAAACAACATTTGGCTAGGAATGCTAAAGATGTGACCACATATGTCTTATGATTCCTATGGAGATTTCTAGGGCGATAGCTGCACACATGAGGGGAGGGCATCGGAGGAAGGAAGAAATGGAGAAGGTGAGGGTGGACTTTAAGGAGGCGGTTCTAGCGACCTAGCCAGACAGGGGGATGATGATGACAGTGATGATGATGATGATGACCTTCTGTTTATACCTGATGACATGCAGACAAAGGCCATGGCTAGGGATTTTCAGTGGGCTCAGGCGAGAAGTAGAGCCACTTTTCATGAGGAGGATAAACACGGAGCCTCTAGGGGAGGAGTTGGTCCGTCTAGAGTAGGTGGTAATGGTAGTGTATCTGTGCAACCAAAGTCACAGGAGAGGAGGTAGGATGAGTTGCCCCTCCAAAGATCAGAGTACGAGGGCAGCTCCACCTCCAATACCACCACAAAAGGACCCTGTACTACAGTAGGATCCTGGCATTTATAGGAAAAAAGAAAGGCCACAAAAAGTACAAACTGAAGCAGATGTGGAGTGATGTGAAGGGGAAAATTGGGGAGGTTGTGTCTAAGTGGTTTATCACCCAACATCCCAACAAGTTCCACCACAAGGCCCTATTATCGAATGATGCTAGATGCGGTGGTTGAGGTTGGTGTAGGGATCAAGGAGCGCACCGCATATGATGTGATGAATGTGTATTTGCCCTAGTAGAAACAATAGCTTCAGGAGTATATAGATGGCCTACAGGGGATGTGGGAGAGCTATGAGCTGACGATCATGTGTAATGGTTGGATTGGCCCATGAGAAAGTCTGTCATCAAATTTATGGTTTTTGGTGACGAGAGGACAGTGTTCCTCTAAATCTGTGGATGCATCCAAGGAGTAAAAGGATGCAAATTGCATTTATAGGTTGCTGAAGGATGTGGTTCAGAAGTTGGGAGTAGAGAACATTGTCTAGGTTGTGAAGGACAGCCGAAGCAACTTCAAGAAGGCTAGTGGGAAGTTGATGCATAATAGCAAGTACCAGCTCTTCTGGACCCATGTGCAGCCCATTGCATTGACCTCATTCTGAAGGACATGGGGAAGATAAAATCGGTGTGTGTGTGGTTGAGAGAACGAGATAGATGAGCACCTTAAAAACCATGGGTTTGCACTAAACCTTCTAAGAGAGAAGTGTGGTGGGACTTGGTTAGGCTTGACCTTACTAGATTCACCACAAACTACATTGCGCTGAACAACTTTGAGACAAAGAAAGCCGGGCTCAGATCTATGTTTCCTTTTGAGGTGTGGTTTGGGTGGAGGGAGTTGAGTTCTCTTGGTTAGGGTAGCACAGTCTACCATTTCATCTGAGGAAGTTTGGCACCACCTGAATAAAATGGTGAAAGTTTTGAACCCAGTCAAGGTCCTGGGGTTGGTATACTCTGCTTTCAAGCTTACCATGCCACACTTGTACGATGTTGTGGACATGATGAAGGATCACGTGTACAATGCAATGTCACATGGCAGTATGAACTTCCTCAAGGTTATCATGGTTTGGGAGCTTCAACTGATGCATACACTACATAAGGCTAGTTAGTATTTCTGCTTTCAAGCTTACCATGCCACATTGTACGATGTTGTGGAATATGTTACTATATATTGACAATATCTATATGTCAATTTTTAGCATACTATCTAAATTCCAAGTATCAACATAGCCATAAACTTAGGTTGGATCCGGAACTTATAGAAGCAATGAAGCAAGTGGTCGCTAAGTTAGAGCCAAGTGATGTAATACAATCTATTAACAACAATGAGGTGAGTTTTGTAGTTCATTAGGAATATAATAAGTAATTACTCCAACTGGTATTGGTTGCTAAGGTGAACAGTTTTCCAAATGGCCAATAGATTAAAAGTTTTTAGGATGCCTTCTGGAGTTTTGGAGCCCTTGTTGCAATGGCTGACCTGGCGTACTGATGCTGGAACGTAATTCAATACCTTATTCTCATTACTTACATCTGTATTAAGACTTGTGATACGCAAAAAACATGTCTTATTGCTGTAATGTAGCTGAATGGCGGGTGATGTATGGGGGTGACAGAATTGAGGGCCAATAGATTAAAGTGCTTCCTAGAAATGTTTCACCTCTGATTTTGAGTGAAACTGGAGTACGTTTTTCGCTCAACGACTCCAAGAGGCGTAGCCTATTGGGTTCCCAATGCAAACTTGGTGGATGTACACCACAATATGAAGCTAAAGATGCAGCACATACACATGGGTATGGAGAAAGACAAGGACCAAATCGTGCTCGTTGACATTTTCGAGATGGAGCCAGAGGAGGATGATCCCTTGGTGGAGTGGGTGAGGGATAGAGGGGAGTCGATGATGGATCAGGTTGGGGGTACGCCTGACCCCCTAGATAGGTAGTCAGATAGGTGTTGATGTGGACGACTATATGTTTTTCAGAGGGGTTCATGCACTCACAAACACTTCAACCATTCGAGCATGCACCAGGCATCGATGATGAGGACCATGTCTGGTCCCATTACGGTGGTCACAGTCCCCTAGTTAGTTAAAATGGGAACGGAAAATAAGCAGTGTTTGGTATGGACGTGTTTTAAACAGATCAAAACGTGAATGGAACGATAAAAAATATGGTCAAATACGTCAAAAAACAGGAAAAGAAAGAAAACAGACTGTACGTGTTTTGAACGTTTAAATTTAAACAATACGTACTAAAAAACAGGTAGTATACACGCATGAATTGATATACAATCACCTAGATACACCAAACACTCTCATGAGAAACGACAATAAGTAAGTGCTTACATAAAATTGCCCTTTTAATTCTTAGATTGGAACATATTATATAATTGCCACGAGGATTCTGATGCAAGAGTTGGGATGAGGCCTCCATGTAAGCTCGATAGAATTGGCTTGTAATGACTAACAAATTTTTTTCTTTTCCTTTTTCTTTTTCTTTTTCTTTTTCTTTTTTCTTTCTTCTCTTTTTTTTTTGTAAAAATAACCAACAATCTGTTTGTCGGCCACAATATAGAGAGGATTATGGATTATAAAGAGAGAGAGAGAGAGAGAGAGAGAGAGAGAGAGAGAGAGAGAGAGAGCGGTGTAGTTTCTAATCCCATATCGATGGGATTTGCAAAGAAGGGAGCACTAGTGGGATTTAAAGGGAGATAGAATTGGCTTGTAATGACTAACACGGCTCCAAAACGAGAGTTGCCTACTATATGTGGGTGGCTAAGGTGTCGTTTCAACTTTTTGTAAAAATAACCAACAATCTGTTTGTCGTCCAAGAAGTGTAACAACTCAAAATTGATTCCTTTTTTTTAAGTTAAAAAAAAAAAAAGGTCGAAAGCGTTTATACGCATTTCAAATGGAATGGCATGGCGAATCCCATTTTTTACCGACTCTTTGGCAATAAGACGGGAATTCGCGTTTAAAACGGTATAATACTGTATGGCCATATTGAACGTGTTTTAGACGCAAATTAACTAACAGAGGGTCGCACTCACACACCGTTACCATTTACTAATCGTAATGATTGCGGCAACAATGATAATGGTGGTGATGGTGATGGTGATGGGGGTGTGGTGATAGATTTCTAAGGCCTCGAGAGGAGTATGACCACACAGACGAAGCATGGGAGCTGGGGCCGAAGCCAAAGCCTTTTCAATTCACTAAGGAGACCCATTTTCATCACGCTATACATATATGGAGCACGGTGCACGTCCATCGTCCTCATGTGTAGGTTACACAAGAGGGCCTCATCACTAGTTTCGACCAGATGAGCAGGCTAATTGTATGGACATCAATAGCATGTTATAGCATTGTTGGAGGATTGAGTAAAAGGGATAGAAGATCGAGTGTGCACGCCTTCCTTTGCCACAAAAAGTAGCTGGTTGAAGTTCAGTGCATATAGTGGCTTCTATGGTCATTTTTCACTGGCATGGGGGAACATACATCTTCATTGTTCCTAGTGCTTCTGCACATGACACCCACCAGCAAGGATAGATTGGATCGTCCCTTGTGGATCACTTCTTTTACCCAAACCACCCGTTGTTAATGTTGGCAATTTCATCAAGTCATGGTGGCTCAGTGGCTGGTTCTTCCCACTCACACTATGGTGACCTATTGTTCACTATTGTTTCACCTAAAGGTCGAAGTGTTAGGGAAGGGCAACGTCAATGTATACATCAACATTCCCCCGCATGTGCAAGCCAAGATCCTATGGTCCTTGCACATGGAGCTCATGCGGCATTTCCTTCACATGACACTGAGGGAGAAGAAATATCAAGAAAACTCTTCAGCTGCGCTTCCCAAGAGTCGATCACTTGACCTCCATGCTCTGATACCATGTTCACTACCGTTTCACCTTAAAGCTCGAACTATTAGGTAAGGGCAACGTCAATTTATACATCGACACCTATACCCTATGATAGGTTACCACCAATCTATAGATGAAGCAATTTATAGGACAGTTGTTGAGGACTGCGACCGCTTCTTCCAGTACTCTCATACACTTGGAGGAAAATGCACATCGACTCAATCGGTCCATGAGTGGGCTCAATCCTCCATGGCATAGTTTGTGGTATTAGCCATTAGGATGGCTTGAGGAGGTCCACTTGGTAGTTTGCACTCATGTATTTGTAGTCAATATTGTATTATTGGGACTTGGGTGTCTATCAGTCAATGATACATGTACTTTGTATTATTTCATAAATAATTAATCAATATAATGTTTCTTCATTCATGGTGCATAATTTACCTTTTTTTTTTTCTGCCTTTTCTATCTTCTAGTACTAAAACAATGTGCAAAGTAGGCAATATTACCCAAGATATACAATAGTGTTTGGCGTATATTGCTAATCAAGGGCGCAAATCCAAACCACCACTTTGTGTGACTTTTCTTGCAGTATGAAGATTTACATATGTTTATATTGGCTAAAATAAGGTTCCATAGAAGTATTTGAGCCTAATATGGTCTTTTGCCAACTCCCCCCAAATGGCCAGATGAAACAGTTTGACAAAAAATGCACTGTTTCGGGAAAATTTTACCCATTTCGGTCTGACCGAAACGATACCGAGATGCAAGTTTTAGAACACCTTGATGTGCGCAATGGGGTTGCGTCAACTCTAGAAATAACACCCCATGGGTAGACGGGAAGGAGATTTCATAAGGTAGCCTGTGCCCTGCTGTTATTTCATCTGAATGACTTGAAAGCTGGCAAACCAACTTTCCAATGGTTCTATGTCCTTTCATAACACCACACTGGGGGTAATCCCAACCCATGGATTTAAACCCACTTCCTTCAAATCTGGGTCCTTAAAACTTACAATAAGAGGGAAAGCTTGTGGTCACATGTGAATTCTTTCAAGCCAAGGGGCAGCCTGATTCGTTCAGTAGATCCAGTCGGCTTACCCATGGCCCAAAGACACCACCAGCGAGTCCAATTGGGAAATTACCACAAATTTAAGTGAAAAAGAGAATTAGTTATAGTTATCCATAACTTATTAAAGCCCTCCTGTATTTATGATTTTCTCACTTTTTTCAATATAAACATCTGCTGCTGCTGCTGCTGCTGCTGCTGCTGCATCTACACTATGAAGTTGAATTGAAATGTGTCTTGCTAGATTACATTTTAATTGGGTCAAAGAAACATAGGCCCTGCTTAAACCATAGTCAACTAGAACCTGGTATACAAATATTAAAAAAGGGTACAAGGAAACTGGCACGTTAGCAGGTAAGGTCAAGCATGTCCACCCTAGGTGGGGATGGGGGTTGGGGTAACTGGGATAATGAGTTGTACCACAAGAAAATGGTTGATTTTTTTAATGTCCTGGTATCATATTGCTAACCACAAAGACAATGGAAGTAGTAAGGTTAGAATCCTCATACTTCATTTAATAGAAGGGGCTCCAAAGTCAATTTTCCCATCATACTCCTTCATGACCTTGAGGGATGTGGTACCATTGCTTTAAGGTTGTTCTTCTCATCTTGAATAATTCCCTTAGATAATTTAATATGAAAAAGGATATTACATAAACTATTAATTGAACTTTATTCAACTTGGCTGGCTTGGAGATTTTGAATGCAGTTAACAATCTGCCATCTTTGTGTGGCTGTTAAAGTACCTTACTACCTCGATTTTCTTCTACGTTAACAAGCTATAGTTAGGGCTATCCCTTCACTTACCCTTCACATAATTTACGCTGTCTTCCTTAATTTCTCCTCTAAAATTTTTATCAGTTCTTTTATCATAATTTATTATATTTTTAAAGATTTAATTATCTTGAAGCCCATAGTTACATTCCTACCCCCTAAGAAATTTTAGAATCACAACATTTCTGCTTGCAATCCAGGACCAAATATGCCAGACTGCATTTGGATGAAACAGAAGTTTAATCTGCAGGAAGGTGTCTTCTTTTGTTGATTTTCAAACCCCAGTGGGGAGAAGAAAGAAGAGGAAGCTTGCTCAGTGTACAGGACCAATGCCTGCAAAGAAATCTTTGGGAATTCTCTTTGTTTATCACTTTGTTAGTTCCTCTGCTGAAATAGTCAATACTCCAGTAGTTGCAGATTTACCATGGTTCAACTTCACATACAATTCAATTCTTAAAATTTAGACTCCCACAATAACCCGGATGGTTATTCTTTGCTTTGATGTTGTAACTAAAATTTTGCAATCTTTGAAGATTCTTCTCTCCTATTTTGTATTTTGTTGCTCAAAATTTTTGCACTTTGGAGAGGACGTGTTTAAACCATACTCACATGAATACATTGCTTTGTTGAATATGAGTTGAAAGGTTACTTGGTGAAGTTGGTTTTCCTGTTTCTGATTGCATGCTTATTTGGGCCAAATAGAGGTCATGGAAGTTGTTTATCAGGTTGGCATAACACAGCTTTCATTTGGTTTGGCTCGCCGCTGACTCTTAGAGATCTAAACAAATGCTAATGGCATGCATGAGTTTTACTTAGCTTGGTGCACAAGCCTATCAGAGAATCCTGCCAATGCAGATACTATCTATTGAACTCACTGTTGAAATTATGGAAATAGAGCAAGCAAAAGGCCTGCACCGCCTGATTAAATGTTTGTAGGTGGAGTGAAGAGTCGGTTGTTGTGGGATAAGAGCATGCAAGCCTGGTAGGATTAAGTGTAGAAGACAAATAAAGGGATGGACTTCGCTGTTTGCTTTCTGGATTATCAATTGGCGCTCATATTTCCACATCGTTCACTATTCAGTTTTCAAGCTTCAGCCAGATCATATTGAGCAGAGCAACTTACCTGTAACAGACGGTGGATTCCACGCATTGTCAGGTGATGACGCTGCCATCTCTTGCACAGGAACGTGAGGAAATTCAACTGTTGGTGTAGGTTAGCTGCTGTGGCTAGTCTACACTACTTTTTTTGGTTTTTTTTTTTTTTTTTTAGTAGAAAGGAAGAAACACTAATCAAAAATAGAAACGAAGGTACATTATCATTTACATCAGCTCTAGTTTTACTACTCCAAGCATGAATCGCAAGCCTATCGCCTGCTCTCAGGGGCATGGACAAGTACTCTGTTCCAACCTCCTAACCAACTCCTCAGTCCGTCCAAATTTCTGCGTATGCAGCTCCCATTGATCCTGCTTGTTGCAACCCTTGGAGCAATCCCCTTGCTTCGTCTTCCTGAGCACTCCTTGTATATCCAAAATCAATGCTAACAACAATAATTTTTTTTTATAGAAAATGATTACAGATGCCCAGCCTGCTTTATTAATACCCATGATAAAACTTTCATAATTGACAATAGTAACAGATACAAGTTGAGTGAGCTCGATCAAGGTAATCATTCATGGACAAAGGCGAAAGTGGGCTACCCGGATGCTCTCTTGTGTGCGTCGGATGACTGGTAGCGCCTGGGCATGCATCCCTAGTGCTTTCCAGCTGTTAGATGTGCTCTGGAGAGAATTTCATTCAGAATCTGGGGGCTGCGTTCAGTATGCATCCTAGGTTGATGATGCGTTCCTAGGAATTACAGCAAACACACTCTTAGTATTCCACCCATAAATTACATATTTAACTTATCTAGGCAACCTCTGCCAAAGCCTTTTTATCTCTGCTAGTTGGTAGGTATGAAATCAGAAACCACAATTGAATCCTCAACCTCAACTGAAACTATATTGTCATCTCATCTTCTCAACTTGAAGAGTTTGAGAATCCAGTACAACTCACCCCCTAAAGATCTCGACTCTAAATTATGGTTAAAAGAGAATGAACTATGAAACTATATTTTGAAAGCGTTTAAAATCGCATACTAGTCTTTTGAAATTAATGTTATCTTTGGTATGATTTTTTGGAATGCATTATTGACTTAGAATGCATTCCAAGAATGTATACCAACCGCAGCATGAGTAGGAATTTTGATCAACAGATATAAGAAAAGGTAGGATGTTTTGATAAAAAAAATCCATAGGTTAATATTATTTATCACTCTACAAGGATTCAATGGCAGTGAGAGAATGCAATGATTTCTAGCATTCCTCAAGAAGTAGCATGTAATTGAGAAAGACTGAAATGAAGAAATTCTTTTATCATAGATCGGTGATTGAGGTAGGCACTAGCAGATTATACAAAAGGTTACGTAGAGAAGGTGCTTGGAGGTCCTCTGATCTCAATCCTAATACACCTTGCTGTCCAGATTCTTTGCGTACGTGTAAGATTAAAAAAAAAAAGAAATGCAATCCGTCTCTTTTTTTTCTTTTTTTGGGAAAAAAATTGGCTGCAACCTTTGGGCGGAAAAAAATGTCACTACTACCTAGGTTGCAGCCAATGAAATAGATTAATTTACTTCCCCTTGGGTTCACAAATACCTTCCTAGATTTTTGCATTTTTCAAAATACCCTTTAAGATTCCCCATTCTTTGACTGCCAAAATTGGCTGCAACTCGGGCAGCAGTTAAATTTCATTCTTCCTTTTCCTTTGAACAATACATACACACATTCTCAATACAAAGTAACAACTCAAGTTCCCTTTAGTTAAGGGTGTTAATTGGTTATTTTTTAAAATTGGATCCTTTAAGATTCACCATTCTTTGACTAAAACCATAACCGCACCATTTACTAAATGGTTCTACTTTCTGAAACCGTGACCGTTTAGTAAACAGTTTCGGTTTCTACGGTTTCTAAACGGTGTTGATTTCAGCAGTTAAATGGTTTTTAGTTTCGGTTTATTCCATACGGTTTGTAAAACGGTTCACAATCGGTTTGTTATAACTTCACATTTATTTGACTAAAATCATAAGCTTATCCAAAAATAATAGGCAACCACAAATAAGAGATTCTATATTAACGATGGTATGTCTTAATTTGATAATCTAGTGCTAATTCTTTGCATGCTCATTCTCAAACATATAGAATTAATATCATACAACATCCAAATCCAGCCCTCTATGGCATAAAATGTTAAAATGAAAAGTGGTTCAGCCAAAACACCCCATCTGTGATAACAAATAGTAACATATATGAATTACAAGTTCATGATCTAAAGCCTAAACTTAAATTGAATTACAATAAATCATACAAAAGCAGGATGGACACTTAATTTAATTGTTAACTGTTATACAGATTACTGCCACTGCTTTATTTAATTGTTATACGGATTAATCGGATAAGTTTAAACGGTTTTAAACCGTTTCAATTCGGTTTGAAACCAACGGGTTTCATGGTTAAAATCGACCCAACCCGTTTAGCTAATCGGCCTGAAACTTGAAACCCTAATCTCACCATTTGCTAAATGGTTTTGCGGTTTCGATGTAAACGGATCGATTATGTTTCGGTAAACAGTTTCGATTACAAATTCACATCCTTACCTTTAGTAGTAGTCCCACCATTCAACAGTTTGCTTAAATTTTGGATGGACTTTCGCTTTCCATATTAAACATCATGAAACATTCATATTATCATATGATTATGAGATATACCAGCAGTACTAGCAACCTGAGAAACCATCAAAGAACTTTAGTTTAAAACTCCATTTAGTGTCAAGGCAAAAAACATGAGTGTGTATGCTAAGGGAATCTTAGTGATTGCAAATCGCTTCTCCATAGGAGGGGGGAACTACCTATTTTTGTTGGTGTACTTGGTTTACGGTGGCCAATTTTTTTTTAATATTATTCTTTTTATTATTTTCTTTAATATAAATGACCTTTTAGCGGGAAAAAAAAAAAATCAGTTATTAAAGTAGCTATATCATTAGGAAAAATTGGAAAAAAAAATCAAAGATGTATTCCAACATATCATACTCCTGACTTGAGGAATGATATGAGAAATACTATCCATAGCCAAGATCCCTTCCGGGTTACAAAATTTTGACTAATGATTCTAACCATAGGAAAATATTTAGCCTTGAGAACTCTTAACCCATTAGGAAATAGGATTATTCAAAAGACTCCCACCAAGTTTAAATAGAAGCGATTCATTATGAACAGAGCTCAGTCTAAATTCTAATCCACCAAAGTTCTTTGGTTTACACATTTTAGACCAAGAAATCAAAGATTTCCTTTACAACCACTAGTTTCACCTCTCCAAAAAACATGCACTAATAGAGCCCAAATGTGAGTCTATCATCTTTTGGAAATTAAAAAAAAAAAAGACATTAAATTGGTAGGCATAGAACTAAGAATAGGATTTATAAGAATTGATCTTCCTGCCTGGATAAGCAAGGATGCCTTCCAGTTATCCAGCTTACCCTGCACTCTATGAGCTATATTTGTTAAAGAATTTCTCCTTGCTATGCTAACAAGTAAAGGAGAACCTAAGAGTGGATGAGGACATCTATTTCATACCCACTTTTTGCAAATTTGATGTCTCCAACCAAGGGTATTTTTACTAAAAGATACCTCACTCTAATTGCAGTTTATGTAGATCCCAACCAGGTCATCAAATAATTGAAGAATGACTTAAATAGTGCTAATTAATATCGATATTAGCACTATAAAAGATGAACTTGTCATCAGCAAATAGCAGGTGAGTGATCTTGGCCAGACCTAGCAATTTGATATCCTTTAAAATATTTAAATCTCTGTATATTGTCAAAAGGCAAGATAAGCCATCCATGGCAAGGATGAATAAGCATGGATTTAAAGAAAACCTTGATGTATACCTCTAGAAGGCTCAAATATACAAAATGTCCACCCTTGAAGATAGCCCCATTCTAAGCGATCATAAGCCTTAGACATGTTCAGCTTAATCACCACCCACCTCTTCTTCCCCTTACAATGTCTCATGTACCGAAAGATTTCATACGCAATGATTATATTATATGTGATTTATTTACCCTCAGTAAATGCAGCTTGGAAAAGGGATATGAGTTATTTTATAGGCTCCAATACACAAATTGATGATGGACCTAAATTCATCTGTTGAGATAGTGTTCTCCCGTATTGAAAGGGAAATTTATCACACCACCCCCTAGAAAATGCAACTATTATAAGAATGCCCCTTCTGTTTCGCCAAGTTACACTTAGACCCGCTGTCGTCAGCCGGAATACACTTTATATGATGATGTCAGTTACAAAAATTTTATATAAATACCAAAATACCCTTACTGAATGTGAAATACTTAAAATATTCATAAATACCTAAAATACCCATATAATAAGGCTCATCCCCAAATAGACCTAATAAACCTTTCTCCTATCGATTTGAATATCAATTTGGAACCACAATCGTTTAGAGCACCCGAGATCACGACGGCAGTGGCATCGGCGACGGATGGTGACAACCGGGACCAACAGCGGCTCACGGCGAAGGCTTCTTCTTCCCCAAATCGTTCTTCACTATTATTAACCCTTCTTCTCTCAACCGCAATCCCCCGCGTTTCTTCTCTGCAGGCGAAACCCCACAAGCAACATCACAAATCATCATCATCTATCAAAAGAACGATGCTCGCTTACAAGAATAATTAAGGAGGAGTCCGCCATGAAAGAACCAATTTTAGACTTGCTTCAATGGAGTGTATAAATCTTTCTTAATAGTTAGAGAAGAAGAAATACCCAAAAATCACAGCATTCCATAATGTTATTATCCTGAGGAGCTCCACCGATCCCCGCAGGTAGATCTTGCTGCAACCTCTTGAAATCCCTCATCAACCTCTTCCTCACCAGTGTCGACATCGCTCTCTTTCCTTCGTCGGAAATTAATGCTTAGTTACGGACGATTATACCCTATTTCTTACTAAAACTTAGGTTTCAGATAGAGGAAAAAAAGAGACGAAACTGTGAGAAATCTGGAAAATAAACCTAGTGTGTAAGGTTTTTCTTTATACTTTAATGGATCATTGCTCTTCTGCGGGCGAACAAACGCTCATCTAGTCGTCCTCTGTAAACGAACCAACTCGCCAGGTTCGCCAAGATTCTGAGATTTTTATAATTTATTGGAATTTCTTCTGGTTACTGGTTCAGGAATGTCACCTAATAAACTGGGCGAGGGTTCATGAAGAAGAAAATGGGGTCCAATGCCTTCCAACCCCTTGCAGTGGTAGCATGAAAGAATCCAACCTTGTAGTTCATGGCCACTGGGATGATCTCGTCGGTTAATCCTGCAAAAGTGCACTAAAACTCAAAAGAAATGGCTCACAACATGTGGTGCCCTCAACTGCAAGGTGAAGTGATGGAGAACACCGCCGACGGTGGATTTGTGCCGCAAATTGCGTCTCTCTCTCCCTCGGGCGATTCTCCACGCTTGATGACTTCTTCAACTGCACGGTGAAAGTGAGAATAGGTAAGGGAGAGGAGGGTTTGGATTAAAACATGAGTTTCAATGAATAGGGTATAATGATCATTTTAACTCTTCATGTAACAATGATCGACGGTAGAAGGTCTGAGTTAAAACATGAGTTTCTGTGAATAGAGTATAATGATCATTTTAACTCTTCACATAACATGATCGACGGTAGAAAGTCTGAGTGTAATTTAATGAAACAAAGGGAATATTCTGATAATAGTGGCATTAGATGGGGGTGGCATAGTAAATTTTCCTTTTTGAAATTAGTGGTAGAGTATGATTAGTGCCAAAGGACAGATCAATTAGTCATCATAGCGGGAAAAAAAAAGAGTGAATAAATTATGTACCTAGTCAACAATATCCTTCAGAATAATATCCCAACAGTACTTGTGATAGAAGATGGCTGATACATTAACTTAGCTGCACAAGCCAGTCTATCATTGTAGATCTGAACTTGTCAAAACAATAAAATACCCACTCCAAAAGTCACTAGGGAAGGAAACATTTTCCTCTAATAAAGTGTTCTTTCAGAAATTCAATACTTTAGTTCCCCAGAAGGAATGGAAAAATTTGTGCTTGATGCGGAGCATCTACACAGGTTAATGGCACAAATATCTTCTGGTGAAAAATGAATAACTCAAGGATGGGGTAAGAGATGAGGGAGTAAAAGGTGCAAAAAATAGCATAACCATTATTTAATTCAAGTATGAAATGCCAAGGACTTTTTCAACAAGTTACTGATTTCCTTTGATATTCTACATGTCAACAGAGGTATGATTAACACGTGTGCAATCATGGAACTCATTGTTCAAAAAACTGCCATTAGACTTTCTTTGAATTTCTCAGCTTGAAATTGCTCCGCTCGTTGCTGCCGGCCATTCACAAAGATTGAGACTTGAAGGAACCCACTACAAATGTTACAAAAACACAAACATACATATGCAGGAGCCATGACCAAGTCCAAGAAGCAGTCACCTTCAGCTGAGCCTTTTCCCAGTCATTGGAATATGATGGGAAAGAACTGATCCAGAAGAACAAGCCTTCTAAGTCACATAATCACTCCACCATTATTATGTTTCTCGTTTATCCTGTGATGGTATCTCTGCAACCATGTAAGTGCTTGTCTTTCCACGACTTACCTAGAACAAATGAGAATTTAAAGAAACAAAGAAAATGGGGAACAATTGTCCCAGCACTCGTATCCCAGTTCTAGAAAAGCACTAGCAGATAAAACATAGTCAAAACACAAAATAAGAAAGCCCAATAATAACAGAGAAAGGTACAACATAAAGCGTGGGCCGCAGGCATAACCTACTTGCTTTCAAACATTATATTTTTTACAAAACGTTAAAAAAAATTATATATATGTTAAACTGGCTAAGAGCAACACATCTGCTGCTATTTACATGTGTAAAGTACCAAAACCATGGCAACTACAACCTTTAGGCTGCGATTTGATGGCCCATCAAGATGATGTTAACAGCTTCAATACTGCCTTCAGTTTTGTGATTGAAAGTCAAAACCTTGTAGCAACAGTGTCCCTGCACTTTTTATCCATGTCTCTCTGAGTTTCACAAAAAATAGACATGCTGAGTATTGCATCTTCATGTGATTCCCTAAATGGGGCTAGCTCTTGACGCCTGCAATTATAAGGCAAGGTTAATAGGTGCCTTAAGGTCCCCCCCTTCATCACGCTAAAAAACATTCAGATCTCATTGTAAACACGATAAAAAGCTGAAAAGAAATTTACAGTTAAAATTGGGAAAATATCCAACAATGAGAAGGATCCTCCCTACTAGTATTGGTCCATAACAGCCCACGGTAAATTTGCTTCTTCTTCATGTTTGCACCAACTTTTGAAAAATGCATACCAAATTCCCTAGTTTTCAGGGATAACCCAAAATAAAAGGTATATTTTATTCCTTAGTTATACTATTTGCGAATTTTCCATATTATTTTTCACATATATTTCAATTTTCTGTATTTGTATCTAGATATTATTATTTAAAACGATAATATATAATAAAAATATATTTATATTTTATCTATAATTTCTGAATTATTCATTGTATTTTTCAATCATCGAACTGAATCACACCCAGACCTAACTATGCACCAGCCTTTGTGTTGACAATGTTGATCAACACAAGTTCCTGTATCCAAACACAAACCATATAAGGTAGGCATACAACAAACATGGAACAATGGTTGTTATACATGAACAACAAATCGAACTATTTCAGTTTTCAAGTGAAATGATGTTTTGGGATCTTCCTTGGAGACAACTGTTTGTTTCACTTTCAGAAAATCCACATCATATTAGCATACCTGTATATCTCAAACTCACAAACACACAAACAAATTGAAAATAAAATGGAAGTAATTGAAACAGAAATAATTCACCTTCAAAATGAGGAATTACCCTGGAAAAAAAAAAAACTTAGCTCAAATACTGAGTCTCCTTCAGTCTCCTCAAGGAGGCTATTCTAGGCTTAAAGCTTGCCATTTCCAGAGGATTGTCGAATTTTATTATTCAAGGGTATGCAAAAATGATGATAAGTTGGATTCAAGCTTCAGATGGTGGTCCCTGGCATCACCTAAGCTCAGCAAGGAAAGCGTGGCTTTTGTGCTATAAAGGGAACTTCCAGCTTCCTTGAAGGTTGTGGCTCCTAAGTGGATGAATTAGATAGAGGCGGGGAAAATATGGATGCTTTGTATGTGGGTTCTTATCCTATTGAATGGTCCCTTCTGAGGGCCTGATTTGGGGTTCTGGCCTCTCTCTGTCGTCGTTTTGCATACCATCCCTGTATTTTCTTTCCTTTTCATTTGAAATAAATTTCTCGTTACTTGTCAAAAAATTAAAGGCAGAGACAATAGCTTTCAAGCCTATCTTATGTTGAACAAGATTGAAATCAGACTAGAAAACTACCTAATCCTACTTAAATTTACTAAGACCCTCAATTATAGTACAAAAGACCCCCATTGATGTAGAGAAGAGAAGAGGAGAAGAACAGAGAAACTGAATTCCAATGGTATTTAGGAGCAATTTTCACAGTCATGTCTGGTTGTGGGAGAATGGAAGTTAGGCGCCGTACTGTTATTTTGATGTCAATTTGAAGTCCTAGGAGTAGATGACAACTTGGATTTTGTTTTCAGATTCAGTTTATGATTATTTTCATAGAATCCTAGATGGAATTGGTTTCTTTCTTAACTGGGCAACCATTCTGTTAGTCAGCCTTACTTTTGGTTTTTGGTTTCAATCTAGGAAAAGGTTTTGGCTAGTCCAACTCAATCCTTGATTGAGTCCAGTCCAAAATTATAAGTAGATGCATACTTGTCAAGGCATTGCCAAGGCGGCGGCAAACGTGTTCACAAGAGCTAGGCAACTGGTCTCCCTTCTTGTTTAGGGCGCCTAGAACCAAAATATGAGAAATGGAAGGTAGGAGAGGGTAAAAATGGGGAAGAAAAAGGAGGAAAATAGAAGAAATGATACAGCCAGCACCATAGCATTAAGAGGAGAGGACGAGAAGAAGGAAGCAACAACACTTCCACTGTCAGAGCCAGCGCCATAGCAGCAGCAACAACATAAGAAGATGAAGATGGAAGGGAGGGGGAGGGCAAGGAGGAAGAAAGAATAGGAAGAAGCAGTACCAGTGGCAGCAGCAGTCGCTGCTGACAAAGAGGAAGATAGCAGCAGCCACTGCCACCGCCACCGCCACCGCCACCATCACTACTGTTAAAAATAAATAAATAAAAGAAGACAAAGGAGAAGGAAAGGACAAGGAGAAAGAAGAGGAGAGCAAACCTGTTCAACTTCCAGTGCCACTGCCACTCCCTTCAACTCTGTCGCAGCTGCGACATTGAAAACAGTATTCAACAGCTGAAACTCTTCACTACAACTCATTGAAAAAATCGGGCTGACATTTAGTTGTGAATTTTACTCATTCATAAATAATCCCTTCTTACCATAATTTGTAACTAAGTTAGAAATATATTTTTAATTTAGACCCATCTCTTTATATCTACAACTAAGGAACATAACTGTCTTATATCATACATGAGCCCCTTATCCCCTACTTACATGGCACCATTTTGCTCACCTAGGTGCCCAGTCACCGCTTCTCCTAGACTCCACGACAACCATGAGTAGATGTACAGGCCATAGGCCTCAACAATGGTTCTATGATTCCAGTTCTCAGTTGTTTTTTTAACTGTACGTGCTGAGGATTTTCAGTGGTCAAGTTGGGGGAATCATGGCTTGAATCCAGCCTACAAGTGGGAACTCATTCTGGTGGTACTCACATGATTTGCACCACGATAGACGCTTTCCATTGGTCGAATAAACTCAGATGGATCTTTCATGCATGAGTAATTGTCTTGAACAAAATCAAGAGATGGAGAAAATCGAGCATTATCGCATTTCCTCAGAACATCGACCGGCTACCATTCACTCAATGAGGCAGGAGAGAGAGCGACTACTCTTCTTATGCTACAAGCAAAGCAATGCATTACTCAACAGAAGACATGGCACGATACTCGGCTTCTTTGAACTCTTAACAATCATATCAGAACCACATTACTTCTAGTCTCATATCTGTCTCATTCCTGCATAAATTCTCCTGAGACTTGATATGGTAGTTTCTGTTTACATATTCTCTTGAATACTGCTCCGAAAATCTGGATTAAACCTTTGGGTATTCAAGAACTAGCATCACTGCTCTTTCTCCTAGTTACACTAGGATTACTCTGCGCCATAGTTGTCACAGCATCTATGCGACCCAAGGCATCGAAGGGGGCCTGGAGGGAAGGCGACACCAACAAGGTGCCTGCCTATGAAACCAAGGCACCCACCTAGGCGACCAAGACAACCAGAGTTATCAAAGATCCTGGATGCCTTAGCGGCAGCTTGACAACTATGTCTGCACACCTCTCACTGATCTCAGATTCCGGAGACCTGCTGCAGATCAGTACTGTTATTCAAACCAGAGCCCTCAACAAGAGTGTTGGGCGATTCTGACTTTTCTTTTTACAGCTATAAAATTTCTGTAAGTTTCTCAGTTACTCTGTTTTTGGAGATCCTGAGATTGCAAGTCTTTTCTAGTTTTTCTAGCTCGGAGTAATGCAAGAGTAGATTACAAGTAACTAACTCCGCAGTTTATAACCCCAAACAATACAAATAGGAGCAAGAATAAAAAAAATAATACCATCAAATAAACCCCCAAGGATACAATACCCACATATGAACAAAACCAGCCCAAAACCCAACCAGATAGGAGAGAGAGAGACCTTCTATAGAGCTGGAGAGAGAAAAGTGCGGCCAGGTCTGTGGAAGTCCGATTGAGCTACACTTTTGGGTGTAGATAGTCCCTAGGGAGGGTACAAAAACCCCCAAATATGAAGGGCTTCTAATGGCTGGTTATGGAGTTATGCGCTTTCTTGATTTTCAGACCTAGGAGAGAGAATGTGAAGAATTCTGCAGGAACAGCAACTTGTCTTCTTCAGATAACCTTGAAGAGAGGATCGATTGATCTTCTTAGAGTATAGAACCAGTCCTCCAAAGAATCTGCGGATCAGATCTCAAACTTGGGCAGCAATGAGGGTCGATTGACTTCAAAAACAATAACTCTTTGGCTGGCTGATTCTGATTTTGTATGCTTTAACAGGTCTGAACTTCTAATAACAATAAATAGAAAAAAAAGAATTGATGGAGGGTTGAGAAGAGTGAAAGAGAATAAAGTAATGGGTATCTCACCCCTCAGGTTTTGGGTATCACACCCCTCAAAGGTTTAGGCATCTCACCTCTCAATAACAGTTCTTTTAGCTAAAGAGTAATCACTCAATAATTCATTCATTCAAATTTGAAATTATAAGTATATAGGTTCCTCTATTTATAGAGGGCAGAATAGCAATCAAACTACTACTAGGAGCTAGTTTCCCAATAGGATTAGACACTCCTACTACAACTAGGAATTCAAAATAGAACTAGGACTTGACTTTATGACTCCAACATGGAGTAGGACTAACTAACTAATAGTCCATATAGGACTTTACAACCGACCAATGGCCTACATAGGCCTCTTTTATAGAGGGCAGAATAGCAATCAAACTACTACTAGGAGCTAGTTTCCCAATAGGACTAGACACTCCTACTACAACTAGGAATTCAAAGAAAACCCATGGGATCAAAGGACTAGACACTAGGATAGACACTCCCTACAACTAGGAATTCAAAATAGAACTAGGACTTGACTTATCTACATCAGGGAGTAGTTTGCATTAACAACGACAACATTTCTAATTTAGCTAATTTAGGTTTTCAAATTAGCTTTTACAACTATTGCAAATATCTCTGTGAATATTTGTAGAAATTACCAAAAGAAAAATAGTTCAAAAGTTACTGAAACTGAGGACATTTAGCACAAAGTTCTCAAAATTATTGAACCATCATATGGTCATAGACTGGACCTGTCTCAAAGAACAAGAGCTACTCCCTTCAACACCCAAGGTAGAACTCTGTACTCAATTATGCAGTCAGGGTCATAGTACAGTAGCCAAGTGGATCTGTTTGGGTGTAGAACGATTCTCTGAACACAATAAATGATGGCCTCAGTTATAAAGGGCCTGATAGTTCCAAATTTTAATGTTACAAGTCAACCAGGCAGCCCAAAATAGTCTTCTCTTATTCAGATGTAAGCAGCATCAACTTAGCACTACAAATAAGCTCCTACATCACTCCCAAGGGTTTTGGCAATAATTTTCTAGTTAAACTATGCATGATAAAGGATTTACAAGTAATGTCTCTTATGCAGTTCGAAAGAATTGGATGAATAAGAACTTTGATAAGATCAAGAACAAAACCTGATTCTGTGAGCTTCTGGCTGTAGTCCAGTGTTGGGAATGATGCATGGTTGCTGGTCCATTTCTGATGAAAGTCACTATTCTGGATTGAGGTTGTCTAGTCAGGGGTGGTGGCATTTCTCTCATGACCCATAATACAAAAGCTGAGGGTACTGATGAACCTGGCGAAACATCATGAAATTCATATAATGGGTATAGCAGAAACATTTTATACACTGCAAGGCTCTATGCATATGTAGGGGTTGGGACAGATTTGAAATTGGCTTTGTTAAGGCAGAACCAGATTGACCCAAAGAAAACCAATCCGTAGCCTACCCTGATGCAAACATGAACATGGAGCAATGTACAATGCCTCATTCTGGTTCACACTTGAATTTTTCAATCTAGATAGGACTAGGAGTTTAACCCACTAAGTCCTGACCTCTTGCCACTGTGACTGTGTATGGTCTTACTCAAACTACAACTTTGAAGACATTGGAAGCACACAAAATGGTGTATAACAATACACACAAACAAAAAATAATAGTTGCACTATCATGAATCTACACTCTGACCTTTTATTTTCCATCATTTAATCAAAACAGTGATTATCTAATTCTGGTCTCTATAAACATATCCTAATGGTTCCAAAAATTTAGGCACTCCAGAAAATCATTAGTACAAGACGCGGAGAACCAAACCCGCAAGTAACTGCACGTGCGCACACACATAGAGGAGAAAACCCTAGATTTAAGCCCCAATATCTTTTGAAAGAATGCCTTCTCGATCAAGTGAAGTCCCTGAATACCACCCGTCACTACATCAAATATTAATAAATAAATCTTTCTCATTTAAAAAGGAGAATGGGAAAAAAAATTAATTGTCCTTCACCAGCAGCGGTGACACCCGTTCTGGGCATTCCACAGCCCAGGTGCCACTACATGATGGCTTTTCAACAGCCCCCGTCCCCAACTTGTAGGCAAGTCCTAGCTCATCAAAGGTGATCACCTAAAGAATACCTCAAGTACATTATCATTAGCATTATACTGGTCTCAATAAGTAGTAGAATTAAAAGAACAGAGGCGGGGGAGAAGAAGAATGGCCAGTCCATCAAATATCTAACAAGGAAAATTAAGGTTCCTGCTTTAATAATTGAACTTGAAAATTTCTGAGGAAGAGCAGAGTACCTATGAAATAATATAGAATTATAAGAACTGGAGTTTTTACACCCTTGATTGATTTCTGATGCCAGTAATAAAGCAACTGCAATGAGAAGCTCTCAGTGACTTTAGAATGCAAATACACATTCCAAACTTATAGTGTCAATCTAAGAAAGACTGGGGCTTGTAGACAAAGTACATACAGGAATATCACTTAAAAGAGCCACAAGAGCACCGGATGTGAAACATACAACAGAGACAACTGCCAGACCAGCAACCTGCAACCAGCAGCAAGCTTTCTAATATTTAGAACATACAGGATTCAAAAAGATATATACCACAATCAGAGCAAGAAGGGACTCGTTAAATTATATATAAATGCAAATTAGTAATAAAAATGATGCAGAATTCCAGAAGAAAGAGAAGAAGAAGATCCCTCCTGTTTTGGGTTTTGTTCATTTTTCTGGTTCAAACTGAACCTGCAGTAAGATTGGTTCAAGTTAACTTAATTTTATGTTCCGGGTTATATGGGCCATGGGTTTGGTATCTTTGGGGTTTCTATTGGGATGGGCCAATTCTATAAGCCCAAATATAAAGAATTTGAGGCCTATAAGAGATTAGGTGTTAGTTTTTATCTTCTTAGAGTTTGTACTCCTATTTTTAAGAGTTTTAGTTGTAATGGAACTTCTACTTAGCCCACGCATGGGAGAGTTTCCTTCTGTTTTTTCTTAAAGCTATAAAAATAAGACCCATGTTTTGAGGGAATTAGATTTGGCCGTTGCCTTCAGTGTTGTGGTAATTCAGTGCTTTCTAAAGTGGTGATTCGGTAAAGTTCAGCTGGTGGTTCAAGAAACCCCTTAGTGATTCGAAGGCAAAATTTTAGGTGGTGATTCCTGAAATTCATATCCCTTCTTTTTAATTTCTTTTATTTTCTTTTCTCCATTCGATTGAGTTTAGTTTTCCATCCTTTATTCTCTGCAGTTGGTAAGTTTCCTAAAATTAGTTTGTTTGTTGCATCATCTTCTGCTGGATAATAATACCTTGTTGGTCTCTCTTCCTGTTGATTCAACTCAATCTGTTTTCATCTTTCAGTCTGATAATTATTTTCCTTCACCATCTGTTCATAACCAGGACATCATTGTCTGCTGATCTGTTGATCAGAAGCATAGTTGTCAAGGCATTTGCCTAGGCGTCCAAGCTCTTTCTTGGGTCCAAGGCGACAGTATGCCTTGTTAACGCTTCACGAGTTTACATTGATTTACGTTTATTGATGGAAATGCTTATTTTATATTCTATGCTTTGTTTATTATATGTTGGTTTTCTCATATTAGGCCATTACTAGCAATAATTATATCATATTGCATTGATTTGGCTTCTATTTTACATATAAACATAAATATATAAAATAATCATTGCTATAGTCATTAATGCACGCCTAGGATGTTGGATTTATTGAAATTTGATTTGTTTCCATCAAACTCAATTTAAGGTGAGTAAATTAATTATTACAAGTTTATGTGCTTGTTATAATTATTCTGTTTTTGAGCAATTACCCACTTTTACCATTATTTGTCCTCAACTATGGACAAAAATGGGCACTTTGTTTTACCGCATTGTATATTTCCCCAATAGGGATTGGTATGGAAATATAAATGCAGACACTTCAATGTGTGGTACAATGTACATTGATCCATAGAAATTCCCGAATGGTGCATCACGAGTTGTTGACGCAATTGGGCATTGGAATATTTAGGGCTATTTTTTTTTTCCCTTCTCTTATTCTTTCTGTTATTACCCTGCTCTGGGCCATACTACCAGATACAAAAGAAAGCTTTTTCGAAACTTTAATCCTAATCGATTGATCCTGAGATTTGGGTCAAGAGTAGCCCTCTCATAGGCAATCAGAACCCTGGAATTTCTTTCCCCAAGCCCTCCTCTGTTCCGAGCAAGTAACCGATTGTAGGCTCTAGTTTCCCTGTTACGGCCTTATCCACCTGCTTGGGTTGGTCTTTGTGTTGATGCGTACGTGATGATGATTCTATGGTTCGAGTTCATATGGTGAGAGTTTGCAATGATTTTTCTTGTGCTATTTGGAACTCTACATGGTAGACTGGACTGGAATTTCTTTCCCCAAGCCCTCCTCTGTTCCGAGCAAGTAACCGATTGTAGGTTCTAGTTTCCCTGTTACGGCCTTATCCACCTGCTTGGGTTGGTCTTTGTGTTGATGCGTACGTGATGATGATTCTATGGTTCGAGTTCATATGGTGAGAGTTTGCAATGATTTTTCTTTTTTTTTTTTTTTTTTTTTTTTTTTTTTCTTTTTTTTTTATTACCCACTTTCCCATTAATACCCTCTTTTATTCTACTTCCGTTTTATCCCACTTATCTTCCTATTCCAAGAATACTCCTCCCACATCTTACGTAACTTCATTCACTTCGACATTCTCCCTACTTACCAATTCTGCCACTCCTCTTCATAACTTCAGATTATTTACCCTTTTTCCATTGATTTATTGTGCTTGGATTTTAATTGATTGGTTGGGCCCATAAGCAATCCGATTCCCGTTTTGGAACCCTGATCCGCATAAGATGTATTTTGCAACAGATATTTCTAGTAGTTAACTTTTCCGTAATTTAGAGTCACTTACTGTGCTCCAACAGTTGATGCCTACAAACAGAAATGACTACACACCGGACACTCCGAGTATAGGGTATAAACGTGAATGGGGCTGATATTCAATAAGGTTTCCACACCACATTAAGGGTGAACACCCAAGTGGGCATGCTGTCGGACTGTGATTAGTTGAAATCCGGGATCCGATAATATTATATTGAATATTATCATTTAAAATTTATTTCAAATATTTTGGTCCAATCATTGGTCTAGACCAGTCCCCATTTAATATAAAACGGACTAGGGTTTATAGCTGTGTTTTTATTCCATGCCTAAGAGAGTCCATTGTGTGTTTTGGTAGTGTAGAGGGATAAAGTGTAATGATCAATGGGCATGCTGTGCGGCTTTGGTAGATACCGGAGCCATGCACAGTGTATTGGCTAGCGATGTTGCTAAACAACTTGGGTTGAAACTTTCTACCACTGGGGGTTTAAAGGCTACCTTAAGGATCACACCATTTGGCTTCATCTTGCACGTCTATTTGGAAGCTTCAAATTGGTTTTTTATAAAAGAGAAGCCCTAGTCCAAAAACCCTAATTGCACTACACAAAGTTAGGATTCAAATTTGAGGAGTGAAAAAGTGTCTTCTTCTTCATCAGGACTTGGGTTTTTGGCCATTGGAGGTGGAGCTCTTGACAGAGACCGAATGCTCATGCTGCATTTCCTTGGAGGAACATGCCACTTGTGTATTCCAAATAACCTCAAACCGTAATTGATTTTTCTGTTACCTGTGTTCATTGAGGTCATTTGCTGTTTTTTTAGATACTGTATCAATTTGCTTCCGCCACCACTCACATAGGGCGCTGAGGTGACACCTAAGCGGGCAGTGGGCACCTTGTTGCCTAAGCACCCCTCAAAGCCTTGGGTCACCCAGTCACCTTGGCAACTGTGATCAGAAGTTGCAGGGATCAATCAGTCTGTTTCAACCAGCAAATCAATTTCTGAAGCTGCTTGGTGTTCTGTTATTCTTGTCTTAAGTTTTCTGAATCCACTAACTATTTCTGTCCCTTGTTTTTAATTCCAGTTCAGTTTCTATTTGCTACTTTCTAAATCTGTAAGTTACCATTTCTATTTAGACTTGATTTAGCACCTGATATTTACGCGACGACCTGATATCTTGGGATTAGACCATCAGGTCTGAATGACTTCTAGGTTTTGTTCTATATCCGTAAAAGCCTACTTGACCATATTTCTGGCCACATCAGGCTTTTTTTTCTCCGATTAAAATTAAATCTCTGTCTGCTGGTTTCAATCCTTTCTCCAAAATTCTGGTTTGTTGGTGTTCTGAACCCTAATGCCTAGGTGACTTAGAAGTTAGAACCCCGTTAAAAAGCATCAGTAGAAGTTGTTCTTCTAAATGATGTAATACTTACAAGGAACAATGAACTATTTAAGATTCATTTATTTAGTCATATCTTTAAAAATTTGAGAAAGAAAGAAGGATCAGAACCTTCCACATCTCAGATGAAGCCTTGTCAGATCGTACTTCGCTCATTTTCAAGAACAATACCAGGCCTGCACATGAAAAGGAAATAGTACAAAGTCATCTCAACTCCATTTATTACACATTGATATTTTCAATGGCTCTTTTGAAAGAAAAGAAGTACAGGTAAAATAATAAAAGATTCAGTAAATTACTTGATTTCCTAAAACATTTCAGTTTGCAAACTAGCTGCTGCTTGCATTGCTCCCACATAAGATTCTGTAAGATCTGGACCGCAGTACTGTACTAAATAATATTTAAAACTAGAGAGGAGCTTATTGTTCTCATTGGGATAACAAGACTGATCTTCGAGTTGTCGTTTAATAATCGATTTTGTGTATGTTGAGGGTTGGTCATCAAGAATATCAGATAAGCTCTGATCTCTAAATTCTCAAGTTACAGACCACAAAAGATAGAAAACTCAATTTTTTCCATTAGTTGCTGATAAGGATCGTATCCTCACCATTAACCATCTTATGTGCAGAGGCATCAGCCTTTGCTGTTTGGGCGCTGCAGATCACTCCTTATTCATTGAGCTTTTAGTAATGAGGTGTGGGGTGTTCTTTGATCCTTTGGCAAATGGGGATGAATTGAGTAATAATGCCTTCTTTTTCTAAACTGCTTTGTCGCTTCAGGGGGAAGAGTATCTAGAAGGGGAAAGAAAGTGTAGTCTCGTATGCCAGGCTTGCCAGCCACCATGGATGGAGCCTCAGACTTGAAAGGAATGGACAGCCTTCCAAAATCAAGGTGTCCCACATATAGGGTTTCTACTAAAGCTAAGAAGAAGAAGAAGAAGAAGAAGAAGAGATTGGAGGATATTCCCCCTCTTGTATCCATTAGGGTACAGAGTGCAAAAATCAAGACTATAAGACAGCACAACCACTTAAGATTATAATGGCTCACCATAGCAAGCCAGAGCCCCTCCAAGTAAAAGCGTTGCTATGGAAGAGATATCTATGTATATCTGCAACAGAGTCATTGGGCCAAACAAATCAGTCAACAAAATTTAAATAAGAATTCAGAAGCAGTTTACTGATATTTAAATAAGAGTAAAAAATAACAGAAACTAACGTCATAATTATGCTGAAACATTTTCACCACTTTAATTTTTTTTTGGGTGAATTAGTAAATGCATTAAAAGAAAGTGTATCCCAAAAGGGAAATTACAAGCCCAAAAGGGAGTTCAAAGTCCAAAAAGATAGCAACCAAGGCTCAATGGGCTTGAGGAGTGGAAGGCATGTCACAAATGACATGTCTAAAACTACACAAGGCCCACAAGGCTGAAAACAAGAGCCTAAAGCCCAACAACTTACAATTCAAAAGCCCACATGGGCTGAACAGGAACCCAGAAGCCCAAAGGAGGAGAAGGGGCATACTAGAAAAAATGGAGGTAGGGTTCCACCAAACCCTACCAACAGGTCTCATCACAACTTCTTCCAGCCGTCAAGACGTGAATCGGGATTCCAGCAAAAAAGGCACGACAGCGGGTTTAGAATATTCCTTGGACCCTCAGTTGAGGGTTTAGGAGGATGCATACTTATTCAAAGAATCCAAACAGGGGTTGATCAACCATCTGTGTGTCCTCAATGGTAGTCCTCAGATGTTCAGCCTCTTTAGTAAAACTGAAACTGATTTATACAAGGCATAAGACAAGGGATCTAAAGACTACAAATGGAGTGAATTCATCAACAAGGGATCTAAAGACGACAAATGGGGTCAATTAAGCAACAGGTTGTTATCCTCAACGCTGATTGAGTTGTACACATATCATTATCATTTTGTGTGTACTCAATACCACTCAGCATTTCGTATGTTGGGAAGCGGGCCCCTACTTTTTTCACTTTTAATTCCATAGATTTTGACTAAATCTCTTCAAAAAAGGGGGTGGGAAAGAATCAGAGAAAAAGATACCCCACCCTCCACCAGCTAAGCATTGTCAAACTCAGTTGTGGCAGCTGTTATTCAGGGTCTCCTGAGAAATAAGGGGGATGCCTTCAGATCTTTAGTAGAAGATATATTTTGATATATTTGATATAGTCGGGAACAGTTCAATTGAGCCATCAATCAGAGCAGAAGTTTTGAGATTTTCTTCTCTCTTACAATTGCCAGCTTGGTGGATGACATTCACAGTATAGTCTTATGGTGGTCCCACCTGGAGTTGCAAGACTCTTCTGATTTGAGAAGCTGGATCATTTACCGCCTTAATGAACAGCTGATTTCACTAGATGTACCTACTATTTTGGAATATGGTTTGAGCTGGCCAGGCCTCATCAATTTAAAGAGGCCTTTATTGCTTTCTAACTTATCATTATTTCATGTTGTTTCCATCTCATAGAGGGGCACTTGGTCTTAATCTTAACCTCCCTCTCTTTATAAAGTGCTTACTCAAATAATTCAAGAAATTTATGTGAGGAGCAACACAAAGGGATTTTATGCAAGGATAGTTAACTAAAAACTGTCAGGACTTGAAACCTTACACGAGCCACAGCAGAAGAATCAATAGGATTTTTTCCCCAACCGATCCAGATTAGCACCGCAAATGCCATCATAAAGAAAAACACTAGCACAATAACCTGGGAAAAGAAGCATCAAATAGTCTGAGTACAGCAAATATCAATTTACTTGTTCAAGAATATTACGGCATCATGATAAACAAAAATAAAATATATCAAGAAAAAGTATGCAAAAGAAATAGGGTACATTTTGCAATAGGGTACAACATATTCATTGCTACCTAATCACTGCCATACCAAAATCACAAATTTTTGCCGGTTTCCAACGTGAATGACATGGAAAGGACAGCATTTTCGGTGACTATCCTGGTTGGATGAACCTGGTTTAACCTGTGCCTTTTCCAATAAGGCTTCTCGAAAACTATTGTCTTCATCCTCCTCATCTTCATCATTTGCCTGATGGCAAAGATCGACCCTATAATCATAGCCCAAAGAAGCATATAATACAAATTAAATTTGGAATTGCATTTCTGAGGTTCGAAACTTCAACTCTATGAACTCCACAAAAAAAATTCACATAACTTGCATTATAAGAATCTGGATTAAATACATAAAAAATCTTACAATAAAATTCCCTTGTTTCATATGATTCAGACACTAATACATGCACAAAATACATTTCAGCAGTTTGACAAAATCGTTGGTCCATAATTTTGTTTGGCGTCGAAACTCTATCATGCCAATGTACATGTGAGCATGTCAAAACTTTCCACCACTAATTGGTGTTCCCCAGGCCTATAAGGTTATAAGAAAAAGAAACACATGCAACAGACGACATGTTAAAGACAACAGATCAAAAGGATGATATATAATTTAGTGACCCATATTGTATGCTTTGTTGATTGTAGTTTTCAGGTTCAGCTCATTAAACTGTTTCCCTCATGGCACGCCTTAGAAATTTTATTCTACTCGATACTTTTTTACAACTCAAATGTCATATCCAAAAGAAGGGGTGAAAAACAAATAAAAAAAAAAAAAATTTGATCTATAATCTAGTGCAACTACCAAGGTCCAGACTGATAAAAAAATGTCAATCGTGCTTGACAAGATACTCAATTTAGATGACTTGAGGAAGGGAGGCAACCAGATTGTGACTTGGGGAAAAACAGCAAAAGGAAGATGAGCGTGTGAAACATCTCTTTACACATTGCTGTTTGGATAACATAAAATGGGGGTATTTAATGTAGAATTGGAGTAGGTAAACCCTAATACTGAAGGGTAATAGAGCCAAAAAGGAAATATAACAAACCAAACTAAAATTGTCATGGTCATGTGAGTGCCCCAGAGGGTTCAGTAATGCATTGTTTAAGTTGAAATTTTAGGGGATGAAGCCTCGAATACACACCCAATGATATAAAATCACTAGAGCGGGAGCCTCGTGCGCTGGGTTTTTCTTTTTTTTTATTACACCGGATAGGTCAAGCAATAGCCACAAAGCCACCAAACTAGAAATTTGCAGGAGGTTCACACTTATCTTAAGAATATCATATGATTTCAAAGTTCATGAATTCATGAAATAGTTTATGGTAAAACTAAACTCAAAGATGAATAGAATAAGTCACTACTCACTTAAAATGGAGCACATTAGATATGTCAATAAATTCCAACAATTTACATCTCTCAATCTCCTTTTCTAGAAAAAAGGGCACATTTCAAATAGCATAACTTGCAACAATGTCTCCTTCTGGTCCAAAATTTTACGCTAGATAGTAGAATTTTTTGGTAATAAGCTAGACAGTGGCTTAAAATGTAGAATTAGAATCACAAGTGATCCTAATCCCGGGCAGGATCTGAAAAATCTGGCTGAATAGGGAAAAATATGAGATCTCACAAAGAAAATTGCAGTCAACACCCCGAGCATCCTTAAGCCCAAAGTTCTAGATTTGATCCGGGGTCGGTATGCATCCCTGATTACGTGGTGATGCCGTCCCAGACAAAGATGAACGTGTAGATGCCTCTGGGGACAAGGTGGCATTTTATGACGTCGCCTTCCAGAGCAGCCTTAGGATCCTGGTGCCCGAGCTGGTCAGCTCGGTCTTGGAGTACTGCTGTCTCACCCCAAGCCAGCTCACACCGAACTCCTGGCACACTATTCTTAGCTTTGAGGTGTTCGTCTCAAAGCTAAGCCCAGCTGCGACATTGGACGTTTTCCGCAAGATGTTCTTAGTGAAGAGGCACACCTCGGGGTGGTATTACTTCACCAAGAGGGATAGGGACGGTCCCTATAACAATCTGAAGATGTTTATCAACATGCCCTCTTCAGTGAAGAAGTGGAAGGAGAGGTACTTCTACGTGGCAATGGAGGGGAACCCCTTCAAAAGCAGCTGGGTAAGGCCCACACTCTCAGTGTTGAATTGAGCTCCCAAGCTATCCCCGGCCGACCTCCAAACATATCAAATGTGTTTGGGTGGGGAGGCTGTGGACGTTCAGATGTTGCAAGACGAAGACTTCCTCCAAGAGTGGGAGCTGAGTGAAGTCCTAGGTGAGGATTTGATTGAGTCCGGTTCATACTGATTCAGCTCGGTCTTCATACTAATCCAGCTCAGCTCATCTCTGTTTTGCAATGGTGAACGTAAAGGTAGACAACAAGGTTCTTGCCGTGGCGGCGGCAGAGGCGAGGAAGAAGGAAGCGGCTGAGCAGGCCGCTAAGAAGACTGCTGACAAGGGAAAGGCTATGTTAAGCCCAGGCCTTGTCGCGAAGGCCGTCCTGCCCACTGGCACGGGTAACAAGGCCTCGCCAATCACTATTGGGGGTAAGCCCGAGAAAGAGATGCCCCTGCCCATCCAGTACTCAACTTGGCACCGGATTCCAGGCTCCCTCAAGGGCAAGGAGCCAGTGGGCTCAGGTGAAAAGTTGCCGAGGCAGACCGGCACATCGAACCGAGCTACTGTGGGCCCGGATGGCCAGAAGAGGAGGCATTTGCCCATCAAGAAGGAGAGAGATGGTTCATTTGACTGTTTTAAGGTTGGCTTGGGTCACCTCTTCACCAACGTCGGCTTGATCGACGAGCTACACTGAAGAAGCTGGGGCAGGAGAGCGCTGCTCATAGTCCGGCAGGTCGTAGTCTGGCGTCTTGCCCAGGATGAATTGAATTGTGTCTTCCGAGCCAGCCTGGAATGAAGCAATGTTGACGTCAACTAACCATTTCTGACCAACTTCTGAGTTCAGCCACCTCTCAGCAGCAACCTCATCATTCGACGTCAGCTCGGCCTGATGCTTCCTTTCCAGCTCAGTAACCCGAGCTACAAGTTCAGCCTCCTCCTTTCTACTGGCCTCTTGAGCATCGGCCAACTCGCTCTGGAACTCGTCCTTCTCCTTGACGAGGTCGCTGTTGGTCCTGAGCTGTTTAGCAACTTCATGCTACAGCTTGCCAGCTCTCTTCTCGCTATCTCTCGCCCTTTGCTCCTCAGAATGGGCCCTTTTCTTCTCATTCTCCAACTGATCCGTAGCTATCTGGAGATCTCCACGAAGACGCTTCACCTCGTCATCTGCCCTAGCACGACCAACGGCAATGCTCTCAAATCGTTGAGCAGCCTCAACCTCAAAAGCAAAACTCTACAAGGACCCAACAGAATAATCAATACTCGAAACTTCAAGTGAACATGGAAGAGAGAAAAGCTGGGAATACTTATATTGCCCATCCGAATGTAGATTTGATCCGTGAAGTCAATGTCAGACAACTTCTTCACGCGGGTAAAGTCCCTCTTGGGACGGCTCCGACGACACCAGACCCGAGCAGTGGTGGAGTCCAGCAAGGTGCCATTCTCCATCAGGTCCCCCTAGGGATCCACTGGCTACTTCCCCGTCCGAGCCACCTTGGAAGGGTTGCCGAGCCCATGGACTTCAAGTCTTTAAAACGCGTTGTGCCATGTTAAGGAGGCTAGAGGTTATTAACTAGCCCAGTAATCTCTCCTTAGGCGATATGGGACTAAAGTTTGCACACCCTCTGATGCAGATACGGCTGCCCTTTCTTGGTTGGACCAGCATGACCGGCTTTGGAAGACAAGAGCCAAGAAGAACCGGTCCAACCCAGGGTTTTGGTCCAACAAGGGTTGGAAATAAAATTAGTAGTTTACCCAGTATTTTATTTCATGCTTTTAGTTTCCAAACTTGAACGTAGAAGTAGGATTTATTTCCTTGCTTTGGTTTCCTTTTTATAGTTGTTTCCTAATTTCGGCTAGTTTCCATTCTAGTTAAGTTTCTAATTTCATGTTCCTATTTTTCTATATATTGGTTGTAATCGACTGAAGATTTAGAGAGTAATTTGATCATTGAATGAATGTGTGAGTGTGATCTCCTTTTCCCCATCTCTACTCTGATTTCCCCTCCCTTCCTAAGGGTTCTCCATCACCCTCATCAATCTCTCAAACCCCCTGGTACTTGTCGTATTCTTGGTGGGGACACCTTACCAATCTCCTAGGAGGGTCTGGTAGTTGCCATATTCTTAGGTCGTCACAAGTTAGCTAGCCTTTCTCAGTCATCTTTCGAAGAGTAAATGTGTGTCCATCTTGAGAATCAATTCATATACTAATAAAATAAATTCAAGTGAGCATGCTGGTTGAAGCATATACCAGTTAGCTAGCCTTTCTCAGTCATCTTTCGAAGAGTAAATGTGTGTCCATCTTGAGATAATTCATATACTAATAAAATAAATTCAAGTGGTTGAACTGTTGAAGAAATACGTTCATTGTTGATAGACGTAGGCACATGCCTATAAAATGCACGCAAGAGAATATGCATCAAAAGGTGGCTTCCAAACTCATGATAGGTTAATAAAACCAAAAGTAACACAATATAATACCCAACAAAAAACAGGAACCAATCAACCAACAAAGAAAAAAACAATTGGTGGGTGGTAGTGAAGGAGGGAGAGAGAGTATACCAGAATGATAAAAGTAGCAGAAATGCTGCAAGGAAGAGAATGCTGGGACATGCTGCAAGGAAAGAAAAAAACATTGTCCAGTCATACAAGTTTGAATATATAAATGGACCTAAACATAATGAAATGGCACAAGGAGAAAATACCCATCAGAACAAATGCACAAGAATGTGACCCGCAAAACCATCCCTTACAAGTAGAAACAGTAATCGATATGAAGTATATCCAGTACCCTGACCAGAACGGAGTCACAATATCAAGTGTTAGCATCCAAGTTCAAGGTGCAAACAGAATAAACCGCTAACTACTAAAATATACATAATTTATAGGGTAATTTACAACGTCACCCCCTGGAGAATGCCAATATTATAAAGACACCCCCTCTCTTTCACCAAATTGGACTCGGACCCCCTGCCGTCAGTCAACATTACAGAATATACCAAGAATGTTGATATCAGCAGTTCATATTTTTTTAAAATACCATTTTACCCTTAAAAATAGGGGAGGGCCGAAATTTCCCTTAAAGATTTTATTCCCAAAATCGATTGAAGAAGAAAACCTAACTCACAACCTAACTTTGAGCAGTGAATCAATAAAGTATGGAGACAAGCACCCTTAAAAATAGGGGAGGGCCGAAATTTCCCTTAAAGATTTTATTCCCAAAATCGATTGAAGAAGAAAACCTAACTCACAACCTAACTTTGAGCAGTGAATCAATAAAGTATGGAGACAAGCAGCCCTTAGAGCATGGATTGAACCAGTTGAAGGGGACGAAGAGTACTTTCAATTCTTCAAAAGGCTAGAAGAGCGGAACAGAGAAACATCAGGAAAAAAAAAAAGGGAGAAAAATCAGAGAAAGAAAAGAAACTCAGCTCTACTTTCAGCTGAACCGGGACGAAGCACAGAGAAAAAACATAGAAAAAAAAAAACTTCAGCCGAACCTGGTGGAAAAACAGAGAGAGAGAGAGAGAGAAGCAACTCGGCACAGAGAAAAAACATAGAAAAAAAAAAAACTTCAGCCGAACCTGGTGGAAAAACAGAGAGAGAGAGAGAACCTTAGCACGGCAAAACTCGCCGGCGACTGTCCTGTTTATCTTGGCTGGAACTCATCTGAACCTTTGGTAGAGGAGAGAAGGAGAATGAAATGGTAAAAAAGTAAAGAGGGGTATTTTGGGATAATGAAAATGGGTAACTTACCAGTGTTTTACTCATAAGGGCAAAAACGTCATTTCAAAGCATTTTGTAACACTGACTGACGACAGGGGGTCCGAGTCCAATATGGTGAAAGAGAGGGGGTGTCCCTATAATATTGGCATTCTCCAGGGGGTGGCGTTGTAAATTACCCTAATTTATAACCATGTATCTGCCAAAAAGATGATTTGATATCAAATATCTAATGCATATTAGTTGATTTTTTTTTTTTTCCTATCGGTAATGTTACTTGAATTGATTAACAGGCATTGCTTCATGTATCAAAAGAGGATGAATTCATCCAAGTATGACATGTGATAACAGAGAAACATCAAAAGCAGTATGAATGGAAAAAATCAGATGGTGTCTCTGCAAAGATCCATGCAATGGCACCAATAGACAGGTTTCAAATGTAGTTCATCATATCAGTGATGAATTCCACCTCGTAATAAATGCATATCTCAAGAAATATAGAATAAACGAAATGGACATGGGAAATATACCACTTTTCAGCGTCTAAGATCACAACAACACATAGATACACCATATCAATGTATGTGTTTTCTCTTTTTATTTTATCATCAATACTAATCGGGGAAGTGTTTCCTATGGCGGAGTGCATTTCCTGCTTGTGCGCAAGGGCCAATGAGAATACACAAGGAAGCACCCACAGAAGTCAATTTTCCTTTTATGGGGGCGGGATGGTCATCCCCCCCCCCCCCGTGTCTGGGCGTAGGGGCCACCCTCCCTCATAGAAAACATTTTCCCATATTAATATTTATTTTGATAGGCAACAAAAACTTTATTAATCACAGAAAGGAGATGAGACACAAAAATAATGGCGCTTAACCTCAAACAGAAGGAGAAAAGCTAGAAAGTACAAAATGAGGAGGGAGAATGTGGGAGGCCACAAAGAAACATAGCTGATTTAGCTAGTAGCTACATCATTCCAAGCATTTCCCGAGCCACTGGGTGAAAAACCTACTACCACAAAACAGAAAAGCCTTAAAACACAGAAACTGCAATTTTTCCAAACCCCCCCCCGGGTGGGGAACGCAAATATCCCCCAAGACCAACCATCATAGTTTTTAAGGCGCTGGTAAGGCGACGCCTTAGCAACACCTTAGCGCTGATGCGGTCTAGAGATGGTAAGGCAGTGCCCCCGCCTTATGTGAAGTGGCGCCTTATGGGTTTTTTTTTTAACACATTTTAAAATTACTTGATGAAGATTCCAAATATAGATTTTTTATTGGTAGGTGTATGGTTTTGTTAACACTTGAGATGTATGGGATCAGCTTTACTCCATAAAAAATAACCAAAACAAACAAAATAAAAACACGATTCACAAACAGGGTTTGGATTTTGTCAAGGGTTTTAAGAAAGGGCTTTGAGAAGGAATCAAGGAACAAGGAAGAACCATTGATCCAGGCCACCATTTTGCTCCAGCAGTGGTGAGCTTCATTCTTCTTTGACGGGAGTAGAAATATAGTGGATGACCTTAGGACTTAGGCACTCATTTTGACATCATAGAGGTAAGTATAATAAATACTTGTATTTTTTGTCTTATTTTCTTTATATTTATAATTTTGTTTCATAATTATGTATTTATATTATATGTTAATATTTTATGATGATTAATGATTGATGATTGATGAAGATGAACTAAGTTTATTCACTTTATTGATTTGTTTTCTTAATGAATATCTTACATTGGTATGAATATGAACATTTAATATTTATTTAACATATGAGTAATAGGATTCAACTAGAATTTGAGCCAAATAGATTGGTTTTATAAAAAAAATTATTCAGGAACGCTTTAGTCGATAAGGCGACGCTTTATGCCCACATTATCGCTAAGGCGCTCTGAAAGACCCTCAAACGCCTCCGTCGCCTTACCACCTTAAAAACTATGCCAACCATCATGGACATCTATTTCAATACCAAGACACAAATGCAAGCCAAAAGATATATGAAACAGAGAAAATTCATAATAACCAACTCTACCATAAAAGGACGGATCTTTGTATGGCCCAAAGAAGTATTTAGTTGGGGCATGAGACCAACATTGTGTCAAATGGCATCAGAACAATGAGAGGAGTTTGGTTGTTTGACATTGTGTTGTCTAAATCTGGTTTTTGTTTTATTCAAATTTTTCAACCCTGAATAGTCATATGTAGTTTAAGAATTCAAGTTTTAACATTTCTTGTTTTCTGTCAGGCATTAGACATATCTAATCCATATTCATTTTCAATGTCGAATGGGTTGCTTTGTATTGTCAATTTGTCATAGTTTAAGTCCTCTTTATTAATTTTAGAAATCTAGATTCGAGCAATGACCTGTTCCTGTCATTTTATTTGGTACTAACTTCTGGTGTCAAAACTAATCTGTTTTGCTCGATTTTGGTTTCACTAAAAGGGATTTTCAGTTAACTATCCGATAAATTCAGATCTCATGAATCTGATGTGAACTGGAAGAGTCATGGGCAAAATACTGGCAGGGAATCTGGTTTTGATGGGATTAGAAGTCTCAAGGATTTCAATTTTGGATGGTCGGTGATTTCAGCTGAAATATCTCAGTCTCATCCTGGAGCAAAACCAAAATTATTTCAGTTGTTTCAGAATCAACTACAGCCTTATAAGTATCAAGAAATTAAAGGTAAAAAAAGTAAGGGTGGTTACGGAAATTTAAAAAAAAAAAAACAAACAAACAAAAGAACATATCTTGAGGCCCAATCGATTGGGATTTTTTCAGCCTTCTTCAACCTTCAACTCCAACAGAGAACCATGGTTGTGGAACAGAAAGGGAAAACCAGCAACATGGACAGTGGAACACAAACAGCAAGGGGGGAGGTAATCTTGCGAGGCAGTAACAACCCTCGAACAGCAAACAGATAACATAACAAATAGCAGCAACAATCGATAAGAGAAAACCAGCAATCAAAGATGTTGGTTCGATTCAAACTGCAAATAACTCATAAACCCAGGATCAAATAGTCCGTGTGTGATCACTGTTAACTGATACAGCCAGCAACCAGCGGAAGAACCATCAACTTGAGAAGATCGAACCAGCAGAAGCAAATCTTTGATTAAACGAGAACCACCAAATCTTAGATTCAATTAGGGTTTGCATCAGTAAAAGAAAACCTATTTCAAGCAGTAGCAAATCGATTAAGTCCTAGGTCAATCTCCTCCAATAGCAAAAGAACCATAAAATATCACCCAGAATCAACTTTAGGCAGAAGAGATCTTCAGAAACATCAAAACGAAAGCAACATAGCAGAAAATCCAAGGACTCAGGAGCATTAAGCAGCAAACTGAGACAATCGATAGCAGAGTTTTTTTTATTTCCATACTAAATCTTCCTCGAAACCCTAGTTCTTCTTCTTATAAGAACTAGGGTTTCACCGGTAGCAAGAGACCTTTGAACGACCCTCAAAACAGCTACTAGTTACAGCTTTGATACCAAGTTAGAAACCCAAGAATCTGTAACCATTAACTTGAGAGAAGAGAGAGGAGAGAAAGAAATTGAGAGAGAAGAGAAGAAGAGAGACTGCAAGGAGAGGAGCAGGCAATATATTTGGCAGTCCCCTCGTTGTGTGTTTATAATAATCAAAATCAATAACCTTACAATTAGAGACCTTGTGGAAATAGGAAACAGAAATCCTAATCTAACCAATTTAGGAAACAAAGTACTAACCTAATTTAGCCTAACTAAGAAACAATAAACCAAATATGAGGTCAACAACTAATCACAATTCACAATAGGGACAAACCCCCTTATCGTGACACATATCTTAACAAAAGATATTTTATTTTACTGATGGTTTTGATTTCACATCAAAATCTGTCGAACCTTCAATGTTTTCAAGCCCATCTAAATGTGATCCTTAGAAAAAACAGATACAATATTGTTGGTAAGCTCTCACTTTATTATACTTCCATTTTATTTGCTGCAATTTTTCTTAACCATGTCCACAACCATGTATACTATCACAGGACAGCCATAACTCTTCATAAACCCACCATTATTAATTCAGCCAGTTCCCTAAGCTTTAATCATAGTATTACCCCATTGCTCTCCGGCTCTTTCACATCAGGCAGCAAAGCATACGTCAAATATCTTCTTTCTTTTTTTTCCTTTTTTTTTTTTTTTTTTTTTTTTTTTTTTTGAGGGGGGGGTGTGGGGGTGCCAAGCGCCAATATCATTTTACAGAATACACTCCAGCAACAAATTTAAAAAAAAAAAAAAAAAAAAAAAAAAAAAAAAAAGAAAAAAAAATGTCAACTTTCTAATGTATATTGGAATTGGATATTGTCAGTTTCCTTTTATAAGGAGAAAGAAGAAAAAATTTAGAAGAGAATTTATATGTTTTCTACGAGGGTAATCTTTATACACTACTCTTAACCAATGAACTCAACATTATTGACATCTTTAAGAATATGATGATACAGAAATGCTCCATGTGAGCATCTTTCTGAATCGTCTTCCATAACAAAAAAATAAATAAACTGGTAAACTTCAACACTGTCAGAAACTCAACAGAAAATATATGAAAGTGATTAGGGATAGCAAAAGAACCTCAAAGATTATTAAAATGACTAATAACATACATGTATGGGAAAATCAAACATAATGCCAGCTTGTAAAAAAAGGTGAAATTTCATAGATGCCATCTCTATTGTTAGCATATGACACTTTACCTATGTTGGAAATGCCAATCATGAGATGGAATACCTGTAATAGACATTTACTTGCATCAAAAACCATACCTCTATGCTAACAATGGGAAAAACAATACAGTAAGAGATTTAAAAATATTTATCCTTTATCATGAAAAATGGATCACTTACATAAGGAACATGTCAGAGTATAAAGGTGATAAAATGATGCAAAACAAAAAATGGAACATATCACCTGGCTTTGGGAAATTACAGGAGCAAGACCTACATAATATATCTGAGTGAGAGTGTGAGAGAGAGAGAGAGAGAGAGAGAGAGCATTGGTGGGCTGAGGAGATAAACAGGGTGAGAGAATGAGAGATTAATAGGATTAACCATTAACCTAGACAACAAAGGAAAGAAAGCAGAATAAACCAAAATACTTAAATTGGATTTCCACAAAATAGGAATACGATTGGCAATCAATCAGGCAGAACAGAGGAACAGGATCACTATAGTTGACCCCAAATATTTAGTGTTAGGTTCGAATGATAAGGATGACGATAAATATATCCACTCCAGTATATAATGTTAAGCAATAGCTGTAGAAATCCAAAGAAAATTGTTTCCATACGGTGACATTATTACTGCATCGCCTCTCACCAAACAAAATAACTAAATTACACAGAAATTCAGTACTAGTCAATCAAGAAAGTGCAGAGGTACCAAATAAATTGCAAGGTAGCCTATCCGGGTGCTTTTCTAAAATATCTCCCAAGTCTTGACCAACTGTCATTAGGTGAAAACTTGTCCAACTTAATTTTGGTATGGTTAGATCATTTAAATGTCTATTTAATAACCATAAATTGCTCAATTCTGAAAATATTTGGCAAAGCCCGAGAGTATTCAAGTCTATCATGATTTACTGTATCGTTTTGTCTCTTACTAAATTCAGTTTTATGTAAGAAGTTTCAGTCCTTACTCCTTAAGTCCTGAATTTTATTCCAAATGGTTTTTAGCCTTGAAGAATGGTTGTAGTCACACCAAGAGAATGGCTTAATAGACCCCCGTCCATTCATGAGCAGGTCTCCCCTAGCCTTCAAGGCTTGTGGGTCCCACACATGGCACAGTTATTATCTGTCAAGTTAGGAGTCCAGCTATTGTTTAGATAAATTGTTATTTAATTTCTGTTCTTTACCAGTAGGAATCCTACTTCCATTAGGATTGCATTTAGAGTTCGTATTTAATTTCGAAGCTTTTTTAGGCCTGATAGGACTTCAATGGTCTTAAAGTACATGGAGCAATTAGGAATAAGTAATATTTAAAGTCCATGAACAGAGTTGTACTTTAGCCCATTATTCAAAAAGACCAACAATTTCCTACACCCCCATTGTGGGAACCATTTCTGACACACCCTCTTTTGTACCAATGTGGATAAGATGATTCACCATTCTAAATTCTAACCATTAGATAGATAAAAAATTCCCTGGATGGGCCACATGTCCATTTTGGTAGCCCATCTTATCTATATGGCTTAGAATATCAGTTCGGTCTGCAACCTTAGTTTATTTCTTCAATATCCCCTATTTTTTATGAAATCCAAATCCAAAATTATTTAATCCAATTCACAATGAAACACTGTGAGTCATGCATGAACTAATCCCGAGAATATGAAACCATTAGAAAATAGAGAAGAAATAAACAGTATCTCTAATGCCAGTCCCTCAGTTTCCATCCAATCCTCCTTTCTTCTGGTTCAATGTTCAGCCTCACTTCCGGTAAGAAAGGAAGTGCAAAATCTCAGAAATATATTTTGTCATCCCAATCAAATACCCATTTACCCCAAATTCTAAATGGCATAAAAGACTGGTAATAATAACTTTCCATGCGTTATGCGGCAGTCCTTTTGACATCACAATAACATTTTATCCAATAGATTCAATCGCACTTCAATAGTAGAGAACTGCTTGAACAGGGTTGGCGTTTACAGTGAGAGAAGGATTCACCAATCTTATAGCAGCAAGAGTTTTGGCAACTAGCATTTCATGAGTTGGGTCTTCAATAGAGGAGCCCTGGATGTTTTTGCCCATGTCATTAGGGATAGAAAATAACTTTCATCGCAGGGGAACTGCTTGTTCAACAGATGCCAATATCTGAAAACGACTTAATAGTTCCTTTGGCCAGGCAGGGTTCTTCTACACTCAATTGGAGTACAAGGAATTCTATACCTCCACCGGAGACTGGTTATTATCTTTTATTCTTCTTGAATTTTTTTTTTTTTTTTTTTTTTGGTGGGGGGGGGGCATTGTGGGCTTCTGTCAGTGTTTATACTCTTATACTTGATCATAAAAATTCTGCTGTAGCTCATGTCAAAAAAAAAAAAAATCCTTAATAGTAATGACCAATACAGTGAAAGAATATCAGTATTTACTCTGCAAAATACCAACTACAGTGACCAAAAAGTCAAGTGAGGAAAGTACAAGAACATATTCCTTACTTTTTGGCGTGTCCAGCCTAGTTGTTGATTCTGCTTGTGAATCCTGATCAACTGTTAAACAAAGTCAACATCTTTAATGGTATGTTTAGTGACATGTAGCATTCACATTTCATGGTCAAGATATCTGAACATGCCTTAGCTTTCACACATTCAATTAAATTTTTTTTGGTCAATCACATTGTATTATATTTTGAGTTTGATGTTAAAGGACAATGGTCACGAGTTCACCAAATCCCTGCAGAACCAGTAGCAGTGGAAGAAGAAGTAGCTCACAATGAATACAAAATATAAGTTTAAGCAGGCAATCAATGTCTAAAGAGCAACAGAAGTCCAAGAATAAGAAAATGACATATAAAAATAAAATAACAAAAAAACCAATAGACATCCATAAATAACTGAAAATATTTGAAGTTTTTTTTTTTTCAAATTCAACTCAAAGCAAGCATTAATCTTCGGTGCACTCCCTCCCCCTTCTCCCACCCCACCCTTGTTTAAAAAAAAAATTGCAATTCACCCAAAAAAAAAATTCTTTGGTGCACAGCTCTTATAATGATATTTTAACTATGAAACAGGCAGTTTTAAACAGTACCCACTTGGTATACACATGGTGGTCTTTTTTCTTTTTCTTTTTGGACTAGGTAATAAAGTAACCTTTCATTGATATGAACAAAATTAAATCTTTAATAGAAACAGTGATCAGCATCTTCATTAACGAAGCTTTGTGATATATTGAAAAGCTTATGTTATACAATTGCAACATGTTGGTGACAGATTCAAAACTTGGAAACAGCCTCTTCTGTGAAGCAGAGGGTTAGACTGCATACATTTGCCCCTCCCAGACTTTGCAGTACCAAGAGACTCATGCACTAGTGCACTTTCTGTGTTTTTTTAGTCGAAGTGGAGTGCATCCTTCCAACTCAACTCAACAAGTAGATCCTTCTCCCCCCCCCCCCCCCCCCCCCCCGGGGAAATGAGAACAAAAACAAGAATAAAGAACTCAAAACAAAGGGAATGAGTTTTCATCCAAGAGCAGACTTGTCAATGCTAACAAAGCATCTCTCTCACGCCTTATCTTTAAGACCAACGAGCATAATCTCAAAGACTCAGTCCAGGCCACCAGTCTCCCAGGCATCTCCATTAATCATCAAACGACCAAGTCCTCGCCAAAACCATAAACCATAACCAAAGACAACTAGACAGAAATGCACAACATTGTCCGATTCAAATCCTCAGTAAAACTCATTTCAAATTCTAAATTTTCAGAAAAATTCCGATTCTAATCACATTATTGAATTAACAATCAAATATGATCCCACCAAAGGAAACAAAAGCAGAAGTTCCGAAATTGAAAAAGAAGAGACCTGAAAGAATGCAACAGCAGCGATAGCACCATCAACACAAGCAAGAGCGATATAGGCACCCATCAAAAACTTTGGGAAGCAACGACCGTTCTCCATTGCTAACAACATCCCCCACCGACTCATCATCTTCACACAGACACCCCACACTCTCTCTCTTTCGCTGTTTTTCTGATGAGTGCGAAGGGTGAGAGAGGCGTTTTGGAAACTTCTTCTTCTTCTTCTTCTTCTTCTTCTTCTTCTTCTTCTCTCTCTCTCTCTCTCTCTCTCTCTCTCTCTCTCAATGAAGCAGCAGATCCGGCTGGCTGATTTGGGAGGAAGTGAGGAACTGACAAGGGGAGTTTCTAAGTGGAAACCTTTTTTCTCTCCTTTAAATGAGGGGTTTTAATGTAATTTTATAGGAAAGGGAGGGCGTCAAAGTCTCGAAGTCGTCGCCTTTTTTATTATATTATTATTGAGCCCCTTTATAGTTAGTTTATTACGTTATAGGGAGCTTAGGGTCTCTTGTCGGATTCTCACGCATGGCGGACTTTTTTATTAAATTAGGGCGTTGAGGATTCGTTACCCATTCAGCTGATGACATCTGTGTTTAATGTCCACGTAAGGTATAGCGGGAAAGTGGGTTGTCAGATCCACTAGCTCCATCGGCTGGTTCAACCATGTTGATCAACTATGACCAGACCGGTTATCTCTCAATGCTTTCATTATTCAATGATCCACAATTTCGCTAAGGCTATATTTGGTTGTAAAGGAAATAAAAAAAGAAAATAAGTGAAATTTTCATACTTAAAAAATAAATATATGAAATCATTATCCATATGACTGAACATTAACTTCAAATCATTCTATATTTAGTTATAAAATTTCATTTTATTTTGCATCCAAAATCTTTTGCTATAATATGTAAAATATATCATTACTATGTATAGTCAAAAAAAATAAGTAATTTATACAATCACATGGGATGATGATTATAAACATTTTTTTTTTAAAGTATGAAAATTTCACTTCGCTTCCCTTTAAATTCTCATTGCAACCAAACAAAACCTAAGGTATTCTCATTCACCGTGACCACGCACAATAGGAGAGAGAGAGATGGGGAGTGACAGGGGGTCACAATTGGACTATCCAATCATTCAGCCAGCCACTGATGAAGGAAATTTGCCATTTTACAATTGTTATATATTATGCTTGTGGTCAATCAAAATCAAACCAAACCGATCAACACATCACAATCTACAAGTTTTAGCGAAGATTTTTTAAATAATGTATGTGATATTATTCATTATTCACAAGGGAAAAATCTCTCTAAATCTGAGGCCTCTTCAATGTTTACTCACAAAATATTTTTTATTATTTTTTCTCTCTTCTTGAAGAAATAATTAATAAAAAAAAACCATGTGGGTAGGCATAAGGAACACCGTGGGTGGTCCTCTCAACAAGTCACAATCACTTCTTCCTACTAGTGCACCCAAGAAAATTTTTATGTGAATCTATTTAGTGGGTATATTTCATTAGTCAACTTCAAAGAGAAAAGAGTCCAAAGACAGAAAATGTAGAATCAAATAATTTTATGGGAAACAGATCTTCATGTTGACAATATGAAAATGTTTTCTCTATGTCCTTTCACATCTTGATATATGCGTCCTACACTGACATTCTCTTCTTGACCATAGATTTTCTATTGTTTCACTTTGTGATTGGTGTAACAAAAGAAATCTCTCTCCTTACCCGGTATGGGAAATCCTCTTCCCTAACTTTATATCATGAAGTATCCATCGTGGCTGAGGAAAAAGTAACTAAACTTAGTCTAAACTATGATGATCACCAAATCACATGATCTACAAAAAAACACCCAATAGTTTACTTGTTGTACAATTGATTATTGTGATGTAGAGGTTAACTTTCTTTCTTTCTTTATTTTTTATTTTTTATTTTTTATTTTTTTTTAATCTTCATAAAAACATATGAAAAAAAAGAAGGAACCATATAGATGGATGAGTGCTAAAATATCTTACCAAAATTTATAACAAAAACATATGAGAAAATATGTGAGGTTGATGTTACTTAAGTAGAACACATCATGGAAGTCATATCTTGGGGGTCTGCTTGGCAACTTGTCCTTGAGTTGAACATTTGTTGCCATTTCTTTGTCACAAATTTTGTGCTAGTGACGATTTTAAGTGAATTTGTCCAATATAATGAAGTTCTAGGATAGGGACCAAAGCCTCTCATTCATCAAGAACCTAATTTTTCTAATGTTTTCATATTCAGCTCTAAAAGCATACAGAGGAGAGAGGATGATATGTCAAGTTGGCCGGTTGGCACACCAGTATTCAAAGGCCATTAGTTCAAATCTTATGGTATGAACCCTAGAAAAAATGACATTAATTAGAAGGAATGAAATGGCATAATAGGACTAATGTATCCTCTAATGAATACTTGGATATGGTTAATTGAGTTGCAACGAGGTTTAAGTATAATGATTCAATCGATTTAGATTTTTTAGTAATAAACACAAAAATATCCAATAAGAATGTGCCATCTTGTTCATGCAAAGTGTCTATATTGCTTTCTAAAATTTAACCAAAAATGAACTAGTTTAATTGATATTTTCAATACAATAATAGGAAAAAAGAAGACAAACATGTAGACCTATGGGCCAATATTAACTTGAAAGATAAAAAGATTTAAATTGATAGATATTCGTAGATATATCATATGACTTGTTAAAGCAATAACTTTTCATAAATATTATAGAAATAAATATAGCGAGTAAAATGTGAAGGGTATGGAAAGGCCAAATCGGCAAAGTTAACCATTATATGGTCTTATTTGACATGTAAACATTGGGTTTTAAATTGTTGTTGGAACTTAATTTTCCTATTCCTTTAAAACATTACAAATTAGATTTGACTCCTAATGCCAATTTAAAATTATACACAATATTATTTTTCAATTACATGATAAGCACCATATATATAATTAGATTTGTTATCATGTTGGTCCTCTTAGAGCTAGTGTGGAATTTGATTTATATAGTTACCAAAAAAAAAACTTTTTTTGATTTATATTAGATAACTACATTTAGAAGAATTTAAATTTGCAACCTTTTAAAATATCAACTTATATATATATATATATATATATATATGCATTTGCCTACTAAATTAGAGATAGTCATTATCTTTAATACACTAAATTGAATAGAAATCAATTGCTAAACAATGACTGACAATATGGATTGAATGCCATTAATAGTAATGATAATAAAAAAGAGAAGAAATTAAGTAAAAACATCATTACGATATTGTCATTATACTTTTAGAATATTTTAAATGAGTCTCCCCTATTTGGTAACTCACCACTAATATTTCTTGATTTCTATTAACTTCTCGTCAATTTTGAGGTTCAAGTCAGATATTGAAGCATAGAAAATGGATCCACTTGGAATTACCAAAGTCGTATTGATAATAATGTTTGTGTTTTATAATTTTTTTTTCATAAATGTACAAGTAAATTGGTTACGAAAGGTAAAGGAAAATTATAGTTCAACTTCTTTTATGATGAGTTTGGAATTATCAACATTTGGCTTGTGAAATTATCATTATCTATTTATGTGTGTGTGTGTGTGTGAGAGAGAGAGAGAGATGGCATGTAACATTGATTACCAGTTGTATTTAACATTTTTCATTTTAATCGAACTCAATTCAATTATCCATACTTCTAAAATGTCAACTAATCTTTTTTTTCCCCTTAATTTCATTTTAATAAAAAATTATCAACAAAGAATTTATAACAATAAAAATAAAGTATATTAAAATAGAAGAGCAATGATGTGAGCATGATATGTGGGACAACCTTATAGTGACTAGCATGAATATTCATTATTTGTTAGGTTTATAACATGTATTCATAAATAGTAAATAGTATTACATAATCATTATTAAGTTGGGATAAAACTGAGTTTGTTGTTGTTGTAGTATTACATAATGTTTTATATTGTAGTGATATACATTATATTTAACAAATATTCATAAATAGTATATAGTATAACATAATCATTATGTTTTATATTATGCCGACATACATTATACGTAACAAGTATTCATAAAATAGTATGTAGTATTACATAATCATTATGTTTTATATTGTGCTGATATACATTATACCGAACAAGTATTCATAAATAGTATATAATATTAGATAACCATTATGTTTTATATTGTATTGATATACCTAGTATAAAAAAAAATGGAGTATGATATCTAGCTGCCCAATGGGACTTTAACCACATCTACAAGACGAGGGAGGAGGGAAGAGAGAGTAGGGTTCCTTGTGGCACTAGGTGAAGATAGGAGAGTCAAACCCATGACTTTTTGGGATTCTGCATTCAAATGGTAAGACACCAACCAACAAAACAAGAAGTTATCTTCAAGGGTCTTAAGGAGAATTCAAGACAAACCATTGAATGAAAATCTAATATATCCATGTCAAAATAGTGAAATGCTTTTTTTTTTTTCTTTGGGTGAGGGTGGGGAGATAAAATAGAAATAGTGAAATACATACCAATGGGGTTGGTAGCCTAGTGGTGAAAATGCCCTCAACCCATCACTGCTCAAGTCGGCTAGTTGTGGATTTGAGTTTTGGCATGCCCACTATCGCCCACTGGTCCTGCGAAAGCATTGCTTGCTATACGGGGACTTGTCCTGAGGGCTATGATCACTACCATGGAGAACCTTTTTTTATTTACCAAAAAAAATAAAAAATACATGAGAGAATTACACATGTTTTCACATTTGCATAATGAATGAAATAAACCCCCCCCCCTTCTGGATGAAGAGAAGATCTCCCAAGCAGTGGGAGTCCCGAAATCTGATTATGATGATACCTTTCTTAGTGGAGGATTGAAAATTCTCTTAAGATCGATTGGATCTCCAAACAAGAAATCATTAATTGATATTGTCCTATCATCTCAACCACAATAAATTCTTCAAAAAATTAAAAATAAAAATAAATAGTTAAGTTCTTGTGAAATACACCCCATCATATAAGGACCACATATTAATTCCATCCATGTTACATGGGGTTCTTATATTGTAGCAATAAAAGAAAACAATAGTTAGTTATTTGTAATGGCATGTATTAGTTTTGTGTCACTTCCATGATGTATGACCTGCAACATTTTTCAATTTTTCTTCTCTCTCTCTTAAAATTTTCATTATGTTTTTATGTATCAGCAAGTTTTCTCAAAAAAAAAGTTTTCTTTTTATCAAGATGTATCGATAAGTTGGTGACAATAGGACTATCTTTTTTTCCTAAGCTTTGGGAAATACTCAAACATTTGAGATCATTTTAAAATTTATCATTTCAATAAGAAAAATAAATAATAAATAAATTGTTTCTAACTAGACGCTCCACTCCATTCACATGCAAGGTGATCATTTTCCTTTAGGCTATGTTTGGTAACCATGAGAAGAAAAGAAAAGAAAAGAAAAGAGAAGAAAAGAGAAGAAATGATGAGAAAATAAAAAGAGTATGTATGTTTGATTACCAAAAGAAGAAAAGAAAAAAATTCAAAAAATTTTGAATTTTAAGAGAGAGATGTCACATAGGAAATCATTGTGTAATCATTCATTTATTGTCTTATTATGTTTTCATAATTTCTCATGTTTTCTTGTGTTTTTTGCAAGAAAATTTTTGGGGGAATAAAAGAAAATTTCACAATTCCCCAGAGTTATTTTCAATTTGAAAAGGAGAATCTTCTCTTGGATGAAGATATACTAAGTATAAAGAAAAATTCTTAACCCAAGGAAAAAAGTACAAAAAGTGTACCTTTTTCTTTTCTTTTCTTTTCTTCTCTTGGCTACCAAACACGGCCTTATCGAATGGTGGATTTGATTGGCCGGAATCAAAATCAGCGGATTCCAATTTGATTCGATCAAAATCGATGATCCGATTTTGATTCCTTAAACCTAAGTTGGGGAAGGATTGCAAATGGTGTTTCGGTTTAATGTTAATCAATATTTACAATAACAATAAGAAGTCTAGCCTTATCTTAATTTAATGAGATCGATTACATGGATCAGAGCAAAATTAAATTTAATAAAAAAAAATACAAGGAATGAGGCACAACACCGGCAAGGCAAGAAAATTTCAGTTAAATGGAATCGACTACTTGAATTTGTGACTTTTAATTAATTCTATTTGAAATCATACTTGAAACAAAACCTAGCTATACATGTCATGCCTCGTTACTTCATTAATGCTGATTAAAAAAATAAAAAGAAGAAAGACCCACTTTTTCTTTTTTTTAATTCATGTTATAGGCCTTTTGGGACCCCAAGGCTTTCAACATCAAATTGGCCGATTATCTCAATTGCAGCCTAGGCATCAAAAGAAAAATTACCTTATTGAGATGGAAGGTAAAATCTAAAGATGAAATGACCGGTCCTTGTCCTTTTCACATGTAGCGAAGCTCAATAGGGTAGCGGTCCTATTGTACTTGCCTTTGTTCTGAGTGCAATTATGTTTCCCTTTGCCAAAACTCCTTGAATTTTTGGAAGTTTCCTTTGCATGATAATTTTAATGGAAGCCAGCAAGTCTTATCAATGCCTTATCAGTGTTTAGGGTTTTAATAAACTAATTAAGGTTTTGGCTTTTAGGAAGCATCAACAGTTCACCACCCTAAGACCTCTAAGTATATACATCTAACTTATTGCAAGAATTGATAGGATGGTCCTACACCTACATCACAACAAAGACCTATCCACATCACTTGCACTGTTTTAAAAATTGCAGTTGGATTGGTAGAATTGATCGATTTAGATTAGAATCCGCTATGATTGATTCAGATTCTAAGTGGTCTGGAGTAGCCGATTCTAGGGTTATTAAGATCGGATCATTGGGTTTTCAGATTTGAGAGATTGATTCTAATATTTTTAGGGCTAATTTTGATCTGAATCGAATCAAATTTACAGACATCGATACAACCCTTGATTACAAGTTTTTAAAATCCTTGATCACTAATGACTATAAAACAATAATTGATACGGATCATGGGTACTGTATAAGTTATATCACCCACAGTGGTGATCTAGATGACTTATGCAATCAAATCATATATATCTATGTACCCTATAAAAAGATGTACTGGTATTTTTGGGCAAATTTTACTATCTGACTTAATTGCCCCCCATTTACTATTTAAATTACGAATATTTTGAAACTTTACCATATGAGCCAAATGCCCCCTTCCAGATTTAAATCTTTCCATAATTATTCACTCCCTCCCCACTATCCATAATTATCTCTCCCTCTCCCTCTCCCTCTTCCCTAAAAGTTGAGGAAAAAAACATGTCCCTCATTTATTTACTACCTAAGTTACAAATAATTGGGCAAACTTTACCATCTGTCTCTCCATAATTAATCTTTACATAATTATTCACTCCCTCCCCACTATCCATAATTATCTCTCCCTCTCCCTCTTCCTCTTCCCTAAGAGTTGAGGAAAAAAACATACCCCTCATTTATTTACTACCTAAGTTACAAATAATTGAGCAAACTTTATCATCTATCTTCCACTATTAATCTCTCTATAATTATTTACTCCTTCCCCAATATCCACAACCATTTCTCTCTCCCTCTCCCTCTTCCTCTTCCCTAAACGTGGAGAAGAATAACGTGCCCCCATTTACTCACTACTTAAATTAGGAATATTTTGGCAAACTTTTCCCCGCCAAGAGTCCTTTTGGAAAACGACACCTCCCACCCCACCACAAATATCTCTCCCATCATTTTCAATTAAGGAAAAAAAAAAAAGTTAATTCTTCCTACTCATCTCCCTCCCTAAGTTTCTTCTTGATAGCAGAGTACAACACCTCTTAGTCTCTTCCCCAAGAGGTATTCTCTCTCTTTCTCTCTCTCTCTCTCTCTCTCTCTCTCTCTCTCTCACACACACACACACAAACGCACACACCCCTTTCAGAAACTCTCCTCTCTCCTGTCTATTTTTCATATAGAATAGATGGATCTAGGATTTTCTTATATTTTTTTATTTTTTAGAAATTGAACGAATGTTGATGGTTTGTCTTGGAATTCAAATTTGGTAATTTGTCGTTCTGTTGATTTGGAAATGGTTTTCTCATTTGGGCAGGAATTATTCAGTCAGAAATATGGGGTTAATGTTGATTTGATTGTCAGAAAAACCTGAATGTCATTCGATAATAGATTTGGAGCATTTATACTTAGTTATTAGAGCTATAGGGATTCTGATTCGGCTTGGCATATTCTTATTTTATTTTTTTTTTTACCCCTTAAAATTTTCCCCCTTCAATCTAAGTCTTTAGATTTGGGAAACTTTCGTTGCTTAACCGATTCATTGTTGAACTTTTAGCATTAGTTTTGCTGAATGGGTTCCTTTTGTAGATACTGCAGGCTTTGTTGGATGATATGTTGTGGCTCTTAAGCTCATAAATGAGTCGTTCTTCCACCAATAGCAAGCCTTCCCAAGGTATACTTGTAATTGTTTGTAAGAAATATTAAAGATAAGCCAACTTACAGTGGCATTTTTTTAATTTTTTTAACAAAAAACTTTAAAGTTTCCTTATTTTTTTCTCTATTTTATGATGCAGATCTTTTCTTTTGATAATTGATTTATATCTACAGATGATTCTTGACTCTCTTCTCATCTTACTCCAAGTTGTGTAGCATCATTGCAACATCTCTTTATTGATGATTAGTTACCCTGAATGTTGGTAGTTTTTTGACTTCCACTCATATCTCATCTGATATTTATTGTGTAGTAACTGAATTAGACAAGTTTCTTTTGATTGGTGTAGATGAGTATTTTTCATTCCTACAATAAATTTTGATGTTGTGCTAATGTTCCTTGGTACTTACCACCTACATCCTCTTCTGAAGGATTATAGGCTTAAACATCCAGAAGTTACCGTCCTTGTATCAATAGGCAAATGGATTGTGGTGACCGACTGGATTTGCTCATGTTGCAGCTTAGTCTAATGCTGATGGCTTTGATCTGGAGTACGATTTCCTACCTTTCATGGTCCTAATAATAGGAATTCCTGAATGATGGCTTCTCCCATCTATTCTTCCATGAAACCTTGAGGTCATGGGCTTGAACAAAATTTTTTATTGAAGCTGGGACTGATAATTTCCGGTGAGAAGCAAAACCGAATGATTTTGCATATTAGTTGAATGAATTCTTATGTTGACCCTGTTAGGGGGAGCATTCATATCAAGTTAGTTTATATTAATTGGCCTCGCAACATTACAAACTTTTGACATGGTTTTTTGGAAAGAAGGTATTGTCATGTATCCTTTACCCAACAACTATACGAGGATAGCTACACAAATCCCATTCCACCATTCAATTGTATTCAAAGTCGTTCTTTTTTCTCAAATTATGATGCTTTGAAAATCAAAAGGACTAGGGTTATTTTTAAGATTTGCTCAACAAAAAAAGGGAATGAGATGACTACCGTTAATGTACACCATTAACCAAATTGAATGGTGCTTTCAGATTAAAACAATGCAATACTAATGACAAAATCTTCAAGTGCATTAGTGTGGCAGAATTAATAACAACTCAAAAAAATGGCTCTTCAAGCCTTCACATGCTTCAATCAAGTTTAGGTCAAATCCTATTAAGAAATACTAAAAAACAGCAATCTCAAGTATATCTTAAAAATGTAATTCATACAAATCATATAATTTTACTTTATTTATAAAATTTATTTGTACTATATATTACTACTTGGGTCACATAACAAAATACAACAATGGACAAGTTTTCTGATATATATATATATATATATATAAAGTTAGGGATTATTAACGGAGTCTGGATAAAGTATCCTATTAGTGAGAGGCCCATGCTCCATAGATAAATGGGGGTGCAATGATCACAGTGTCCCTATACGTCTAAGGGTATGTGAGTGTGACCCTATGTGTGGGAACAAGGGTCTCTCATGAGCAGAAAAATTTGCCCAAACATAATTAAAAAGACCTTCGTTAGTACTATTTCTATAAATAAAATTGCTCAAGTTATTACAAATAGAGTAACAGATGACTTGTGATAGAGTACTACTTCAAGGACAAATGAGTGGCAAGATAGCCCTTCATGGAAGAAATGTTGTGTAGTGTCCAAAGCTTTCACACATTTGGGTTTTTGGGTTCAATTTCATCTGCTTCTTAATTTTTTTCCTTCATGTGAAAATTAAAATATTTTATTGAATTGGTCAAAATGGTAGGCATTTGGTAAATTTTAAAATATTAGGATAAATAAGAAAAATACATAAATTTTGTAATGAAACTTTAGGAAATTATTATTTAAAAATAAGCATATATTCATAAATGATAATATGACTAAAAATGAAAAAATAAGTGTGGTCTACTAAAAGGGAAAAAAAAGTAAAGTTACTTCTTTTTCACTAGTCCTGGTTACAACCAGGTTTATGAATTAAAATATTAATGGTAAATAAGATAGTTATATTAATGTCCATATATTTTCGTGAGTAAATATTACCTGACGTGGTTATCAAATAATTACAATGACATACAAAATCCAATTCATCCTAATTTTGTAGGGAAAATAGGTTCAAAGAAAGTTGGTTGTTGTGAAATTGAACTGAAGATGTTTTACGCTTGTAAAAATTCAACAAATTTTATTATATAATATAAATCTCAGGTAACCATTCAAACCCCGGTATCATCTGATCCATGAGGTCATGGGGTCAGTATGAATCCGTGGGACTAGTCAAACCGAAAGTTTGAATACTATAGCAAATATATATATATATATATATACATTCAAACATTACTTATATTTAATACATCCAACAAAAAATGAACCAAGACTCTTTAAAGTTTTAACTCAAATTTCTCATTGTAATCTTGTTGTGGGAGTTTAAAAGAGTTTGTGAGATATTTGAATCTTCAAATATTTGTATGTTTTTGAACAAATTCCAAGTGTAATAAATTTTCAATTAATTTCTTAATTTCAATTCGAAAATTCTCCATTTCCTATCTCGTTCATTTTGATTAAAAAAAAAAATGCACTTTGAGATTGTTTGTTTTCTAGTGATAGCTAAGTATAGATTGGAACATATATAATTCATTGGGTCTTGCTGCTTTATTAATGGTCTACCATGGCAATGATGTTAAGAACAGACCAGGTTAGTGGTTAAGGACCACATGTTTGTTTAAAGGTTTTTTTAATTTGATAAGAAAATAAAATAGTTTTACCAGAACAAAACAAATACTGAATTATTATTTTTTTGCTTAAGAATGAAATAGTGAATTAAATAAAAGAAAAAATGTGGGAGATCGTTGATATATAGGCCGCATGGCACTTACATTAATATGGGGGCAAATAACAATAGACGTGAGAGTATTAATAAGGGCAGAATTTCCACATTTTATAGGGGGTGAGGTTCATGTTTGATTCCTCATCTATTCATTTGCGATTTAAATAGAAATCGTGGCGGTGGATTGCTATGCTAGTCTCCCAAAAAATTAGTTGAGATGCGCGTAAGCTGGCCCAGACACCTTGGTTAACATTAACAAAAAAAAAAAAAAAAGTGATGTGGTCATTTTACCTCCCATTGTGTTTAGGCATGGGTGTCACACAACTTAGCAGGGATTTTTTTCCCAAAGAAAAGAGTCAAGGTTATTAATTTTAGAGTTCCTGATTTTTCCTATTTTATTCTACCAAAAAAAAAAAAAAAAAAGATTTTTCATATTTTTGCTCGAGAAGCTAAGTTGTGAGTCATTTGCGTACGCTTCTATCTTATTTCAAAATTAGACCTTAGAGAATAATTTAATTTAATTACAGATATATTATCCATAAAAAATGTAAATAACTCCCATGGCCAGTCAGTTCGTAATATTGTGCTCTACGCATTCTTTTAGCTCTTGGTAGCTAGTCTAGATGTTTACAATTATGGCTTCAAATGAACTTGCTTTCTGCATTCATTTGAGTATTCTCTTTGCTTGTCCTTCTTGAGCGTTCCTTGCATAATCTCTATAACAAATTTTCTATCAAAAATATAAATTGAAGTCATCCTATCTTATTGTTTGTTTAAAGGATTGTTTGAAGCTCTATGCATTATTTTAGCTCTTGGCAGTTAGTCCAAATGTTTACAGTTATGACTTCAAATGAACTTGCTTTTTTGCACTCCCCATGCATAACCTCTATAGAAAGTAGCAACAGATTTTCTATCAAAAATAATAAATTGAAGCCATACTTGTTTAAGGGATAGTTTGAAGAGTTGGTGAACCTAGTTTTCTCCAGTCTTCTAAATGTGATGTTTGGATTATCATCCGGACTTCTTCTTAGATCAGACACATTTGTGAACAACTTACTTCAAAATATTTATAGGAAAAATCATAATGTAATTCTAGATCAATGGGTTATTTAATAAGGATCCAATATTAATCCAAGACATTATGATGAACCAAAAGGAATGGTGTTATTCATGGATCTAATATGGCAAGAGACCAAGGATTATAGTAATTTGTCAAACCATCACCTTGTAAAAAATTTTGGACGTATCACGCTTTGCACAATTTGCCAGTCGTTTCATAGTTTGATTCATACCAAAATTGTGAAGGTAACATATTATTCATCTATCCTAATCAAATGTTTCAGTATATCGAACATTCCAATGTTTTCATAAACTTAAAACAAAAGGAGAGAAGGTTTCTTATGATTCCAATGTAGAAAAGAATCTACACTCAACACCAATGATAATACATAAAATTATATCATCCAATAGGACCTTTTTTTTTTTTTTTCTTATTTTGATAAAGTCATCTAATAGGACCCACGTAGGTCAAAAGAACAGAAATCATGTAAATGTAGACCCCACATCTTATTATATGAAAGGGTGCACGTGAGAATCTTCTCTTAAAAAAAATTTTAAAACACGTGCTTGGAATGAGTTAAAGAAAGAAAAAAAAGGCTGGATGGAAATGATTAGGTGATATGATACTGACCGGTTACTAAAAAGTTAAAACCCATGAATCATGTATTATTTATTGAAGTGATAATCTTGATGTGGAGAGTTAGGAGGAATCTCTTTAACATGCATATGCAAGCTCTCCAAATCAACACGTGTTAAACAAATAAAAAAGCATCGACTGTAGCTTAAAAAAAAAAATACACTTTCCAATAAATAATATGAATAGGTTCCTTAGTCCGGCCTGGCCATGTGAGTGGAATCTTTCATGCTACACCAATGATGATACAAGAGACCGTATTATTCACATGAAAATGATAAGGAAGAAGAGAATAAATAATAAAAACGTTAAGTAAAACGCATACAATATATTAGCTGTTTGGAAGGCCTTTTCCCTAAATAATGAAAGAAAAAATTCCCTTGGAAATGCACATCTAGATAGGTTTCTCTACTATCAAAGTTGATTTTGTTATGTGAAAGGAAGGTTTTGGAAATTCTGACTGTGAAATTTATAGTAAATGCTCAGAATTGGCCACACTTAAAATTTCAGACTCTTTGTTGTAATGGGATACTCTTTTCTATATATATCATTTAGTCTTCAGAGTGTATATCTTACTACAAATGTTTTTTGAGAAGATTACTGCCAAGAGCCTCGGACTTGAGACCTCCTAGTGAATATGGGCTTTGCGCACCACAACCTCATCAATTGTGCTAGACAATTATTGTTACCAATGGATTAAAATGTTTGTAAAATTAAACTTTTTGATAACGCAAAGAACCAAAACTAGATAACCCCTTTCACCCAATTCGTATATCTCACTATAATATAGTCTATCAGCTTAAGTGACTTATGATTCGTATGTTGAACTTGCAATTGATGCAGTCCCAAAAAAATGGAGAAGAGGAAGCTCTAGATATTCTGGTTTTCCTTTGTTCCGGCAAAGGTCCAGTAACGTACCTGCTGACTTTTAGTAGGGATTTAACTTGGGGCCAGGTTTGTGTCAACCCTAGCTAGTTTGAGGGTGCAAATCCTCAATCCCAACCAAGCCAAACCCGATCAAGTTCAGGACCAATTAGGGCCAGCTCAGGCAACAAATTTAAATGTCCTAGTAGTTAATAATGGGGAGAGCGATCAACGTAAAGGTCTGAGAAAGGAGGGAGGCTAAGGGTGTCAATCGGCTTGATTTCAGTTTTTTTGTTCGGTTTTGATTCGGTTAAGAGGGATGATGAGGTAAATCGAAACCAAACAGAGAACCGAATCGGTTCTATATTGGATACTCAAGCCAATTTAATTAGATTTGGTTCGTTTTTTGTTCTAATTCGGTTCTATAATATGGTTTTAATTCGATTTTGTAACTCAGTTTTAATTTGGTTATATAAATGGTTCCACTCTTGCCCCATGATCGTGATGGACTAAAGACTATAATGGGCTCAAGTTATGGATATTATGGTCATTGTCAACTCCAAATTTATCTTAGCATGTGAATATGTGCAATAAATTGTAAAAAATACTTTTTCTTTTTATAATTGCAAAAAATACTTACCACAAAAGAAAAAAAAATGAATACTCATACTCAAACCAATACTAATTAGATTCGGTTCGGTTAGAATTGATGGTTCTTATACCCTAAACTGTAACCGAATTGGACCAACATAAATACGCATATACTCAAATTGAATTTGAGCCGAATTGATTCGGTTCAGTTAGTTTTGCTCAGTTTTGGATTTGGTTTTTTGTTTCAATTATAAATTGACACCCTTAAGGGAGGCATATTAAAAATTATGAGAATTATAGGCTCTATTTGGTTGCAAAGATATTTAAGGGGAAGAGAAGTGAAACTTTCATACTTAAGAAAGAAACTTTTATATTCATTACTCGATATGATCCCATGTGATTGTATAAACTACTTCATTTCTTAACCATATTTAGTAATGATACATTTTATATGTAATTTTTATTTTATAAATTAAAGCAAAGAATTTTCGATGCAAAAATAAAATCAAGTTTAATAATCAAATATAAAATAATTTAAAGATAATGATATCATCACATGGTGTAACGATTACAAACATTTCTCTTTTAAGAATAAAAATTTCACTTCCTTTCTCTTTAATTTCCCTTGTATCCAAACGAAACAATAAGAAATAATAATTCTTGAAGGAAAGTATCCCTCCTCCCATGTGCTGGGCTGGGTCTGGCCCGGGTGTTTTGTTATACATTGTGAACGAGCCGAGCCAAGCTAGTTCATGGAGTGGTGTGGTGCCCCAACCCATATATTTATATTTTGGTTCTTAATTGGCGGTTTCTTATTATATCCTGTGGGCTTAAGTGGTGACAACCGCCTTGGGCCTGGACTTGGGGCCATATGATTGGGTGTTTTTTTGTAATTAACATGTCTTTTTTTTTTTGGGTAGATGTAATTAACATGTCGCTTTACAAAAACATATCCATTTATATAGTTGCATTCTCAACGCTCGGATTGGAATATTTTGATCTCATCCATTCGGGCCAAGAGTCACATGCACACCTTGGGGATCTCATGTGGTCTGAGAACAACCTAACATACTTGAAGAGGCACAATATAGGTTCCGACTAGGAGTGAAACAGGCCGGGTTGGGCCAGGTTTCTTAAAACCCTAACCCAACCCTAGGTCCCAAAATTCAACCCAAGTCTAACCAACCCTACAGGGCTCAGGGTTGGGCCAGGTTGGGTTGGGTTGTCACTAGCTGATCTTCTTAGTGGAATCACATTTTAATATAACAAGATATAATGACATTATGGACTGAGTTAAATCTTGGCCATAAAGAAAGTCCAGGTTGAGAATTGTTACCAAGTCCCCAAATGGGCCAAGCCCAACCTAAAATATTAGGGGAATGGAGCTGTTTCCTGTTAATATATGCAATGTTCCAGTTATAAGAAGAAAAAAAATTACCATTTTCAATTTTAAATTTCAATAATTCCATTTGCTACGATAGAGATAGAGAACTCAAGAGTGAATGCAAATTCCATGTAAGAGAGAAACAAGACTTGTTTTTCAATTGAAAGTTTAAGGAATTAAAGTCGAATGTTCTATGCCATCAAGAAGATACCATAGCCAATCATGAAACCAAATGGTCCAAATCTGTATCCATAGAATGATCTGTCAAAAGAGAAGAAGAAGAAGAAGAAGAAGAAGAAGAAGAATAATAAGATAGCAAAATAATAAATAACCAAAGCAAATGGATAATTAAAAAGTCCCATACAAATTAACAATAACAACACGAAAACAACAAAGGTCTCTCACTCTCTTGATACCTGATAAATAGGGAGTAAGGGTTTAAAAATGTATTATACCCTATATATCATATTAGGGTGAGAAAACATTATTAGTTAAACACAATAATAATGAAGATTAAACCTAGCCTCAACCCAGGCCCAGCCCAACCCCACACAGGGTTGGGTCGGGTTGGGCCGAGTTAGCCCTAATAGTCAGGTTAGACAAAGTTCAGGCTTAGGACTAATTATGACAGGTTGGAATCGTCAAAACTAAACTTACACCCCTAGTTCCGACTATAGGATTGTTGTTGCAATTTTCACTTATGCAGAAGATCTGACCTGGGTATCAACACAGTTCCAGTTCCCATTCCCATTCCAGTTCCAGTTCCAGTTCGATTTTTCCCTGCTTTTCCTTCAACCCAAGCTGATCCACATCGGTATAGATCGGTGTCGGCCTTGACCGAAGATCGTCGTGATTGGATAAAAATGACGTTAAGGGCTTTGGACGTTCTTCCGGCCCCACTGATCAGATGTCATAAAAATCTAATCGTCAGATCCAAAGACTAGGACAGTTGAGCATTTAAACGACTACGATTACGACGCGGAAAATCAAACAATGCCAGCTGTTAAAGTAAAATTTCAGTTGCAAGATAGGGGTATTTTGGACAATTCAAATTTTCCCTAATCCTCCTCCATTCCTCCATAAATAGAGATGACCACCCATCCATTAGGGTTCCGTTATTGCCTTTGAGAGAACCGAGCGAGCTTCAATCCATCGCCGCCTGGTTCCGTTGCGGGCATATAGAAAAATCCACTAGGTCCCTTTGGCTTTTGCTTTACGAAGGATTAATCTTCTTCTGCAAACAAAGTGTCTTAGAAATTTTTTGATTTCCTTTATCGTTTTTTGTTAGTTCTTCTTACGAAGGATCAATCTTCTTCTGCAAACAAAGTGTCTTAGAAATTTTTTGATTTCCTTTATCGTTTTTTGTTAGTTTTTCTTTGCGGCCGATCCAATGGGTATCGCGTAGAGAAGGATTCTGAATTCTTTGAGTATGTGAGCACTCAATTTCACCCGGCCTACATAAATTAGCAGCGGGCAGCAGCAGACTACGAGATTTTAGTATTCTACATTTTTCTTCTGCTCATGTTTTAATTCATGGAAGCTGCCCTAAATTATTAAATTCTCCATATTACTATAATTCTGTCACTGGTTTTCCTTTTTACCTATTAAATTTCTGTTGATCGATGATTTTCTTTGTGAGTTTCTAGGGCAAGAAAGTCACTTTTCTGCTGTTTCAGACTTTCAGTGTTCTTCAAGGTTTAATGTTTGGATTGCAGGGTTTTTGCGCCGTTTTTAGGGTTTAGGATTTAAAATTTGGGATTTTAGGGTTTACAATCTAGTGTTCTAAGGTTTCTGATTTAGGGTTTTAGCATTTGATAACCGGGTATTGAAATCCGGGCCTGATCCATAATCGATGGGAATCAGGGAATCTGCTAAAAAAATCCAATGGTTTCGGATCTCATATGGTACGGTATTGGTATCAGAATCACCTAAGGTGTTAATCGTTTAGGTTTTGATGTAGACTGTTTGATTGACTTTGTGCAAATCAAATTTGAATCATTTAATAATCTGTTTCCTAGGTAAAATTGAAACTATTTATGAACTATTTTCTTACGTTTTTTTAATTTTTATCTATATAATTTTCTTGTTTTTAAAAAATTTTAATTAAACGGATGTAAATTGTATTTAAACATTGAATTGAATTGTTTGTTATTATATATATATATATATATATTTTAATAGTTTTATATAATTTTAAATTTATTTATTAAAATATATATGTGAATTTGTTATGGAGATAAAAATGTTAAAAGGACTGTGTGACAAGACTCTGAGAGATAAGGACATGATGTGTCTTTTCACTACTGTTTTACCTTTCTCTTATATTTATTGTAATCTCTTTCGATTTTAAAAATACCAAAACTAAATTATAATATTAATTTTAAAGTCAAAATTAAACCATTTAATAAATGGTTTCATAATTTTTGTGTAAATAGGTCAGTTTGATTTATTTCAAATTCACTTTATTTCCTCTACCTAAGTTTTGTTTTGCGCAGGAAAGTTAAGTGGCCATGCTCCACTTTACGGGTGTTAATGGGTTGGGTTCACATGTATTTTTATTGAAACTAAAATTGCACAATTTACTAAACAGTTATATTTTTTGAAACTACAATCATTTAGTAAAAGATTTTGATTTCCACGGTTTTTAAAAGATTTTGGTTTTATGGTTTAAAATGATTTTGATTTCGATTTATTTCATACCGTTTGACGGTTAGTAATATTGGTTTGGTAGTTTATTCATATGTTTACTAAAATTTGATTTTGGTGATAAATGATTCACTCTTGAAGATATGAAAGGCAAACCATTATGTTTTATTAAAACAACTAAACAACTATGTGAAATAAAATATTGATAGAAAATAATCTCAATTGCATCTAACAAGTTAATAAGGACATGATGTATCTTTTCATTACTGTTTTACCCTTTTCTCTTATATTTATTTTAATCTCTTTGGATTTTAAATATACCAAAATTAAATTATAATATTAATTTTAAAATCAAAATTAAACCATTTAATAAATGGTTTCACAATTTTTGTGTAAATAGGTCAGTTTGATTTTCATAAATGGTTCTGATTTTAAATTCACTTTATTTGCACAAGAAAGTTAAGTGGCCCTAAAATCGTATCATTTACGAAATAGTTGTATTTTGGTTGAAACTAAAATCGCACCATTTACTAAATGATTGCATTTTCTGAAACAACAACCATTTAGCAATCGGTTTGGTAGCTTATTCACATGTTTACTAAAATTTGCTTTTGATGATAAATGATTCACTCTTGAGAATGTAAAATACAAATCATTATGTTTTATTAAAACAACCAAACAATTAAGCGAAATAAAATATTGATAGAAAATAATCTCAAGTGCATTTGACAAGTTAGTAAGTAATGCTTCTAGTATTACCAAAAAGAAAAAAAAAGTATTGTTTACACCATGAATTTTCTTCCCCCCCCCCCCCCAAATAATGTGTTATGATATTGAAAAATATATATTTAATATGTCGTGGTGTAGGCAAAAATTGCAGGCTTGCAGTACTCAATCATTAAATTAAATGAGATACTAATGATATTTTGCAATCATGTTATTTAATCTTTAAACAGGTAAATCGGATTGGTTTTGACGGTTTAAATGGTTTAGTTTTCATGGTTTCAATTCGATTTAAAACTAATGGGTTAAACGGCTTAGTTCTATTCCAACCCATTTAGCTAATCGACCTGAAACTTGAAACTAAAACTGAACCATTTCCCCAGTTTGCCCCATTTTTTTTTTTTTGTTCAGGGTGGGTTTTCATTGCGTTCAGGGTGATCTGGTTTTCAACCGGTTTTACCATTCCACAACCCGAAACCAAACCAAGCAGAATTAGATTCAGGGTTTGTCGCCCCAGGTACTAACCCAGTGTGGTTTCTGATTAGAGAGAGAGACAGAGAGAGAGAGAGAGAGAGAGAGAGAGAGGAGCAAAGAAAAGAACCTATAATGGGAAAAAGAAAGAGGATTGGAACAATGGGCCATTCCAATTTCCACACCTGTTGATGCCTGTGGATCTAAGTGTGTCAATCGGTCCGTAACCAAGTATTCAGTCTGGATTTGGTTTCGGTTTCAAGGACTATTAGTGTGATCCAGAGTTAGATCAAGTCCCATCTCAGTTCTGAAAATTGGTACTCATACCCGACTTATCTGGTTCTGATCCGGTTCAGGTTCCTATTCAGGAACAAATAACAAACAAGGGCAAAAGTCTCTAGCTCAATGGCCCATTGAGATTTGTCTCAAACACTCAATTATATGCAATGCAGCAGATTGGATGAGTCCCAACATCATATCTATTGATAAACAACAATAATTTTCAAGTTTTTTAAAACAAGACACACACACACACACACACATATACATTAGAAAGATAAGAAAGTTCATACAAAAAGTTGCAACGTTATTGAGATTTAAAAGCAAACAAGTGCAACGTTGTAGGAGATGGAAAAGCTTTCAGCCACTGTAATTTTGTCTAAGACAGAGAAGAGGAAGAACATAACACTTCAAACTTGAAGAATTACATTTAAGTAGATTATTTAACTCATGGTTCATGAGTTCTAAAGCAACAAAAACTAAAAAAAAAAAGGTTTTACAATTGGACTATAATTATAACTCTATAAGATGATTTATCATTTTGGTGTTTAATTATGTCGGGTTTTCATATAAATTATTTTACGTTTATAGTTAAAGAGGAAAAAGTGACATTAAGTTATTCAGTCAAGTTTTGATTAGATCCGACGATTCTTAGTATAAATCCAGATCCAGACCGAACCAAATTATAAATACTTATTTCAGATCCAGGATTTAACCATATTATAATGGATTGGATTTGATTTAGGGTATTCGGTCCGGAATTGGATTCGGTTATGATTTGACACCCTTACGTGGATGTCATGGCCACATGATCAGGTAGATTTTTAGTGCTTAATTTAAAATATCAAAACTAACGATAATGTCTTTATTTTTTATTTACGGTTCTTAGCATAAATCCAGATCCATACCGAACTAAATTATAAATATTTATTTCAGATCCAGGATTTAACCATATTATAATGGATTGGATTTGATTCAGGGTATTCGGTCTGAAATTGGATTCGGTTCTGATTTGACACCCTGACGTGGATGTCATGGCCACGCGATCAAGTAGTTTTTTAATGCTTAATTTAAAATATCAAAACTAATGATAATGTCTTTATTTTTATTTTCCGTTTCACTTGTCTATATTGATACTTCGTAAGTATTACATGAATAACCAATGGGCTTGGTAGCCTAATGGTAAAAATGCCCTCAACCCATCATCGTTCGAGTCGGCTAGTTGTGGGTTTGAGTTTTGACATGCCCATTATCGCCCATTGGTTCTGCAGAAACGTTGCTTGCCATACAGGGGTTATGATGAAATTTTCTTATTAATAACTTTGCAGAAAAGAACCTAGAAGACATGGTAGAAACATAGTAGGTCTCTGAAGATGTAATGACTACACCATCCTAATGAAAAGGGACAAATCCTTCCCCCGTAGATGTTTTCCTTTGATAGCAAACTCTAGCCCAACACATTTATGGCCCGACTTAGACCGGCTAGATTAATAAACATGTCGGTCTCATTAAACGGGAGTTCATGGTGCAAGTAGCTAGCTCGGCGGACGCCAACTGAACCGACACATGTATATGCTCGACTTGAACCTACTCATTGTAGCCCGACCCAACCCGATGCTCTTTAATACTACATAAAATTCCTATTTTACCAAAACTAGTAAGAAACAAATTAAGCTTTCTTGCACTTTGCTTTGTGATAGGATTTGATTTAATTAAGCTTTATTTTGTAAGTTGTAAATGTTATAATCTCTTCTTTTTCTTTATAAGAACAACCATATTCTCATATCATTTTTCTTTTTTATTAAAGATTTACCTCATATATTTCTAAGCCTTCAACCAACTTAAGAAAAGAATTTTAGGGTAGACACATTTAGAGTCCGTTTAGACTTAAATAGGTCTGTAACCCGATTAAGACCGGTTTAAGGAAGTCCGATTAAAGCCCAACACCGATTGACTCAATTATAAATTGTACCATGCCCCCCTAAGCTAGGCCCATTTATTTAAACGAGCGTTCACGGTGCAAAAGCTTCCAAGTGGTTATGCCCGATTAAGCCTAACCAAGACCAGCCCCGCCTGACTGGTTGACACCTCTAGAATAGGGTGTATATTGATATTTTTATCAATTATTGAATGGAATTAAGTGTAAATTAAAGAATTTTAAGTTTAAGAAAAATAAAGATTATTTAAGGCTTATTTAAGGCTTTATTAGTACATTATCCGATTATGGTTGGATTATAATTCAATTACCTGACTAAGCTCGACATGAGACCGATCAAGACTAATTCATTCCTTAAATAAATAAGTCATGTTTTAAGGACATAGGCCCGACTGAGACCGGCACCGCCCGATTGATCACGTTTTTACCCCCTTTTCTCTTGGATCTATTCTTTCCTATGAGCAGAGCAGAGCCCGTTTCTCTTTCACCGCCTCACGCCGCCGCATAAAGTAGAGGGGATCCACCGTCTTCCCAGTTCCGCCACCCTGCGTTTTCTCCAACCATTTGTGTGGAGTGCTTCATGTTATATATATTCACATTACATTTCTTCTCTTCGAAGAAAAACCCTAGTCGCTGGCCATGGCGGATGTGAACAATGTCAAGATTAGCAAAGGGGAGGCAATACTAAACAAGAATATCCCTGAGGATATCATTCCGGACATACTTTCGAGGATTCCGGTCAAGCCTCTTCTAAGATTCAGGTGCGTATGCAAATCATGGTGTGCTCTTATAATCGATCCTGCTTTTGTAAAAATGCATCTCAGCCGATCCCTTTCAAGCAACAACTACGTCGGCCTCATTTTGAGTAACGGCTTTTTCTATGCCGTCGACTTAGATTCTTCCGAACCACAAGCGTTGGTACAACTCGATCATCAGCCTGACAAGTTTCAAAACTATGTAACCGATATAGTGGGTTCTTGCAACGGCTTACTCTGTGTATACAATAATGACCATGAGGAGGACATATTCCTCTGGAATCCTTCTACCAGAAGGCATCAAAAACTACCCATTAATCCTATAAAGTCTTCTTCCCTCGCACAGTTCGTTGTTTACGGATTCGGTTACGAACCCATCACTGACGATTACAAGGTTGTGAGGGTTGTAGATTCTTTTAGTAAAGAGGTAGAGGTGAACGTCTACTCACTTAGCACTAATTCATGGAGAAGGGTTGGAGACATGCCTGTCCACATAAACGCGGAAGGCGACCATTACGTGTCTGGGGTTCTTGTAAATTCTGCTCTTCATTGGATTGCAAAGGGCAAGACGCCCTATATTATCATTTCCTTTGACCTTCAAGATGAGAAGTATCGAGAGGTAGCACTGCCCGACTCTGTGGACGATAAAATTTTCATGACTCTTGGGGTTCTTGGAGGACAACTCTGCGTAGTCTGTGAGTTCTGGAGTCTTGAGTTTTGGGTGATGAAGGATTATGGCGTGAGGGACTCTTGGGTGAAACAGTTCTCGATGGAAGAACACCCGCTCGTAAACTCTGCGTTCATCAGGCCTATATGCTATTCAAAGAATGGTGAAGTTATACTCGAGGTGGATATAGATGTGCTGGTAGCGTATGATCCCCATAGACGAAGGTCTAGGGATCTTATTAGTGTTCAAGATGGGATTCAAACAGAGATCTACATTGGGAGTCTCGTTCCAGTCAATGCCAAAGATGGTACTGAAGAAGCAGGAACAAAAAAAGAAGAGGTAGCAGAGGAAGAAAAAGAATAGGGAGTAGAGGTAATACTACAATAGGAATTTGACATGGTAATGATATTTTTTTTATGGATTATTGACATGGTAACTCATAGAGCAGATTTACACTTCAAGCTACTATTCATATATCTAGAATTGTTTCCTTGTTCCTGCATTTACACTCTTTCCTTTGAACAATTATTGTTTCATCTATGGAACTCCCACGATGAGTCCTCCATTCTTGCAGTTGTCTGAAGTCGCAATGCTATCAATCAAGTTTCAAGCTTCTTGCCTTCACAATAAAGGAAAAGGATGCTGAATACATGAATTGACCATTGCATGTTTATTGCAAAATTGTACTCTTAAAAGAGTTCATCTCTTATTTAGCACTTATTATTTGAAAGGAATATTTTTTAAAATTAGGCTGAAAGAAGGATAGGGAAATTTTTGGAGTGAAATAACTTTTAGCAATGTTTGGATGTCAAGAAAAGAAAAGAAAAGAAAAGAAAAGAAAAGAAAAGAAAAGAAAATAAAAGAAAAAACATACGACAATAACTACAACAACTTAGATTTTTTCCCAACTGAATGGGGTTGGTTAAAAGAAAAGAGAAGAAAAAACATAATAAGACAAAAAATCATGATGACAAAATGATTTATTCATGTGTGTCTCTCTCTCCTCAAATTTTTTTTTTCCTTGGCATCCAAACATAGCAATGTATAAGCAATCAAATTGTATCAATTTTTCCATCCTGCTTTCTTCGAGAACTCTTATAATGATTTATTCCATTGATGTATATTATCATTGGGTAAGGCTGGGGACGCTAGTGATGTGCCCCGCACTATGCCTGCCTCTCTCCACTCCCCCTTGGGAAAGTCCCCCTGCCCCTCCCATCTGAGCGCCTCATTGGTTGAGCTGCTAGCTTGAGGAGATCTAGCAGCGTGCCCAATGTCCTCCCATTATTATTTATTATACATGTTTGATTCATTGATTTCTTTGAGTGAGAAAATGTAGAGTTCATTGATGCTGGAAGCAATTACTCTTAAGTTCCTTTTCATCTGAATTGTCCATTTAAATGCTGATTTTCTTGATAGTGGTTATGTTTACTGCCCATAAAATGTTCTGCCCAGATACAAGAACTCAGGAAGACATTACTGCTCATAGGAGATTTTGAGAGCCTTCAGACACCTAACTCCAATAATGGGATTGTTGAGGAGAAAGTGCTTCTCATGGGAGACCATTGGGGTTGGGACATTATGTAAGGAGTGGTTTGTCCTGGTTCAGATGTGGGCAGGAAGGCCACTGGGCTAGGGACTGCCCCTAGCCTTCATCTGATTCTTCTACTGAAGTGGGAGCAAGGTCTGGTTCATCAGGCACTTGTTATAGTTTAGTAAGCCTGGGCACTGGGCGAGAGACTGTCCTTGTCAAAATACATTGCATATGTTTAGAAAGAGTGTTCAGTTTATCATTGCCCTTCTTATGATCTTTCAACCCTGTATGATCTGATCATATATTGTGAACAGAAACTTACGAGATGCCAGGGCATGTCGCTTTTCCAACAAGATGCACTGGTCTCTCTAGAGACTGACTTACTGCCGTGTGAAGCAATGACTGCTTTAGTACTTGGAATCCCTCTGTCCATTCTCCGGGTTAGCATGGATGTCTAATATTTCCATTTTGTGCTATTAGTGACTCTTCAATTTACTCAGCAATGTTCCAAGTTTGAGCCTAGTGGATTGTGTTTGCTGTTAGTGGGAAAGAGGGCCCTTGATTAGTGTTTATTAATGATTTCAGAACTAACAATATCGTTGCCGCTATTGGTGGTCTAAAACAACATCACTTAAGAAATGTTGTGGAATGGTATTGTGATATGTGCAAGAGTTGTTTGCCACGTATGGATCTTGGTTGGCATAGGTAGTTATTTTATTTATTTGAATTGTTGCTTATGTTTATTATTAATGCCATGTTCATGTAGTTCAGATCACACGTGTGATCGTGTATGGGAAGTTATAGTCGTGAGAGGAGTTGAAGTGAGTGGTGTAAAGTGTGGGTTGGAGTTAAAATAGGAGAGGTAATAGGAGAGAAGTGGGTGTAAGTGTGTAACTGTTGCTATATGGTAGGGATAAATATCCTTGCTCAGAAAATGAATAGGAGAAGAAGAATTGATGTAGTACCAAGGGTTTACACAAGAAGAACCAAGACCAAGGTCGACCCAAGTGGCTGACTGGGTCGACCCAGATCTGGTCCAAGTCAGCCCACGATTTGGGCTGCTGATGGGGTTGCTAATTAGTCATTTAGTTAGTAATTTAGTTTCTATTTTGAAGTCTTAAATTAGTTTCTAATTTTCAGTCATAAGACTTTCTATTTTGTAAGTTTCTATTTTCAGATTTAGTAACTAGTTGAGTTTCCTATTTCAGTTTTTGGAAACTAAAGTTAGTTTCTATTTCATGTAACCCCTATCACTATTATAAATAAAGCTATGGCTCTTTTAATGAGCCACGATTTTTACAATTAAAAAAAAGTGAAGCTTCATGCTGTTGCCGCTGGTTTTTCTCCATGGCTAAACCTTTGTGTTTGATCAAGGGTTAGGGATTGGTGTGTGATCCGATCGACATTCTGCGGCGAGAAGTCCGGGTGGGTTTTTTCTTTTCTGGTTCTCTTCTCCAGCAGTACAGGCAAGTAATCTGAATTTTTCTGCAGAAATTTCTGGGTTGGTTTTCTCTGTTTTCCTTCCTATCGGCCTAGCTGTTTTTGGAGAACCAGCCACCCGATTGCTTTGAGATTTTGGTCGATTGTTAGGACCATTAAGAAGGGGACTCGATCCAAGTTTGGTACTGATCAGACCATGGGTTTGTCAGTTTCTGAGTTTTCTTCAGTGCTGGTCGATGGTGATTTCTGCCCAGAAATTATTGCCTGATTTGGTTATCTGCTACTGTTGGTTGCTGCCTATGTTTTTCTGAGGGAATGGACCTGCTATTCAGTATTCCGATTTGTTTATTTGTCACCTAAACATCTGCTATTGAAGATTCTGAACTTGTGAGGATCGATTGCCTGTTCTCAGATCTGCTGTCCCAAAATCGAGTTCTGATTTGGTTATCTGGTTCTGCTATGTTTTGATTCTGATCCTATTTATTCAACTACTCTAATTTTATTGCTGGAGCTTCTAATTGTTGATGCAAACTCTGCTTCCTGAAATTCCTGATTGTGGATCTGATAATTCTGGTTTGTTTAAGGACTGTTGACTGATTATTCTGGACTGTTGTTGCTGTCTATTATTGGGTGGTTATCTGGTTGTTCTTTGGTTTATAATATCTTGCAGTTTCGGGACTGGTTTTCAAATCTATTCCTACATTAAGAATCTTATCTTATTTTGCTCGTTGAGTAGGGAGGCAGGGTTCCCTCAATAGAACCACAACCCATTAAAACTCTTACTTGTTTACCCGTATTTTGAATTATCTGTTGCAAACTCTATCTCATCAAGATAGGTAAGAAAGGCTCTGCCACGTACATACCATATTGTCAGTGTTAATTTAAGTTGTTGGACATCTCATTCCTGTAGAGTGGTATTTTCACTTTCCAGTACTTGTATGGTCAGTGTATATGGCTGTTTATAATGTCCCTGTTCCCATGTCTTGATTGCTTTCTTGCCTGGTGTTTCGTTTCAACCTTTCTATCTACTACAATAATCTTGTCTTCTTTTCATTACTTGGTAGAATTGCAACATAATCTTGACTTCTTTTCAGACCTCACCTGATACAAATGTGTAGAGTGCATACTTCATAGCCTTGTTGTAGAGCCCCAGATACAAATAGGTTATGCATGGAAGAAGCAAATGAACATAAGGATCCAATCATCCAGTAGCCTTTAAGCTGTTTATCTTCTACCATGAATAGAACATAAAGGTACTAGAGATGTAGCAATTTGAGAGGCGCTTAGCAAGTTAATCATTGGCCTTCTTATGATCTTTCAACCCCCTATGATCTTGATTGCATATTGTGAATAGAAACTACAAGGAAAAGAACACATTGACACTTTGTAACATCTTGTATCTTATCCTGTGTTTCATTAATTTGGAAGCTTCTGAAATGGTATTGAGATCTGATTTATTTCTTGTAGAATTAATCCAAGGAGAGTCTGAAGATGTTTTTCTGGATGACCTTCCAGATCGAAGAATAGCAAGTTGTTGGCGCCCTTCACAATTTATGTATGTAT